>NC_059155.1:37910026-38510314 GCF_020740605.2 Lemur catta
TAAAGAATTGGTGTTATCTATAATAACTTTCTAACCTCCTCTGGTTTAAATCAGAGTTCATTTATCTTTTCCTATAAAGAGCCACATAGTAAATATTTTAGGCATTGTAGGCCATATAGTCTCTGTTGCAACCACTCAACTCTGCCATAGTAATGTGAAAGCAGCCTTAGATAGTATATAAACAAATGGGCATGGCTGTACTCCAAAGTTTACTGATAGACACTAAAATTTAAATTTCATATAATTTTCACATATCACAGAATATCATTCTTCTTTATATTTTTTCAACCATTTGACAATGTAAAATGCATCCTTTATAATAGCTCATAGGCCATATGAAAACACAAGGTAGGCTGGATTTGGCTCAAGAGCTGTAGTTTATTGGCCTCTCGTCTAAATCACTTACACACCTAACAACTTCACAACATAGTAATCAAAAAAAAATTGCTTTCAAGTGTAAATTGAAACAAAAAAAGAAAGAAGGGTAGACAGGAAGTCAGGAAGAAAGAAAATGGAACAAAGAAAGAAATAGGAATAGGGAGAGAGAGAGAAAGAGAGAGAAAGTGAAAGGAAACACTTTGATCCAGTCATTATATTTAAAAGAATTTATCTTAAGTAATCATGCATTCATGCAAGATTAATTTCTCCCAAAGAATCTTCATACCAGCATGATTCATAATTCTAAAAAGATGAAAAATAACAGAAATAGCATGAGGATATTGGTTAAATAGATACAGTAAGTCAATAGAATACCATAGCGAATATCATGTTTTGGAAGAGTATTAGTGATGTGATCATATTCATAAAACAATCAGGAAAAATAAAAAATATGCTGCTATGGTCTCATTTTTGCTAAAAAGCATAATTATAGACATAAAATTGATTGAATAATGTGCATCAAAATGTTAACAGTGGATACCTCCAGCTGGTGAAATTAAAAGTGATTTTTTGTTTTTTTATATTTTTAAGATGCATATGTCTTACTTCCATAATCAGGAAAAAAGAAGTCAATACCAGCCTTCATCCTAGTCAAGTAGCACTATAAAATTTCTGCGGAGTTTCTAAATATTTCTCCTGCTTTCGAACATTTTTGGCTTAGGTCCATGAAAAAATATATATATTTATTTTTCTTGATGGGCTGGTTCTTCTGTCCATGGTGACAGTGAACCCACAGAAGACCATCAGGTAGATGGAAACAGTAATCAATGAAATCTACACATAGTGTTCCAGACATAATTTTGGCCAGAAGTTTCCCTGTTAAGACATTTTTTAAATGACTGTTGCAAAGTAAATAATTTGAAAGCTATGTCCAAGAAAACTGCCAGCCTGGTATGAAAAACTGACATAAAGTACTAAGCATTTAGGTTTGGGATCCTTATCTAAACTCAAGCTTTGGACTCTAAGAGCTCTCACCTATGACTCACTTTTCTCCAACTCACAAGACTGCAAGGAGGATCCATAAAGCTTCCCATTGGCAGATCTCAATATTCGCCATGCCATACCTGTCATCCTTGGTCACTGTTCCAAATATAAGTCCCTTCCTTATCTACAGCCTCATTCTCATGCTGATGGGCTGCTTCTCCCTTCCTCAAGCTCTCACTGCTGTCTTTGTCCATAAACCTCCTCATTGTGTTCTGGACCCTTAAGACCATACTAGATGGCTTCATCTATTCCCTGAACCTTGACAGAATGCTCATCCAACTCATACCTTTACTGGAAGCTGACTCTTCTCAGATGACACTCCTTTCCCTACAGGGTCTCAAGTGAAGACTGGTTAATCTTCCATCTACTCCTCACATCTCAGAATCAGAATACTGGTGATCTGGCCCTGTTTTTTCCTAACCCAACATCATGATCATTATCCTGAATGCTTAATGTAAAAACCTATGGTCTCTTGAAATGCTTTTTTCCAGCTATATATTTCTCTATGCCTCCTAGTAACTCTTCCACATTTACACCCTATTCTGGATGATTTTGGAGCATAGTTTACTGCCTCCTCCACCCCATCTTGACATCATGCTCAGAGAGTCCTGCCATCCATTGGCCTCTGCATTTCCTCCTAGCCTACTAGACTTCTTCTATCTTCACTTCCTTTGCTACCCTGACTAGAACTGATAGCTATAAATACAAATTACTTGCCTTCCAGGACCCTCAGCTTCTTTCCACCACTGTCCTTCTGCCACGACTCCAAATCCCAAACCCTGATCCAATCTTACAATCTACCCTTTCTGCTTTACACAGCAAGATAGTTATGCAAACCAGGAAGTTTAGCATCATTACAGACTCATGATTGCCAACTTTCACTGGAGGCTCAGCAATACCCTTTTATATATTTCATCCATCCATTTTCTGTTCTTAATGAACTTGTTCAGCCTTTGCTACCTTGCTCAAAAGCCCCTAGCTCAATACTTACCCCTTCCAATTTCAATATTTGACTGGCTTGCCTGCCTCATTAAGACAATTGCAACCTTCAGCTATGATTCCCTTAACTTTCTACATCACAACATAGGCATTTACAAATTGACAATGAGGACCAAGGGTCCCTTATCCAGTTCAAGATCAATCCTTTCTCCATGCCTTGGCCCACATCTCTTCCTGTTGTCTCTGGGACATTGACCCTCAAGTCCTTTCCTATAAATCAAACCATTCTTTCCCTCTCCTTTCAAACTTTAGTTACATTAGAGTCTCTTCATTTCCTCAAATTATTAAAGATACCCCTTACTTACAGATGTGTTCCCTCTAGAAACCACACTCTTCTTCCAGCAAAACCTTTGGAAGGACTAAGCCATTCAATAATGGTCTTCTCTCTTCCTTCACTTCCTACTCACCCCTCATTCCACTTATCCACTTCTTTCCCTTTTGATTTCATAGAAGGCACTCTTGGTAAGGTCCCTTTAGTACCTCTCTTCTATGTCTGACAATGTTGAACATTTGCTCCATCTTGAAACTTCCTCCTCCTTTGGCATCCATGACAATGTGTGCTCCTGGTTCTATTTGCCCCTCTCTGACTCATGGCCTCTCTTATAATGCCTGCCACAGGATTCAGGACTAGCCTTCACATGTGTATGCTTAATGTCACTCATTATATTCCAATCCCATTGCTGCAACTTCCCTGCTCTTACACCACTTCACCAGTGAAATGTCCTTTTCATAATTTTCAATGCCTAATTAAGATTTTTAACAATGACACATATCTTTTAAAAGATGATGCCCTTATCATCTTTATGTTATGTCACATTATGTGATATAATTTTATTTATAAAAATGTTAATATATTTCTCCCTAAAGTTAGGAGAGCCACAGCATAGGATAATAGAAAGGGTCTAGGTTTAACGATTTAAAATGGAAATACTAACATTATTCTTAAACTATTATGAGGATTAAATGAGATAAAAGTGCCACAGTGAGCAATATACTGCCTAGCAAAAAGTTAGTCACATAACAAATGTTGGTTGAATCTAAAGTCATTGAGTCTCTTTGACCACTAAACAACTGGCCAATTAGAAAAACACAAAGTTAGTGAGGGCACCAATTGTCTGGTGTACTCAGATCAAGTCTAGAGGTCAGTATGCCCTGGTATATGTACCAAAGTACACGAATTATGCTATGATAATCCAGTGTCTGTAGTAGGAAGCCCAGTAGCTGCCTGCATGCTCTTTGCTACCATTCCTGCCAGTATCATGGTGACAACCAGTAGCATTAAAGAGGTGGGAGAGCTGGAGCCTGAGCTCCCATGGCTGCAAGGCACATCAGGCATTGAAAACATTTGCTGCTGCTCCAACCAGTGTTCAGTCACCATTCTCTTCCCCCAATAGTGATCCAGCACACCTTGGCACATCGCTTTATAAAGTTGCCAAACACCAGCATAAAGAAAACCAGTGGCAGATGGACTGCATCTCGATTTTTGCAAGCAGTCATTTTGGTATTATGCAGCCAGTCTTTGAGTGCTTCTCCTTCCCAAGATTAATGAGGTCACCATGGGAGTTTGTGAATAGACACAGGAGGTGAAACTGCCACATTTCTTTAGCTCCTCTTTTTTGGCTGTCAAGTGAAATTACCCAGTGTGGCTTTAGTAGTGCCCAAGGCAATCACAAATTTAGTACACATTACACATATCCATTGCATCTCTTCTACTGTGCCCCTTATTCAAAGTGGCATTTGATTGTATTGGGAAAATATTTGTTCTTATGTAAGCTTCCTTAGACCTTATAAAATGTACTGTCACTTGCAATCTAACTGATACAGAGATGTTTACATAAGGTGACACTGATCCTTTTGAATTCAGGATTGGCATTAATGCATAACACTTTTCCATAATGGCATACATTTTGTATTCTACATTTTCCTAAAAATACAAATGTTTAAAAACTTATAAACACAGTTAATAAAATTAATGATCTAGGAAACTTTTAGTATAAAGTAATACAACATGTCACACATTATCTTTCATGAATCCAAAGGACTCATTTGTAAGTCTTTAAATTTATCAAGCTATTTATCTCCCTAACTATAATTTCATTCATACCTTGAAGTCACTTCATGAATTTAGTTCACATCCAAATGTAGACACTGACGGTGACATTTAAAACATGCAACGTCAATTAACATCTGTGCATCTTTTGTTCAAAACACAGATGGGCCTGTTTCAAGTCAAGTTTTCACTTAATACTGATAGGCCATAAATAGAGATATATCTTTAAACATGTTAAATAAAAGGCCAAGAGCCTAAGAGTCTTTTGTACCCTTTTTTAATGTCACTGTATGTAAAGAAACATAAAAATGCAGGCAGATGAAGAATGAAAGGACAATGCAACACTCAGAGAGGAAGAATTCTGGAACCAACATGTATCTGTTCTCCCAAGCCAGCCATGTGTTCTCAAATGTTTGAAACAATATCACAGTGTCACAACAGAGTACCTACAGATACTTATTTTTGGCAAATTCACTGTTTCTACATGCTTTCAAAAGAATGGACCATACAGAAAGATCTAAGGCAGACAATATCAATCACACAGAACTTGTCCACCTAGGATATTTAAGCACAGGTCCCTCTAATTTTATTTGACCAAGAGTAAGTGAACTAATACACTCATCTCCACCCACATACATCATGCAGGCAAAGCTGAGATCACAATGTATACGGAGATCTTTTTTATCATCATTACACTATAAATATTTCTCATATCACTAAAATCTTTGTAAACATAACTTTTAGTATTTATATACAAAACACCATACACAAGGAAGTACCAAGTTAAAAACAGGTTTGCAAAAAATGGTATTCAAATTACCTTGGGTTTGAAAAGAAGACTTAAAGCTTGGGAGTGGTTAAAGCAGTCATAGGTCACACTAATAAATATAGTGATCATTGACTTATTTTTTTCAATTTAATGGAATGCCTTGAGAATTCCTGGTACTGGAACAAAAGAACAAATAGGCATCTGCGTTATGGGAAAAACAAAGACCAAATGATAATGGCCCAAACCTTATGTCATTCCATCTTTTGTTATAGGTCCTGAGATGATGCACTGTATGTTTAGGTTAAGGCTGAAGTGTGTGTGTTGTGTGTGTGTGTGTGTGTGTGTGTGTGTGTGTGTGTGTGTGTGTGTTGCAAGGAGGAGGTGTTTGTTCACAGGAGCACTTTAATCAAGTAAGTTCAGATTTAATCTGTTTATACACACTGGAGTGGACTCATTGGTACCTTTTTTAAGTAAAAGAATATTCTGCTGCTAAATATATTAATGTGTGCATAAATACTACATACAATAAAATAATGAAATAAAATAAAAGTTTGAAAAGCACTGGTATAGGAGAAAGAATCCAGTACTTGGAGCCCATGGACTGGGTTCATGTCCTAGCTCAGTCATGTCAGCAGCTCTATGACCTTAAGGAAATCATTTTTTCTCTTAACGTCTCAAATTTCTTTACTGTGAAATGGAGGCAAAAATATTTACCTCACAGGATTATTATATGTACTAATGAATAATATAAAAGAAAGACTATATCATGGTACCTAATGCCTAGTAGGTACTTAATATATGAAGCTGAATCTGCCTGCCTGATGGTCCCCAGAAAAGGTAAAATTAGAAAAATATCATCATGAGGTCAAGTTCTCAGGCTCAGCCTAAGTCTCACACTATATATAATCTAACATATCATCAACCAGTTAGTTCAATGATTAAGATCAAGATATGGTTAACTTTTTCTGTAAAGGTCAGATAGTAAATAGTTTCAGCTTTGCACACCATACCATGTCTGTCTCAACTATTCAACTCTGCTATTGTAGTACAAAACCAGCGACAGACCCTACGTAAACAAATGAGCATCTTTCAATAAAACTTTACTTACAAAAACATGGGACTTGACTGCAGGCTCTACTTTGCCAACCCCTAGTTTTTAAAGTTAGCCAGGGTCAGCCTGGCAAGTAATCTGGGGAAAGCATGGCATAAAATCCACCACAGAACTTTTCTTAAGAATCAGAAAGAAGGTGTAAACTTGGGTATCAAGGAGCCCAGTGGGAGAGACATAAGCTGTATTCTTGCCTCAGTGGCTTTAACCAATAACTAGTGATTTCCTTGATCTGGGGGCTAAGCCTCAGCAACTTGAGTCAATGGCAACCAAAGTGGGCCCTATTACTAGGAAGCCCCAGGTCCTCTAAAAATCCTACCAAATACCATGCTGGCAGCTACACACAATTCATCAGTGTTTGTATCTGTGTGTGCCTGCACCAGTGTGGGATTTAGGCATCTGTTTCAGTTATCTAATGATGTGTTAAAAAAAAACAAAAAAACTTCAAACTAGTGAATCCAAACAATAATTTATTATATTATCTCATAGTTTTGTGGGTTAACTGGGCTAAGCTAAAAGGTGCTTAGTTGGGTCTCTTCTGCAGTTGTGGTCAGATGGCAGCTGGAATCCTGTAAAGGTTCGTCTAGGCTGGATGTCGAAGATGGCTGTTGTACTCATGTGCCTGGCACCTCAGCTGGGGCAGCTGAAGCAGGTAGGGCCTGGTCAGACATCTCTGGCTCCATGTGGCCTCTTCCTATTTAAGGTTCCTCAACATGGTGAAACTAGGGTAGTAAGACTTCTTAAGACTTCTTCCCTGGTACCTAGCTTCTCCTAAGATGAACATACAAGGAGACTCAGACTGAAGTTGCAAGGCTTCTTACGATTTAGCACACAAAGTCATGTAGTATCACTTCTATTGCATTCTATTAGGCAAAAGCCAGCCCAGATTCAAAAGAAGAGCCTGATCACACAGAAGCATGGTTCACCAGAGATACGTCAAATGGTATCCATTTTGAAGATACAGTTTTTGGAATAGTAATTGGCCAACTTACTGAAAAGCCCAAAGCCAAATTACATCAAACTCTAAGCTTATGCTATCTACTATAAATATGTATTTCCCTAAATTATTTGGTTGCAAAGTACAACATGTCAGAAGTTTTGGTCAAAGTCTCCTCAACTTCCTAAGGGACACACAGAGCCACTTTACAATAAAGATGTAAAATCTCTTCAAAGAAGCTGAAGATATCTTTAAGACATTTTTTAAAGCTGACCTTTGAGGAGAAACAAAATCATTACCCAAGATTCTACACATAAAACCTGTTTGAAGGTAAATCCAAAGCAAGAAAGCAACAGCTCCTGGATTATTCAACAAAACATAGCAGGAAAGATAAACCAACAGAGAATCTCAGAATTATAAGGGACCTGAGAGAGCATCTGATTCAATTTCCCCGACAAAGCAGACTGCCATTTCTGCAATAAACTTTAGGGCATTTTTGGAAACTGACACTTTTACCAACTACTCTATGCCCTACAGCATTCTAAGTGATTTGCATAATATCCCATTAACTCCTCCCAACAATCCTATTAAGTCATTATCAAGTAGGAAATATCATTACTCCCATTTTACAGACAAGGAAACTGAGGCTCTGATAAATGATTTGCTCAAGGACATATATGTAGAAATTGGAAGCAGAAGGATCTAAAGACTGTTCTGGCTGATGCCAAGTCCAGAGCTTTTTCCACTATGCCCCTATGACCCTTTGGCCAACCAGCATCTGTACATGAGAAGTAATCAAGCATTGATCCCCTCATGAAATAGCCCACTCCAATATTGGGCAATTCTAATGATCAGGAAAAACAAAAACATGTTCCTTAGTGATTTACCCCAGCAGTGTGTGTGGCCAATCAAGAAGCCTTGCCTGCAGAGATCCTTATCCTCAGGGTGCTAGGTTTCGATAATAACATAACTCCTTGAAAGAATATGTAAATTATGCAGGTTACAGGTGTATTTTATGGCAGTAGGACTACAACTTTGATCAGGTTCTCAAGAAAAGATAGCTCTAAAAAGTTTAAGAGCAACCAATCTATGAAAAATGAAGAGTTATGAGCAAGGGGAGCTGACCAGGTGTCTATTCACAAAGACAGCAAATAGGCCTATAGTCTTCATGAGTTCACATTCCACTTAAGAAGACAGAAAATGCATCTATGCAATCATAGTAGATATAAAATAATATAATTAACACTGAACAGGGCCCTACCCCTCTGTGGATATATAACAGCACTGAGCAGGGAGTCCTTCCCTAATTATTTTGGCCATCAAACACTTTCTCTAAATGAAATCTCATGCTGTGCCAAATATGAGATACAGACAGATTAAGATGGAACTCCTTTGGTTGAAGCAATGATAGGCTTCCCCTTTCCATTTAGCCTTTCTTAGGTACCAAACCACCCATCTTCTACCAACTTCCTCCTTATGAATTCCTTGAGATTCCTTCAGAGTATACCTATAGGGCTCTTTGAAGCATAGTTTGAAAACCAAATATAACTGTTAGGATGGTCTCTGAGAACCCATTTTTCTCTATGCTTTCCTATGCCTCTATATTGTACCTAAGAACCAAATTAGCATATATTGTGTTCCTAGTTCCTTTACACAGAGTTGTTTGGGACTAAGAGTGAATGCAAGAAAGAAAGAGAAGAACCCTCAGAGCCATAGACAAAGGGACGCTTGGCTTAGACATTGGGAGGCATAGGTAGGAAGGAAGGCATCAGCCCAGTAGCCTGAGGAGTTCCAATCCATCAGTAGAAGCAAGAGGGAATTCATGTTTGCACTTTGCAGTTCACTGCTTCCCGCTCTGCTGGGGTCTAAATGACAGAGGAACCATGACAACTGAGATGGATGGATGTTTCTTTGTTCAGTTTTCTACCACCTTCCTGTTGCAAGTTAATAACCTTGCAGTCTCAGGAGGCAGGTCGCAAACATTTCAAAGGAACCAAGAAGAACTTCAATGGACTTTCTGTTCTTTGAATTTTGTGGTGCCAAGGAAGAATCGGGCTTATTTGTCAGCTCTCTCTTCCTGGCCTGGTGAAATAATTAGAAGACTAGAGTCAGAGTATCATATTACACTAAAAAAGAAACGTGGTTGATATTCAGGGGCTAATTTGGAGAGATCTGTGGTCTTTCCTTTTCCCCTCAGCTCTGTGGGGAAACTCACAGTTTATATTGGATTACATCAAAGCAGAACAAAAATGAAATTTCTGGCAGTTATTGCTTTATTAAACAAATCAATTTTATTTGGAAAGGCAGGTTACATTTGACATTTTTCTTTCCATATCTGATTTGCAGAAGGGTTCTATGTAAATAAGTAATGTTAACAGTAACAATAAAAATGATTAAATTCATTCACAAACTTTGGGAAAGAGAAAAGCCAGAAAGTTCACATGTATGCATTCCAGTGGGGTAAATCTTTCCTTGACATTTGGATTTAACAAATTTGCATCAAGTACCTACTTAGGTACACAAAAATTATCACCAGGTGGCCATGAAGCTTATATCACTGTCCACATTTTAGAGATGAGGAAATCAAGGCTCAGAGTGATCCACTGGCTTTCCCAAAGTAATACTGTTAGGAATTGGAAAGACGAGAAAATTTTGACTCCAAGTTCAAAGCTATTTCCAATATACCACAGGATGTTTCTTACATGGAAATGGTCAAAATCTTATTGAGAAAAAAAAAAGCCATGTAAATGCACATGACATTTCATGACACTAACCTCTGTGCTTCTACCCCCAACTGTCATATTTCAGGCATCCTCATTTGCAGACCAAAAGACTGCAGCACAAGGCAAAGCTTCAGAAGGCCCTTTGAATCACTGAAATAGGCAATGGTCCTGGAAGCGTTCAAGCTACCAACTAATATGACTTTTTCTTGCACAGAGCAAATATTAACTAAAAGTGAAAATTAGTTTGGGATGAGCTGATTTCTCTCCACTGTTACATGTCTTATTATGATCTCTAACATAATATCTGAAGAAAAAACCATCATCAGGGAAAAGTAATGTCCAGCTATAGAGTCCACATGCTGCCTGAGCATTCTGTCTTCTCTTATTAAAAGACTATTGCTGCCCTGTTCCAAAAATGACTTCTATCAGCACTATCGACATATACCAAGTGCCTTTCAAACATAGGAAACATACACTTTACTATCACAGTAGCAAAATCCATTTATTGAATACTTACTCTGTGTCAGGCACTGTGTTAGGTGCTGGAAAGACAGTGCCAAAGCCAGGGTCCAGGAACCTATAGTCTAGCAGATAGATGTTCACCAAGTAATCACCATTCAATAGGACAAGTACCCCAGTAGAAAAAGTATTTAATACCTACAGCAGGGGAACAAGTCTGAAAACTCAGAAAGAAGCTCAGGCAGAAAGTGACATCTAAGCCAAACTATAGAAAGGATGAGGGGGAGTTAGCTAGGTGAATGGGGAGAGGAGGAAGAGAATGTGATTCAGACAGAGGGAATAATACATATGAAGGCCCAGAAGCAAAAGAGAGCATGGTCTAGAAACTAAACAAGTATATCATGACTTGAGCTGTATGTAGGGGTGCAAGGGAAGGGAATTGGTAAATGGCTTGAAAGCTGAAAGGGTAAATAGTGGCCCATCCTTAGAGGACCTCTTAGGCTATAGTGTCTGGGGAGCAGTGGGAACCCATTAAAGCAAATGGCTTGTTGTTCCTCCATGATTCACAGGTAGCAAATGTGGAATCTAAGCATCTTGAAGATGGGGCTTATTTTTCTTAAACACTTGATCTGTTGATTTTTCTACTTCTATTTATTTTGCTTAAAGAGAAGCCCTCTGAGAATAGATGAGTACTCTGACAAAACATGAATATTTTTGTTATGTTGGGGGTTTGGAATTAGGAATTACTTTTTAAATTTCCTTTTTATATTTTTTTAAAACTATTGCTAATAACACTTCTTTTTGACTAAAAAGTGAGAGAATTACGGGAATGTTTTCATGATAACATCACACAGGATGATGTTTTGTATTATCTCTGCAGCAGGCTTGGCCCATACAGTGCTATTTGCAGTATCTAATGGGTGGAAATATCCCATAGCAGTAAATAGACCCAGTATAAACACTGCATGGCAATGATGTGCCTTTCCATCATCTCTCTAGTCACTAATGCATTTTTGCCTCATTTCAAAGATCATTTGAAGTGGCTCCAATAATCAAAACAAAAATTTGATTTAAAAAAAAAATAAGCAAAGAAATTAGGAGGAAGAGTAACTCAGAATATGCCACTAAGATCAAGCTCAGATCACAACTGCACTCAGAAAGACACACCAGAAGTCCTATGTAGCTGTTAGAAAATGCCCCAAACTTGATTTTAAGCTTTCCAGTGGCCAAAATACAGAGACCCCAATTACTTATAACAGTGATCTTCAACTTCGGCTGCTCATTAGAATCACTGGAGGGTGGTGGGAAGAAGGCTTTTGAAAAATTATACTCATCATAGAGAAAGAGAGTGGGGCCATGCATTAACATTTCTCATATGCAGCTATGGTTTTGTTATTCAGTGAGTCTGACTAGCAAAATTGAATAGCAAAATTCTAAATGTCCATAAGCTAAAAAACACATGAGCTGCTCAAGTAAAACACAGATTTTCCTGGCAATGAGGACTGAAAGAATTTCCTCTGTTTCATGGATTATTTTAAAGCATATAGAATGGGATATGCTGGAAAATGCTACCATAAACACAGTAAGTCTCTGATGAATAGTTTTTGGAGAGTGCTTTATTGGAAATCCAGCACTCATTGCTGAAGTACAATTCAAAGAAGATGGGCTTAGGAGGGTCGAGGTGCATTTCAGGAACATGCCTCTCTGATGTGTTCATTTCATTCAGAAAGCATTTCTAGAGGAGCACACAAAAAATACTTTCTGTACCCATTCACCCACCTCCAAAAGAGAAGTCCTTTGAAATGTAAGCACATTTCTCAGCAGCCAGACAAAATAACAGCTCAATGTGCAATAATTTCAGGTGATATGTTTAAAGCATTAGAGATAGGTAATATCCTTAGTTTGACAAGGAACCAGGAAGGAAACCTTAAAAGTCATTTTTATGTCAAGCAAATGCTTAAGGACCACAGAGAAAGTCACTAGTGATCTATGGAATAATAGCACATCTGACCTATGAAATAGGAGATGATTTGAGAATTCTATTGATTTTGACCTTTACCAATGCAACAGAAACAGCTCATCATCACAAATGTGTTTAAGTCTCACGGGTTATGGCGCTCCAATTACTGTACAGCACTTTAAAAATCAAATAAGAGCCCAGATGCTGTCATATGCATGACATTCTGCTGCTTCTCACAGCCAGCCTACGCTTGGGGGTCTCCAAAAATTCTGTTCTGCCTCCTTCTCCTTTCTCTGAGTTCCATGGTGTTTGATTGACCATCACCCAGAGTTTCTACTTCTTCCTATCATTTGCAGTGGCAATTTGCAGGACATCCATCATTATTTTTAAACTTCTTGTTAGCCCCGGAATCCTTATTTTTTATTGAAATCTGGCCTAGAAGTCAAATATTTAAAAAATAGATAAGCATAAAGCTTCTCTGGTTGAAGGAACCCCATCATCCCATGCCCTCCTCATCAAAAGCCTTAAGTCTCTGAGGTACTGAGCTTGAAAACCACTGCCCTGCAGCAAGCACGGGTGTAGGTGAGGGTTGATGCCCTGAAACTAAAGGTAGGTTCAGATCAAGCAGCAGAATCTGTTAGCTACAATAGAGACAGCTCCTCTACCATCTTTGATAGGTTTGGCACTTCACGCTTCACCGCCTACTTGTCCCACGCCTCCCTGAAACCTGGCTTTCTTCTGCCACTTCTCTATAGTAGAAAGTGTACTGTTGATGGAAAGGGGCACTGAACCTGAAGTCAAGAAAGCCGGGTTTCATCTCTAGCTGCACCATTTACTAACTACAGGCAAGACTTTTCAAATCTCTAACTCTCCATATACTGAAGAAAATAATTCCTTCCTCACAGGGTTGCTGTGAATATTGAAAGATGTAATGTTCATGAACCTACTTGGTAGAACTTAAAAACAGTATAGAAATAGAAGGCTATTTTATTAGTTTCCTATTGCTGCTGTAAAAATTACTATAAACTTAGTGTCTGAAAGCAACACAAATTTATTATCTCACAGTTCTGGAGGTCAGAAGTCTAAAATGTGTCTCACTAGGCTAATATCAAGATGTTAGCAGAGCTGCATTCTTTCTAGAGACTCTAGGGGAGAATCCATTTCCTTCCCTTTTCTGGCTTCCAGAGGCTGCTCGCATTCCTTGGCTCATGGTCCCACATCACTCTGACCTCTGCCTCCGTGGCCACATCTCCTTCTCTGATTCTTCCACCTTTCTCTTATAAAAACCCTTATAATTATATTGAGTCTGCTTAGATAATCCAGAATAATCTCCCCATCTCAAAATCCTTAAAATGGACACCTGCAAAGTCCATTTTACCATGTAAGGCAACATATTCACCCATTCCAGAGATTCGGACATGGACATCTTTGAGGGGGGCCATTATTGAGTCTAGCACAATTATATATTAGATACTGTACTGGATAGTCTCAATTTGTCTCTCTGGATCTATACTCCACCCCTCTTCACCTACTTTGTCCTCCAGAGGACTGATATCTACAGATTACATCAACCCAGCTCCCTTCCCCTCTGGCTTCCAGTTAAGTTTGGCCAATAGCAGGAAATACCAAGAGGAGTGAGGGAAGATTCCTTGGGCTACAGGTTGGTAGTAGTTGTGTTCCTTTATCAAGGGCCACCACTGTTAGCAGGCCTTCTCCATGCAGCTGCTGCCTTCTCCAAGCTCTGCAACCACTCCCCTCCCCCAGCTTCATCAGCACATGGGATGATAAGAATTCCCTGCTATTGCTTGCCCTGCCTGGGACGCTTCCCCCTCCCTTATTGCCTTCTTTTAACTAGTATCCCTAAACCCTGGCCACAGCTTTGTAAATAGTCCCAATATTAAATTATCCTTTAATTACCCCTTTGAGTGCACCACCTGTTTCCTGTTGGGACCCTCCCCCAACTGATATAAATACTGACATTATTTTTGGAAAGCTTACCATGACCACCTTCTTAAAATCTTCTTGCCTACTCTAACTCCCTTGACCTCTCTAGATTATCTGATAATGTTAATAGCTCTTCTTTACTTTTCTAAATAAAGGATAGGTATGTTCTTTCAAAATTATCAGGACATCAGGCTCCTTTTAGCACTTTGAACAAACCAGGCTCTTTCAACTTCAGGATCTTTCTACATGCTGTTCCCTGTGGCTGAAATTCTCTTCCTATTGCTAGTTCCTTATCATTCAGATCTCAGTTTGGATGTCATCTCTTAACAGAAGTCCTCCCTGATCCTATGATTTAAATTAGACAGTCATTATTCTATATAATAGCACTGCTTATTTCCTTCATAAAATGTTTTCATCATTTGTAATCATTTAAGACATTAATTTATATTTCTGTCTCTACAAGGGCAAAAGATCATATCTATCTTATTCTCCATTGTACCCCCAGGGCTGAGCACAAGGCCTTTAAAAATATTTGGTAGTGAACATAAGACATAAGAGTGGAAGGATTATGTTCCATACAATGTCATTAAATATTATATCTCATTTAATCCTTAGAATAATTATGTGGATGAGTAGATACTAAATTTCATTTTACAGAAAAGGAAGCCAATATTCAGTAAAGATAAGTCACTTACTGAAGGTTAATCAGCTAGTAAGCTTGAAACAGATTTGAAACCAGGCAATCCTTCTCTTGCTAAAAATAGCTGTTTATTGAGCATTTACCTTGTGTGAGGCCTATGCAAGGTGCTTTGTGGACATTCTTTCATTTTAATGTTAATGACAACCCTACAAAGTGGTAATCATTATCCTTACTTAACAATGAGGAAACTACTGCTCAGAGAGGTGAAATGACTTGCTGGGGGTCACACAGCCAGGAAGTATAGAAGTTTGGATTTAAGTACAGGAAAATCTGACTCCACAGCCCTTTCCTTTGCATTAAGAAGTGCTGGAACCCTTAGCAGAGTGTCAGAAACACTGAGGCCTAGAATAAGGTGAGGCTTTCCTAAAAATAATTTGTTTCATATTTTCCAGAAAGGATGAAAGAGGACATGCTAGGCTTGTTTTTGTGAACAACGGCATGCTGTAACCAGAGGAGAGGGAGAGCAGAGATTTTCAACTCCCATTTTGCTTCTATAGTCTCCATCAAAGGTAATATAAGCTGATGATTGGAAAAGACAGAACTAAGGTAGTTTGTAAGAGAATAATGGGGTGGGGTGGGGGGCAAACCTAGGCAAGGAGAGTGGAAAAGAAACCCCAGCTATCCTAAATGATTTCTACGTACTGGGATAGAAGCTTCATAAAGGCAGGGATGTTGTTTTGTTCACCCTATAACCCTAGAACAGCAACTGTCACATAGCAGGCATTCCATCAGTATTTTATGAATGAACAAATTCTCCTGGCATATTTAGATGGCATCCCAGGCAAAGAGAGCACCTGCATATGAGATTTCTGAGTGACCTTTGTAATGTGAGAAAAGGTGAAGAATGTGAGACATGTGAGAAGACTATGGATGGGCAAACAATTTTCAAAGAGGTTGAATGTTTACATTTTCAAACAAATTATATTAGATCAGTGGGATACTTTCCATGAGTGGTTTGTTTAACAGTAAGGTTTGGGAGAACTAATCTATGAGGAACCCCAGTGTTGATCATCATCTTTAGTACATTAATTTAACATTTACTGTATACAGGGACTATATGAAGTGTTTCAAGTGTTATATCCCATTTAATCCCCATAATAGCCCTATAAGGTAAGTACTGTCATTATTTTCTTTTGACAGGTGAGGAAAGTGAGGCACAGAGAAGTTGAGTAACTTGCCCTGGTCTGATTCCAAAGCCTGGACACATTGTAGCCCCATCTCATCACTGTAGTAACTAAACTTGCCAAGAAGTTGGAAACAATCTCCAGTCAGTCACACGGTTCAGTTAAGAGACTTACAAAATAAGGAATCTGGTTTCACTGAAGCATTACTTGTATGAGAGGAGGGGAGCTTAAATATGGAGGGAAAGAGAGATGTAGAGCAGCTAGAAATAGAATGTAGATTAGATTGGCAACATCAAAAGACACTTAAAAACCAAAATCCTTGGATCAGCAGGGGAAGATCAAGATTTGCCTAAGAAAACAGAAGCTCAGACAAACTTCAGTTCACCAAAATAATATGTATGCTAACACAACAAAGGTCATTTTAAAAAAATCTCCTATTATGTAGAATAGAATTGGCAGATCCATTTTCTATTACAACACATTTAAATGAATGAGATAGCACTCTTGAGAGGATCAGCTAGGATTATAATGTGCATACAAAAGCACTGATGTTAATATATGGTTATCTATGTTGGAACTAGAATTTCTGAGTCTCTTCTGTAGGATGGACTCTTACTATTGACACCTAGAATTAGAGTCTAGATGAAATTCCTTTTTTTAATTAATTGCTACACTTATCCAATTAACTAATGCTAGGTAATTTTCAGCACTGTGCTTGGTCACATTTTAGCTTTGCTCTTCTACATAAACCCAGGTACTTTAATAGAACTCAGTTGCTTCAATAAATCTGATTGTGTCTCCTAATTGCAATCATAGGTCCAAACTTTTTTCAGGTAACCCTAATATGTATTTTCCAATTACAGTAACCATACCAACTTGGATTTTAACTTAATGTAAAAGTTGGCATTTGAACACAATCGCACAACCCTTAATGATGGTGGATAGAAGAAGAACATGGAAAATCTACTATAAGAATTTGTTCAAATTCAGGTACTAACCCTCAAAAGCATATACTTTTTAGAAAGAAAATGATGTGCATTCCTCTGTCAAAAACATTCAAAAATTACTTATGGTACTTAGTAGCCTGTCATGGGGAGGAAATAGTCTGAACATTCAATCACATGAGTAAAACTGCTGACCTGTCAGAATATTCCATCATGGTATTTGACAATACTGGGCATTTAGTCATTAACTAGAAGAATATGTATGTCTACATTATCTAAAAGTTTAAATAAAATTTATACAGAGCAATAAAGGAGGCATTGTTACCTATCTCTATTTCCATTTCAAAAGCCTGAGCTATACTCTGTCTATAGAATTGTGCTGTTATTCTTAGCAAGAGATGGGTGTTTTCTGTGGCCCATACTAATGTGGTACCAAACCATGCAGAACATGGGTTTGGGGTATGTGGAGGAAGATCCATGAGAAATGAGTCATTTGGACCAGCTATTATTCCAAGAACGGCATGCTATGCTGTTATAGTATATCAGATAGCGCCTGACTATGGTTAAGTAGAGTAGGTGGAGATATAATCAGCTCATTGGTAGTGCCTGTACTCAGGAATTTAGGGACAGATGTACATATTACTTGATGATGGTAAAATCTCACAACTGTAAATAAAAATTGACAAATATAATGCAATTACTGCAGTGTACATTGCCTACCTACTAACATCCATTTATGTAAAAATATTTGATTTTAATAATAAAGTATAGCTAATGATTCTGTTTGGTTTCTTAATTTAAATATTATTTCAAAAGACAGATGAACCACTATAATTTATTCAATTTTGTGCAGTGCTCATCTCAACTGAATTATGTGTAATTTTTTTGGACATAGCCCTTTAAATATTTTATGAACTGACATAATGTGAGAGTGAGGTCACTTATCATTGAGAGACATCACCATATAACGTTAAATTTTTATTTCAAACAACTGGATTTTTAAACGTATCATGGATTCTGATTAGCGCATTATTTCATTGAATCGGGGAGGTAGGGGGGGTGGAGGGAGGGGATGGAGGTATGACTACATGGTGAGTGCCAGGCACACTGTCTGGAGAATGGACACGCTTGAGGCTCTGACTCAGGGGGATGGGCGGGACATGGACAATGTATATAACCTGAGCTTTTATACCCCCATGATGATCTGAAATAAAAAAAAAATATCTATGTACAGCTTTTAGAATCTGAGCCTATGAAGGACAGAAAATTTTCTTGTTTCTGTAACCACAATGTTTGCCACACTCTCTGGCACATTATAGGTCTTTAATCAGTTTGTGTTTAATGTGTGGATGTCAGTTATTCCTCCCAGCTGTGTGTCAATCTGTTGCGGGTGGCATGCTCCATTTCCCTGTCGTATGTGTACATGTGAAGGGACTTCAACTGGAGTAACATCTTGGCTTCATATTCACTTGTGACTTATGCCACCCCACGGAGGAGGAGTAAGTTATCTTAGTGGGGCACATCCAGCAGATTACACTTCTCAGTCAGGGAGAACTAATCAATATTAAAAGGCCACAAGTGCGGAAAACAGTTTGGTAGTTTCTTAACAAGTTAAACCCAGAATTACCATAGGACCCAGAGATTCCAGTCCCAGGTATCTACGCCCCAAAATTGAAAGCAGCTATTCAAACAAATATTTGAACATGAAAGTTCATAACAGCACTCGTCACAATAGCCAAAAAGTAGAAACAGCCCAAATGTCCATCAACAGATGAATAGATAAACAGAATGTGGTATATGCAATGGAACTAGTTTTCAGGCCTAGAATGAGATGAAGTACTAATACATGCTACAACATGGTTGAACCCTTGAAAACATTATGCTAAATGGAAGAAGCCAGACATAGAAAGCAACATATTGTATGATTCTGCTCATATGAAATTTCCAGAATAGGCAAATTCTCCAGAGAGAAAGGAGATTAGTGTTTCCCAAGGGTTTAAGGGAGGGGAAGTTGTATATGTGTGTGGGGGGGGGCGGGTAACTGTTTTATGGGTATAGGGTTTCCTTTTGGGGTGATGAAAATGTTGTAGAACTAGATAGAGGTAGTGGTTACACAACATTGTTAATATACTGAATCCCACTGGATTGTATACTTTAAAGTAGTTAAAAAGTAAATTTTATGTTATGTGTATTTTTACTGCAATTTTTAAAAAGGCCACAAGCACTGGACAATCATTCTTTTCTACCCTTTTGTGTCCAGGATCAGTAAGAGGCAAAACCCTGGGCAAACGTAGCTGCTCCTGAGGACTCGCCCTTTCCCTCAGTTTGCTGCCCAGTGTCTGGACTTGAGGCACTTGGGGGATGCAGCAGAGTGCAAGTATCAGCAAACCCTTTTCACTAGAGATCTAAAGCCAAATTCTCCTGTCAGCTTTTTTAGTGATGATGGTGGCATTCTGCCTCCATCTGTGCCTTCTTGAATCTTATTTCTCAACTAACTTTTAACTTGGAAAGGAATGATTGGAATGCTATTTATTGGCATACTCCAGCCCCATCAAAAAAACTGAAAAACCTGACAAGCATGGCTCCTGTGGCTTCACCCAATTCTGTAATTTAAAGGTTGAACAGTAATGGGTGAAAGACAGAGAGCAGGGTCTGTAGGGCCTCCTCCACTACAGCCTATCCTCTAGGGTCTACAAAGGCAGGCAGAGCATCTGCTCCAAGAATACAACAATGAAGAAAACAGCTGGTCTGCCCTCAAGATTCTGGGACAATGTAGACACAAAGCCCTCATTCTGCATTCTTCTGGCTCAGTCATTTAAGCCTCTCATGTATTCACCTCATGGGATCGGAGCGGTATGCCCAGAGTTTCCCTGTGAATTAGCAGTCAAGCCAGAATCAATAGACTGAATTCCCTGGCTACTTGAAGTCCTCTTTGAACTATAATGCACATCAGCTCTATGCCAACAATCTCTGGGCATATTTTCTTAATGATCTAAGAATCCAACTATGCCATCATCTACCACACTTTCCCACGTTCTGGATAGTACAGGATTCAACATAGATTTTTTTGTTTGAAGAATCACTATATTTATTATTTCTATGGCTTGTTCCATCAAGATAATTTCATTGTCTAGCAAAACTGGACCTCTAAAATCAAGGTATGATTTCTTTTTTAAGATTTCAATTAATTTTTAATTGACAAATGAAAATTATATATATATAGTGTACAACGTGATGTTTTGATATATGCATACACTGTGGAATGAATCAATCAAGGTAATTAACATACCTGTCACCTCACATACTTATTATCTTGGGGGATGAGAGTATTTAAAATCTACTCTCTTAGCAATTTTCAAGTATGCAGTACATTATTGTCAACTATAGTCACCCTTCTCTACTCCAGAACAAATGCTGGCTCTGGTACTTTTGGCCTGCATGACCATAGAGGAGTTAGTCAAACTCATTGAGCCTCAATTTCCTCATCTGTAACATGGAGACATTAGCATTAAATACCTGTAAGATGAATTGGAGGGTTGAATGAGAAGATGTATTCCACAGTCTCACATAGTACCTAGCACATAGTGGGTGCTTTATGCATGTTAGTTGACCCCTTCTGTAATGAGATTGCTTGAATGGGGCTGTCACATTCCAAGAGCTTTTTGGCTTTAATGAAAATAATACTGATCTTCATCTTTTGGGCTCACGTAACCCTTTCAGACAATACAGAGATAACTAGTAAAAGCGATAGTATTCCCCTCCTACGTCCAATACCAGCCCCTGATGTAACCACCATCAACAGTCATGTGTTTATCTTTCCATATAAACAAACAAAAACATATATGTCCATATTTAGGCTTGCTTTTTTAAAAAATAGGATCATACCATACATACAATTGTAAAACTTCCTTGTTTTATTCAATTATATATAGCGGCAGTCTTTTAAGTTTATAGATAGGTACACAGATCTATAGCATTTTTTACCAGCTACGTATTACTCCAAAGTAGGAAATTACCACAATTTATTCAACTATCTCCCTACAGATGGTCATTCAGGTTACTTCTAGTTTTTTAACATTTCAAATAACTGCTTCAGTAAATTTTTCTGTTAAATATATCTTTACAGGATGGTATTTTTTCTATCTGAATAATACCCAAAAATAAAATTACTGGGTGAAAGCATATATGCATTCAGATGCTATTATAATAAATACTGCCACATTAATCTACCAACAGATTATTGTCATTTGCACCCCCACCAGTAGGATAAGAGAGCACTTCTGCTCCACACTCTTGACAAATGTAAATGTTATTAATCTGTTTTATTTAGGCGAGTGTGATAATATCTCATTTTAATTTGCTGTTACCTGATGATTAGTGGAATTGAGAATCTTTTCATCTTTGTATTTTCCCTATGAGTGGTCATTCAGGTTCCTTCCAGGTTTTCAATATATCAAACAAATGCTTCAATGAATTTGTACTTTCTCCTTTAAATTGCCTGTTCAAATCCTTTGCTCATGTATCCATTAGGGAGTTCTTTTTTTCTTATGAATTTGTATGAGTATTTTGTATATTAAAAACATCAAGCTTTTTCTATCAGATGTATGCAAATATTTTCTCCCAATTGATTAATTTTATGTAATTAAATCTGTAGGTTTTTTTCCCTTTAAAGAGTATGGATCCATGACTTGCTAAAGAACATCAGCCTACAGTCATATATGTATTCTCTTACACTGATTTCTCATACTTCAATAGGTTCTCTTTTTACATTTCACCTTTAATATAATATATATAGAATTTACCTTTATATATGTTGTAAAGAAGCAGTTCTATTTTTATTTTCTTCTAACACTATTGAAAAAGCCTCTCTCTCCCTACTGATTTCAATAACACCTTTATCATAGAGCAGATTTCCATATATACTTGGATCTGTATTCTCCATTCTATTCCATTGATTTATTTTCCACATTTAGACCAATATCATACACACTTGTATATATTAAATTTCATATCCAATGGGAATTTTTCCCTCACTTTTCTTTTTTTTTCAAGATTCCCTTAAAAATTCTAGAACATTTGTTCTTCCATATGAACTTTAGAATCATGATCTCAAGTTTTAAAAAATATGATAATTGCTTAAGATAATAATTCTTGCCATGCAGGGGGGCATGGTATGTCTCTCACTTTATACAGGTCTTATTTTTTTCTATTAAATAAAATGTTATGGTTTTTCTCACATAGATTGCATCTTTCTAATTAACTCTACTCCTGATTTTTAAATTTACTGCCTTGTGAATGGGAGTTTCTCCTATTTCTAACTGGTTAGGGACAATGTAAATAAAAGCAATTGATTTGTAAATATGCATTTTGCATCAAGACACCTAATTAAATTCTTATTCATTGTAATTATTTTATAGTTGAATCTCTTGGATTTTATAGATATATAATGATATCATATGCAAATAATTTTTTCATTTTTCCTATTTATAAAACTAATATCTTTTCCATGACATATAACACTAATGAGTACCTCTAAAAGTGCTGAATAATAGTAACAATGGGGCAATCCCTGTCTCACTTCTGATTTTAATTAAACTATCATTTGTATTTCTCCATTTATTATGATGTTTACTATTGGTTTATAGTAAATATACTCTTCATGTTTAAGAAGTAGCACTCTTTTTCTTGTATCTACTCACGATACTGTGTTTCTCCTTCAAATCTATCATACTGAGAGTTCTATCCTACTAATAGATTACCAATTGTTGAACCAGCCTTGCTTTCCTAGAATAAACCAGATTTTATAATTAAAGTGTTTCTATCACTCTCTCTCACCAATTGTCCCTCTTCTCTGCCCACTGTCAACCTGAGTCCATGGAGATGAATGAGTAAAAGGAAACCTATTTATTCAAGAATGTCAAAAAAACTGGTTTGTGTGCTTCTCCTGCCCTTTCTGGTCTCCACCGGGGGTAGGGTGCCTCTGCTCTGCAGTTCTTGGCTTTTTCAGGCTGGGAACTGCCATAAGTCACAATGGCAGCTGGGCTTCAGAGAAAAGCTGGTCTGAGTTTGCTAAGTTGTCTGCTTATGCAGATGTTATTTCTATCCTGCTGACTGAATTACTTTTCATAGTTTAGCCATACATGGCCCAGATGGCAATAAGTTTTGGAGTCCCATGGCATTCCTTCTGATTTCTGGGAGCAGTGCATTTTTGTAATGGGCAGTCAGGAGAACAATTTGGATTACCTTTCAGATAAGACCAGCATAAACATTTGAGGGGGATCTGAATCTTTTCCTGCCACAGTTCAAAGCCCATTTAAAATCTTCCTCTTCCTGGATGTCAATGAAAGTTTAAAACACTGCATAGTAACAAACTTTCACCATGTTTTACTTTTCTAGAATGGTCCCTCCCAAGTTATAGCTCAGACTCATTTCTGTCATTCATCAAATATATGCATAGCCAACTCTGTAGGCAGTATGCTAGGCTCTGGGCATCCCATATGAGTTAAAAATCTGCTTTCAAGGCAGTCCATTTAATAGGTAAGAAACATATGTTAGCAATTCAATGTGATACAATGAGATAAGACACAATAAAAAAAGAAGGTGGTACAGGACTCACATCCTTTAAGTCTTTTCCCTTAGCCTCCATCTTGGATATGGTAATTGATTTTCTTTCTCTAGTCTTAATCAATGGTCTCACCCAAAACAATAATCTATCTTTAATACTACCTTTCAAAATGCAATTACATACTAAGAAGGGTAGCCCATCATCTCTGTATCTCCAGCAGTGCCTAACACAGACCCATGCTCTGAATCAGTGTGTGCCCTGTGTTTTGGATTGCATCAATGCAGTCAAGTTTCAAAAGTATTATAGCTTACAGACGTATAGCACTAAGCAAAAATGAATGAATGAACAGGGAAATAGATAAAGAGGCTGAAAAAATGGATAAATGCACATAAAAGCATCACCAGTGCCACAAAATTCTCGCCCTCAAGTAAAATAACATTAATAGCACCACTGCCTCTCAGAAGGAGGCCACTACGTTTTAAAATAGAATGTGTGATATGCCTACAATTTATGTTCTTGGATATGTTGGGTGTATCCTGACAAAATCTAGATTTTGCTTTCATGCACGTGTGGGCTTTTTTTAGTCACTTGGAAATGTAATAGCTCAGAAGAACCATTTTCAGTCATAGTTAATTCAGATTGCCTAAAATAATTCTATGCCTCAAATAAATCAGCCTTTACTATATGTGTATAAAAATTGACCAATACTTCATATACACTCCTCCTCTCTGGCTCTTCCTCATGACATCTTTTGTGTAAGTGTGAGAAGCATTGCCTAAAATTCAAACTATTCAGTCTGATTCAATAAACTTCCAACTGCCTGGCATAACTGGAGAATGGCATATATGGGTTAATGAAACATTCTAGTTATTGGAGACTCACCAAATATACTTAGAGCCCTGTTAAATATACCACACATAGAAATGTACAACAGTAAAATCACAATAAGTTGAATCTGACTTTTCTCTGGTGATTCAGAAGCTCAGTTACATTCAATAATCCTGGCATAAGATATACCTAGGTAGCATAGTAGGTCATTCATCATTGGGCATATCTATTACCATCATCATTCTAGCCCTAGGACTGGCTAACATATCACAGACACATATTTTGCAGAATGCCACAGACATATACTTTGGTTATTCAGATATCACAGACCCTTAAAACCTGAAGAATCCTGAGGATCATTTAGCCTGGTGGTTTTCCATTTTACTCAGGCCTTAGAACCTTTTATTCAAATGAAACCCTGAGAAGAGCTCCAATATAAAGCGGTGGA
This sequence comes from Lemur catta, assembly GCF_020740605.2. Taxonomy (NCBI): domain Eukaryota; kingdom Metazoa; phylum Chordata; class Mammalia; order Primates; family Lemuridae; genus Lemur; species Lemur catta. The sequence continues at coordinate 37,935,007 of NC_059155.1, forward strand.
GAAAAGAACTACTTGAATTGGAGTTGGGGTCAAGATCGCAGAGTCCCTCCTTCAGTGATCTCTGAGGCACCTCTGCGGAAGCCTGTGACTGCAGAATATAGTTTAAAATTAAGAGTTTTGTCTAAACCAACAGTTTTCAAATGAGGAAAATGAAGTCTACAACATCAAAGTGATTATCTGAGTCCCTATAAAGCAGCAGCAACTGATCTAGAACTAGAAGGCAAGTCTCCTTACTCCCACCCAAAGGGCATTTTCTACCCATAGCAGTCTGCCTCTATAGTTTCTCTTATCCTATATATTCCCTAGAAAATAAGAGTTAGTAGTGATTTCTGAGAGTTCCATGTTAAGCATATGACTGACATCAGCCATGTTCTGAAAGTCCTTTTGGCAAAAATATATCTTTCTCTTGTTTTAGGTCATTGATCTAACAATGGGGTATCCCAGTTGGTATAAATTACAAATCTCTGAAACTTTATTTCTAACATTTACTTAGATAGCAGGAGTTGCTTTATAGTTCATCCATCTGTTCATATTTTTATGTGATATGTAATATATTGGTTTTACTATTGAAACATTATTTCCAATATTGCCTTGTTTTACTGTCCTAGGCCTTAGCACTGGTAATAACAGTGATTTATAAAAATCGTAAGTTAAAAATAATAAAAAATGAAATGTGACATGTTTGAATGTGGAAACTTTTTTCGCACCACACACACACACACACACACACACACACACACACACACACACACACAGCCATCACACTAATATGAGAGGACTTCAAAAAGTTAATGGGGAAACAGAATTAAAAATAAAAGTTTAAACTTTATTTCTCAACATAAGTTGCATCAAGGTCAAGATGCTTTGTAAGCAATGATATCATCCATTTAGTTCATCACTAAAGAACTGAGGGTCCTAGAAATTTAACCATGTCAATGCAGTGTTTTTTACATTATTAACTGAAGAAAACTGGGGGTTCTTTACAGAATTTTTAAGATTAGGAAACAAAAAGAAGTCAGAAGAAGCCAAATCAGTACTGTAAGCTGTATGCTTAATGATTTCCACTGAAATTCTTGCTAAATTTCCCTTGGTCAGAGGTATGAGCCAAGAGTATTGTTATGGTTGAGAAGAACTCTCTGGTGAAATTTTGTGGGGTGCTTTTCTGCTAAATCTTTGCCTAACTTTCTCATAACACTTTTTTTTTTTTTTTGAGACCGAGTCTCACTTTGTTGCCCAGGCTAGAGTGAGTGCCATGGCATCAGCCTAGCTCACAGCAACCTCAAACTCCTGGGCTCAAGCGATCCTACTGCCTCAGCCTCCCGAGTACCTGGGACTACAGGCATGTGCCACCATGCCCGGCTAATTTTTTCTATATATATTTTTAGTTGTCCAGATAATTTATTTCTATTTTTAGTAGAGACGAGGTCTCTCTCAGGCTGGTCTTGAACTCCTGACCTCGAGCAATCCACCCACCTCGGCCTCCCAGAGGGCTAGGATTACAGGCGTGAGCCACCACGCCCGGCCTCTCATAACAGTTTTATAATAAGCACATGTTATCATTCTTTGGCCCTTCAAAAAGTCAGCAAGAAAAATCCCCAAAACCTGTTGTCATGACCTTTGTTTTTGACTGGACCCCTTCCACCTTTTGGTAACCACTGCTTTGATTGTGCTTTCTCTTCAGGATCTCACTGGTAAAGCCATGTTTCATTTCTTGTTACAATTCTCTGAAGAAATGCTTCAGGATCTTGATTCCACTTGTTTAGAATTTTCGTTTAAAGCTCTTCTCTTGTCTGCAGCTGATCTTGGCACAATGGTTTTGGCACTCATCGAGTGGAAAGTCTGCTCAACTTTAATTGTTCAGTCAGAATTGTGTAAGCTGAACCAATTGAGATATCTACAGCGTTAGCCATTGTTTCTGCTGTTAATCCTGTGAATCATCGGCCCTCTTCAATTACAACAGGAACAAGATGATTTTTTTTCCTTGCAAATTGATGTGGATGGTCTGCTGCTGCAGGCTGCATCTTCAACAGTCTCATACCTTCTTAAAATTAGTTATTCATTTGTAAACTGCTAATTTCTTTGGGGTGTTGTCCCTATAAGCATTTTGTAAAGCATCAATGATTTCACCATTTTTCCAACCAAGCTTCAATTTTAGCAGAATTCATATTGCTCCAATAGGGGCTCTTTTCAAACTAATGTCTTATCGTTTCTTCTTAGTGCCTCAAACTAGATCCTGTTCTGACATATTATTTTGGGGCAAAAGAATTTGAAATCTATGCATAGGTTTTTCATAATACACATTTTCTATGAGCTTTTTCAAGTCCCCTCCTACAGGGTTAGGAAGCAATCAATCTATATTTTCTCAATAAATGAATAGATGAGTAGAAAAGTTGGGGATATTAGGGAGATTGGGGGAATCAGCAAAGTCCACTATTCTTGTTTGAAGACCACAGTCTTCTCCAACACAAAATCTAAAAGTACCTACCACATAAGCAATGCCTACTAGTACTAGATGCTTTACACAAATTATTTTTCTGAAACGGGTATGATCATCACATTTTACAGCCTAGGAACTGAGGGTCAGATAATTACTGAAGAACTAAAGTTCTTCCATTTGAAGTATATTCTTAGTGAACCAAGGATCAAACCTTGAAACCTGGATAGCCAGTTAGTGTTAGCATCTCCATCTGAGGAGCAGGGATAACAAGACTGACCAAGGGCAGTCACCGCACAATAAGGATTAGAAAGTTTATGTTTATAGCATTTCCCCTAATCTCCTTCGAAAAAAAAGACAAACTTCATGAAACTACAGAGCACTGTTGTTATTACAAGGGATTTTGAAAACTGCTAAATGTACTTTCAACTCGAAAGATTGTGCTGGGAATCATTTTAATTCAGATTCTCATTTGGTATGAAAGCAATAAACATCCTTTTAAAAGATTTCTTTCTGTGCTCTAAGTGGTTATGAGTAATAATGTGGGTGTAAATCTTCTTAATTCTTCTTGAGCTATTTGAAATTCTTAATCATGATCAGCGTATAAAACAGAACAACGTATTATATGTGTATCATTAAAAACTGTATTTGCTGAAAAGTCACTTTAAGTTTTGTTCCCCCCCCCCCGGCTTAAATGATAGTAGTTCTCAGTAATGAAGCACGCAAACTTCCAATGACAGGAGAAATGTGTCTTTGACTTTCAGTTTATGCCCTAGAAACATAGTTTTTTTCCCCTGCCAAAGACTAATTTTAATCTCTGCAAATTAGTAACAGAGGAGAAGCAAAGATGAGTGGAGAAAGTTGTCTGGAGCGTTACAAAGAACCCTGGAATAGGAGTTAGGAGACCTGCCTACTAGACCCAGGTTGGCTAGCCAGCTCCATTCCCTTCTCTGAGCTTCAACTTTCTCATCTATTAATATAAAATGATGTTATTGGGTAGATGGCCTCTAAGTCCCTCCCAGCACTTGGATGCAAAGATTCTATAAGATAATGGGGTGTATCATAACAGTCTATCAGTAAAATGCAGTCACTCAGCAAAGTTGTACTGGGTACCTGCTTTGTGTCAGGTCTGTGCTGAAAGACATAAAAGAAATGGGCCTTCCAAAGGAAGCCACCAAATGAAGACTGGATACAGAGTCAGAGAAGACTTTCTAGTAAAAGGGGCATCTGAGCTAAATCTTGAAAGATTTGTCCACATATTTTAGAAAAGAATGGGAAATACCTCTCTTTAATTAAAGCCCTGGATAGGAAATGACCTAAGATTAATTTATAGAAGTTAGTTTTGGAGTTATATTTTGGAATTATAAAAACCTATAGAGAACAGAAAAACAATAGACTTTCTACCAAAAAGGATAAAATTAAAGAAAATGACCACACCAAGTATTGGCAAGGATGTGGGAGCAAATGAAACCTTATACACTACTGATATAAATGTAAAACGGTGCAATCACTTTGGAAAACAGTTTGGCATAATACCCACCAATTCCACTACTAGGTTCATAAATGTTCATAGCACAATTATTCATAATAACCCAAAAGTAGAAATAACCCAAATCTCCATCAATTGGTGAATGGATAGACAAATTTTGATGTATCTGTACAATGAAATATTATTCAGCAATAGTAATGAATGAGTACTGATACACACCACAACATGGATGAACCTTGAAAACTTTATGCTAAGTGAAAGACAGTCACAAAAGCTACATATCATATGATACCATCTATATGAAATTTCCAGAATAGGAAAATCCAATCTATGGTGTTGAAAGTTACAGAAGTTACCCATGTGATGAGGAGCAAGGTCTGGAAGAGGGTAAGAAAAGAATTTCTGGGGTGCTGGTAATGTTATCTTTCTTAATTTGGGTGCTCATTACTATGGTTTCGTCCATTTATAAAAAGTTAATGAAGAATGAACTTAGGATTTGTGCACTTTTTTGTGTGAATGTCATTCTCCTAAAGTACTTTACTAAAAAATCTAAAGAGGCTATTTATAATTCAGCTGTTTCGATCTTTTTGGGGAATATTAACTCTGCACAATCAAATACCTGCATCATCTTGAATGCTATGTTTGAACACAAAACCAGAAAAGGTGCAGTGTAGCTTTGATGTGATTTTCTTCCTTTACTCCCTGGAAGGGCTTCAAACATTTTCAAAATCATAAATAGCAAGTATCCTGTGGCTGGCACTCTGAGTATCCAAAGTAAGGGGGCAGACATTTTAAATATAAAAGGTAATGTTCCTATAAAGTGAATACATGGAAGCTCTTTTCAAACAGATTTATCCCTTCCATCTGTCTGTCCTTTTTTCCTTCCTTGCATCCATCCATTCATCGATCTATTTATTTAACAAATACTGACTTTTAAACCTCCACAGACATAGATATAGTGATATAAATGACTGAAATGTTTTTGTAGACAGTGGACTTGGTTCAATTTCCAACATTAGTTGTTGAATTGACCATTCATTTGATGATATTAAAACAGTGTTCATACACACTGATTCCCAACATAATGTCATGAGAAGCACACAAAAATAAGAAGAACAAATCTATATATCAATAATTGTATCAGAATTTTTTATTAACTCAAAGTTGCTATAAGAATTGCAGGATCTCAGAATGAACAGAAAAAGTTCCAGATGAATACATAATTCAGCAATGCTCTTGTATATAGGCAGAGAGGATTATTTCAGATCAAACACCAGTACGCATGAACCCTACCACCTAAAATATGGTGACAGGAGCCTGGGTAGCTCATGAGATGAGGTCCTGATTTGATCTCTTCTGGCCTTCTCTTTTTCTCTCTGGTGAAAGTTACACTGAGTTTAAGGGGATCAATCAACCAAAAAGTTACTCTTTGGAACTGCCTTCATCTTTTATGTTCTGACATTGAAAGAAAAGGGAAGGAATGTGGGGAGAGAGAAAAGATTTTGAGTATCACCTTCATTATTAGTGTGGCCAAAATCCTGAAAATTCTGCTGAATTTTGAGAAATGACTTTCTAAGTTTTAACAAAAACCAACCAAAATCTAAGTGATTAAAAAAATAACCACTGGGCCCTTTTCTTTCAAAAAGTTTTCAGTGATGCATAAAGACAGGAAAAAAAACACAATTTAAGTTCCTGTGGTTCACCTTGTAAACTTGGCCTTCTAATCTAGAAACTTGAGTCATTTGACTCCTCAACTCTCCTCAGCAGAGAGCCACCACACAGTGTACCCGAGTCACTGCCACAATAATGGATGGTGTTACACCAGGCTTTACTTCAAGGGTAAAGTGAAGACTATTCTCTAAATAAAAAAACTCCAGGAGGGTCTCTCTATTTTGCTGCTTCAGGTTTGTGAGGCACTAGGAGATAGGACTGAACTTTTTCAAGAATCTCCTCAGGCAACTTTATAGGCTGTGTGTAGCCCACTACACAAAAGTCCCGAGAGGCCTGCTAGACATGACCAATTTTCCTGTCCTTTTGCACAAGTGTACTGTACATGTATTTTTCCAGATTACTTTGTGTAGCCAACACTATTTTCCAGATTCATCTTTATTGAAGCAGATGGACATAGTTCATTACCTTAAACTGCCCTATAGCCTTCCATTTTTAAATATGGTGCTATGTATAATATTAAATCCATTCCCATATTATTGGACTTTTTAAAATATGGTAATAAACATACTTGTTTATGTCTCCTTCTATGCACATGCAAGGATTTCTCCATGGTAAATATCTAGAAGAGGGATTGAGGACCATAAGGTATGATATAAATTTATACTCCCCCAGAAGTCCTAGTCCTTCAAATCTTCTCAGGGGTTGACCACTTGGTATTATCGCACTCTTTAATGTTTGCTAATTTGATGGTTGTGAATTGTTATGAATTTAATTTATATGTCCCTCATTACTAGTGAAGTTGGGCATCTTTTTGATATATTTATATGAAATCAGGTTTTCCCTCCTATAAATTGGCTGGTCACATCCTTTGCATATTTTTCTAATAAATTGTTTGTCTTTTTCACAATGGTTTCTCTAGTACTTTATAGTTTCTGGATATTAATTCTTCATTATTTATAGCAGCTAAAAATACCTTCTACCAGCCTGTGGCTCATTATTTTGAATTTTCTCTGTGGTATATTTCATCATATAAGATTTTTATTTTTATTTTTAATGAAGTCAAATTTATCAATCTTTCATGATTTCTGTTTTGTAGTTTTAAGGGATCTTTCCCTATCTTGAGATCATGAAGATATTCTTCAAAATTTCAGAAGCAAATAATGTTTGGTTTTCACATTTACCACTTTAATCCATCTTAAATTTAATTTGTGTACGGTATAGGGTAGAGAATTTTGCTTTTTTTCCACATGAATAGTCAACTGTCCCAGAAATATTTATTGAGTAATTCATCCTTTTTCCATTGATTTGTAGCATTGTCGTTGTCATATACCAAGTGCTCATACATAGGTTTGTTTCTGGAATTTCAATTCTGTTCTACTTGTATGTATGTCTATCTCTGTACCAAATTAATACTTGTTATTAATATGGTTTAATAATAATTCTTAATTACTGATAGAACTTGTCTTTCCATCTCATTCTTTTTCTCCAAGAGAATCTAGGCTAAAATGTGCCCTTTCTCTTCTCATATGAATTTTAGGATAAATTTATCAAGTTCCATGAAAACAATATGTGGGGTTTGATTGGAATTGCATTGAACTACAAATTAATCTGCGGAGAGTTTACTTCTTTATGATATTGAGTCTCCTAAACCATTACAATGGTATGTCTCTTCTATTACTCACATTTAGATCATTGCTTATGTGCTTTAATAAAATTTCATAATATTTACTTAAAGATCTTTTATGTATTTTGTGAGGTGTATTTCTAGATTTATTATGGGTTTTGCTGCTATTGCAAAAAGGATTTTTTTCCCCTCCAATTTAGCAATGTCTCTTGCAAATTAATTCTAATTCTAGTATATTTCCATAAATTAAATAAATACCTGAGGAAATAGATCTTATGCTCTTGAAAGTAGCTGACATCCTGAGCTCACCAAATTTTAGTCAATTTTGTCCTTTAAACAAACTAGGGCAATTCCTATTATGTTCAAATACTACTTTTTAGTTTGTGTGACATTGTTTCTTCAATCTGTATTCCGGAAATGATATTTTTCTTATAAATGCTTCTACTTTTCCTGCATGGGACTCCTCTCCATTATGGCAGTTCTAAATGCAAAGTTTTTTTCTTCTCATTCATTAGAATATGTAATGGTGCTCAATTTTCATTTAATATATACACTTGTTCAAAGTCATGTTTTTTTCCTCCTCAGAAGTTCTGGGTTTAGAGAACATATTATTTACATACACACACACACAGACATACCATATCAGGTTTTTTTTTCTATTACTATATAAAGTGCTGCTTCTTGTTTTTACCTTGTTTTGCATTTATATTCCTTTTCAACTGTTCTCTGTTTCTAGTCATTCTGTCCTTATTTGCTCATTAAATTTTTCATCTTTGAAGATCTCTTCTTTTTACCCAAAATAATTTCTTTTCCAATTTCCTCTTGTTTTAGATATAGTGTCATATTCTTTAATAATTCAGTACTTAGTATAAATGAACTATCTTCCACCAACTTAATATCACATTCATCTGCATATTCAAGATAACTTGTTTCCTCTACAATCGACTCTCCAACAGGATATGTAGCCATCTAAATATTTATATACATCCAAGATTTTTTTCTAAATCTTCACCAACATTCATAAGTTTTAAGGATTCCTTGAAGTGATATCATCCTTTGGTTTTTCAAAACAGTTTAAAAATCTTCTTGCTGAGTGCGTTGCACACCCTCTGGGGAATGGTCATGCTTGAAGGTGCAGACCCGGGGAGGTGGGGGGGGGAGGGGATGGAGGTATGACTACATGATGAGTGCCAGGTGCACTGTCTGGAGAATGAGAACGGACGCGCTTGGGACTCTGACTCGGGGGGATGGGTGGGACATGGAAAATGTATATAACCTAAACTTATGTACCCCCATGATGAGCTGAAATAAAAAAAAATATATAAAAAAAATAAAAAATAAAAAAAATAAAAAAAAAATAAAAATCTTCTTGCAATAACTTGCTCAAAGGTTAAAATTTTCTTTCAGAGTATTGGTTTCCTTTCATTTGTGAATCTAATTACAGAAATCTAGGGCTTTTGTCTTTAAATAGTTTATTTATTTACAAAATTCTTTTCTAATTTATTTATTTTTAATTTCAGAATATTATTGGGGTACAAACTTTTTGAACCATTTATATTAATATTTCCTTGTGGTCTTCCCCTTCCTTTTTTCACACCTCTTTTCCTTGAAACTTTTCAAAACAGCTTTTAAAAGTCAATGGCACTGTTTTTCTTTTAAATTGACAGATATTGTATGTATTTATTGTATACAACATGATGTTTTGAAGTATATATACATTGTAGAATGACTAAATCTAGCTAATTAACATGAATTACTTCATATATTTATCATTTTTGTCGTGAAAACACTGAATCACCACACTCTTCACTCTTAGTATTTTTCAAGAATATAATATATTTTTATTAACTATAGTTATCATGTTGTATATTAGATCTCTTGAACTAAATTTTTTTTATTATATTACCAATATCTTCCCAACCCCATCCCTCCCCCAACCACTCCAGCTCCTGGTAACCACCATTCTGTTCTCTATTTCTATGAGATCAACTTTTTAGATTCTACATATGAATGAGACCACGTGGTATTTGTCTTTCTGTGCTTGGCTTATTTCACTTACATAATGTCCTCCAGTTTCATCCATGTTTTTACAAATGACAGGATAGCTTTCTTTTTATGACTGAATAGTATTCCATTGTGTACATATACCACACTTCCTTCATCCATTCATCCATTGATAGACACTTAGATTGATTCCATATCTTGGCTATTGTGAATAATGCTGCAATAAACAGGGGGGTGCAGATATTTCTTCAACATACTGATTTTATTTCCTTTGAACATACATCCAGCAGTGGGATTTCTGGATCATATGGTGGTTCTATTTTTAATTTGGGGGAAAAGCCTCCATAATGTTTTCCATAGTGGCTGTCCTAATTTATATTCACACTGCTATGGTTTGAATATGGTTTATTTCCACCAAATCTCATGTTGAGGCGTTGTCCCCAATGTAACGGTATTGAGAGGTGGTGGGACCTTTAAAATGCTTTTGGTTCATGAAGGATTTGCCCTCATGAGGGAATTAATGCAGTCTCATGTGAGGGAGTAAATTCTCACTCTCATGAAACTGGATTAGTTAACATGAAAGTGAGTTGTTATAAAGTGAAGTCACCCCTCATGTTTGGTCTCTTTTGCACACACCTGTTCTCACATGCACTCCCACCATGTAATGCCATCCACCATGATATGAAATAGCATGAGACCCTCACCAGATGTGGCCCCTCTACCTTGGACTTCCCAGCCTCCAGAATTGCAAGAAAGAAATTTCTTTTTTTAACAAATTATCCAGTCTCAGATATTCAGCTATAGCAACAGAAAATGGGATAAGACACCCACAAACACAATACAAGTGTTCCCTTTTCCCCACAGTTTCACCCACACTTGTTAACTTTTGTCTTTTTGATAATAGCCATTCTCACAGGTGTTAAGGTGATATATCGTGTTTTTAATTTGCATTTTTCCTTTTTTTATTATTTCAGGATATCATGAGAGTACAAACATTTTGGTTATATGTTATGACTTTGCCACACCCAAACCATGATTTGAGGCATGCCCTTTCCTCACTACAACGCTCATTGCATCCATTAGTTGTGAGTTTACCCACCCCCAAACCGTGAAGAATGTTACTACCGTGTGAGCACCATACTGTTGATCAGTTAGTGCCAATTTGATGGCAAGTACATGTGGTGTCTATTCTTCCATTCTTGTGATACCTCACTTTGGAGGATGGGCTCAAGCTCTATCCAGAAAAGTATAAGAGGTGCTAGATCACTGTCGTTTCTTAAATAATTGAGTAGTATTCCATTGTATACATATACCAAATTTTATCAATCCACTCATGGATTGACGGGCACTTGGGTTGTTTCCACATCCTTGCAATAGTGAATTGTGCTGCCATAAATATTTGGGTACAGATGTCTTTATTATAGAATGCTTTTTGTTCCTTTGGGTAGATGCCTATTTGCTATTGCTGGATCAAATGGTATTTTTATTTTTAGCTCTTTGAGGTATTTCCAAATTCTTTTCCACAGAGATCCCACTAATTTTCAGTCCCACCAGCCGTGTAAGAGTGTTCCTATCTCTCCACATCTTCGCCAGCATTTTTCTGATGATTAGGGATGTTGAACATTTTTTCATTATAACTGTTGGTCATTTGTATGTCTTCTTTTGAGAAATGTCTATTCAGATCTTTTTCCCATTTTAAAATCAGATTTTTTTTTCTTGCTGTTGAGTTGTTTAAGCTCCTTATATATTTTGGATATTAGCCCCTTATCAGATATATAGTTTAAAAATATTTTCTCCCATTCTGTAGGTTGTCTCTTCACCATATTGATTATTTCCTTGGCTGTGCAGAAGATTTTTTGTTTAGTATAATCCTATTTGTCCATTTTTGTTTTTATTGCTTGTGCTTTGGGGTCCTTTCCAAGAAATCATTTCCCAGGGCCAATTTCATGTATCTTCCCTCCATGTTTTCTTCCAGTAGTTTCATAGTTCCCAGTCATACATTTAAGTTTTTAATTTATTGTGAGTTGATTTTTTAATATGGTGTGAGATAAGGTTCTAATTTCATTCTTCTTCATGTGGATTTACAGTTTTCCCAATACCATTTATTGAAGATTGTCCTTTCCTCATTGTGTGTTATGGCACCTTTGTCAAAATCAGTTGGCTGTGAATGTGTGGGTTTATTTCTGGGCTCCTTATTCTGTTCCATTGGTCTATGTGTCTGTTTTTATACCATTACCATGATATTTTGGTTACTATAGCTTTGCAATATATCATGAAGTCAGGTAGTGTGATACTTCCAGCTTTGTTCTTTTTGCTCAAGATTGTTTTGTCTATTTGGGGCCTTTTCTGGTTCCATACAAATTTTAAAATTGCTTTTTTGACTTCTGAGAAGAATGTTATTAGCATTTTGAGAGGAATTTCACTGAATCTGTAGATCACTTTGGGTAGTATGGACATTTTAACAATATTTATTCTTCCAATCTATGAACACAGGATATCTTTTCATTTATTCTTGTCCTCTTCAATTTCTCCAATGAGACTGGTTTAAAAGAAAAGTAACTACATGAACTTCTTGCTGAATACACTCAGGGGAGGAACACATTCCCTAATAGGGTGTTGACTCCTTTACTTAGGTAAGATAGGAATGAGTTGAATTTTGAATAAGCTGGTACCAGAAGAATCAGAGTTTTAACTTTGATATTCAATTTCCATAGCAGTAGATAAATGAAAGCCACTGTGGACTTGGAAGAGAAACCACTGCAAAGGGATATTTTCCAAGTTCTTCCTAACAATCCTGTTCATCGCCATTTGTTTTTTGCTTTAAATTGGTTAATTTCTATTTAGAGGGCCTGAATAAAAAGAAGAGCAAACCTCATAGCCCAAGCAAATTGTGGCAGGGGAGAGGGGATGTCAAATCTTGCAAAAACAACTTAAGACTTGAAAGTAAGTGAAAGATGAAAGCAGCAGAGACACCAATGCACAATTATGGAAGAAATAACATTTTCTTTTTGGTCCTTACTGTTCAAAAGGAGCATTATTGATTTTTTACATATTGATCTGATCCCCAGACTTGTTGAACTCTATATTAGTTCTATTAGTTTGTCTACATGTTCTTCTACATTATCTGAGTAGACAATCATGCCATCTGTAAAAAATAACAATATATTTTTAACCCTTATATTTTTCTTTTCCCTATGAGCTGGTTAGGACCTCATTTATAATTCTGAGTAAAATGGTGATTAGAGGTTTTCTTGTGAGTCTTGTTCCTGACTTGAAAAGGACATCTAATATTTCACTATTAAGTATAATGTTTGCCATAGGGAATTTTGGTATACTGCCTTTATCGGGTGAAGGACCTATTCCTAGTTTGTTAGTTGGCTTTTTTTTTTGTTTGTTTGCCTTTTGAAGTCTACTGAATGGTTTATGTACCTATTGAGATGACAATAAGGTTGGTTTTCTCCTTTAATCTAGTTTATAGTTGTGGATTTTACACTATATTACATTTTTGTCAAACCACCTCGTCTATATGATACTGGTTTTTTGGTACTGGAGATTTCCTTTAAGACTTAGTAAAAGGTCAATTTGTGTACACGTTCCGTATTCTCTAAGTCACTGGGTACGGGGTTCTACACATGTCCATTGGATTAGGGTTAAACATTTTGTTATTCAAATCTTCTGTATTCTAAATAATATTTATTTGCTTTGTCTATCAGTTTATAAGTACAGTATGTTAAAAAAAAACCCATTATGATTGTGTACTTGGCAACTTCTCCTTATAATTCCCTCAATTTCTGCTTCATATCTTCATTTTGAAGATAATTGTTAGATAGACAAGGTTCAGGATAGTTATTTTGTGTATGGAATCGTTCCTTTTATTAATATCATTAAGTAATGTCCTTCTATATCCTTAATGATGCTTTTTTCATTAATGTACATTTTGTCAGATATTGCCTAAACTAGATTTTTAAAGTTACTATTTGTCTAGTGTTTATTTTCAATCTATTTACTTTCAACATTTCTCTGTCATTACGTTTTAGTAGTGCCTACCTAGTTTAACAAGCACAGAGCTGGGTTCTTTAGAAAATACAATCTGAAAATCTTTACCTTTTAACCACATAACTTGCTCTATTTATATTTATTACAATTGCTGATTATTTCTACCATCTAATTTCAATTTTTGTATTTACCATGTTGTTGTTACTTCTCTGCCTACCATTTTATTGATAGAATTTCTATTTTTCTCTTTTATGACTTCTATCGGTTTGGAAGTTTTACATATTATTGCCATGCTTTTAGTAGTAACTGTAACTTTCTCACATGCCACTTGACTTTTAAAAGTGTGAAGTTAATCACTATCTCTATCCTCCTCCCACAAAATACAGGGATTTAGAATGCTTTAAATCTTGGCCAGATGTGGTGGCTCACCCCTATAATCCTAGCATTCTGGGAGACTGAGGCAGGAGGATCACTTGAGATCAGGAGTTCGAGACCAGCCTGAGCAAGAGTGAGACCCCATCTCCACTAAAAATAGAAAGAAATTAGCCGGGTAACTAAAAATATATATAAAAAATTAGCTGGGCATGGTGGTGCATGCCTTGTAGTCCCAGCTATTCAGGGGGCTGAAGGAGGAGGATCACCTGAGCCCAGGAATTTGAGGTTGCTGTGAGCCAAGCTGATGCCACAGCACTCTAGCCCAGGCAACAGAGTGAGATTCTGTCTCAACAAAAAAAGTCTGATTACCTCTCTCCATATTCCATGACACTGTTGTTGTCCAGGATTTCAGTTCCACCTTATTTCAACCTTCTCAAAGTAATGATTATTATTGTTTTATGCAGCCCGTCCTTATTTAGATTTACATACTTGTTTATCAGCATCACTGGTCACCATTTCTTGTTTCACCTCATGCCTTCTTTCTTTGTTTTAATCAATTTCCAATATAGTCCATCCTATAATAGTACTTTTATCAAGGGCCTGTTAGTTTCAAAATTCCTCTAAAAACTTTTTTATCTCAAAATGCCTTTACTTTACTCTCCCACTTCAACAATTGTGTATGCAACCAATTATATCCCCCACCCTAAGATTTATATGTTGAAGCCCTAACCCTGAATGTGACTATTTTTGGAGGTAGGGCTTTTGGGGAGGTAGTTAACGTTAAATGAGTTCATAAGGATGGTGCCCTAATCCAATAGCACTGGTGACTTTATAAGAAAAGGAAGAGACAACAGAGATCTCTCTCTCTCTACATGTGCACACAGAGGAAAGGCCACGTGAAGACATAGCAATACACAGCCATCTACAAGCCAGAAAGGAGGGCTTTATCAGAAGCCCTCCCTGATGTCACCTTGATCATGGACTCCTAGCCTGCAGAACTATAATAAATTAAATTTCTGTTGTTTGAGCCACCTAGTCTGTGGTTAGTTTGTTATGCCAACCTTAGCAGACTTATACAAATACTTTAGCTGGATATAGAGTTCTAGACTAATAACTGTTTTTCCTCACTTGTTTAAAGATACTACTCAATTATCTTTTCACCTTTATTGTTGCTGATAAGAAGTCTACTATCCTCTAATTGATGATCCTTTGATCATTAGCAGGTAATCTCTTTTCTCTCTGATTACTTTAAGATATTCTTTCTCAGTGTTTTGCAAATTTCACTACAATATATCTAGGTTTATTTGTTTTTATTATTCTGCTTAGGATTCAATGTGCCCGTTTGAATTGAGTATCCAAGTCTTTCTTCAGTTCTAGAAAATTTGAAACCATTATGTATTTGATATTGGCTTTCCTATGTTTTCTCTATTCTTTTCTTCTGGAACACTTATTATATGTATATTGGACCTCCTCATTCAACTTCCATGTCATTTGACCTCTCTTATATACATCTCTTTATGCCTCTGTGTTGCATTCTGGGTAATTTCCTCAAATATTATTAATCAAATCAAAACCACAATGAGATATCACTTAACTCCGGTGAGAATGGCCTTTATCAAAAAGTCCCAAAACAACACATGTTGGGTGGATGCGGAGAGACAGGAACACTCATACACTGCTGGGGGGGACTGCAAACTAGTGCAACCCCTGTGGAAAGCATTATGGAGATACCTTAAACAGATTTGAGTAGCCCTACCATTCGATCCAGCAATCCTATTATTGGGCATCTACCCAAAGGAACAAAAGTCATTCTATGACAAAGACACCTGTACCCGAATGTTTATAGCAGCACAATTCACAATTGCAAAGATGTGAAAACAACCCAAATGCCCATCAATTCATGAATGCATTAGTAAATTGTGGTATATGTATACCATGGAGTATTACTCAGCTATAAGAAATAACGGTGATACAACATCTTTTTGGTTCTCCTGGAGAGAGTTGGAACCCATTATATTAAGTGAAGTATCCAAAGAATGGAAAAACAAGCATCACATGTACTCACCAGAAAATTGGTTTCCCTGATCATCACCTAAATGCACATTGGGGAATGATACCAACTGGATATCAGACTGAGGTGGGGGGTGGGTGGAGGGGATGGGCGTATGCCTACATGATGAGTGCGTTGTGCACGTCTGGGGAATGGTCATGCTTGAAGGTGCTGACTCGGGGAGGTGGGGGGTGGGGGGAGGGGATGGAGGTATGACTACATGGTGAGTGCCAGGCACATTGTCTGGGGAATGGACACGCTTGAGGCTCTGACTCAGGGGGATGGGCGGGACATGGGCAATGTATACAACCTGAGTTTTTGTACCCCCATGATGAGCTTAAATTAAAAAAAAAATGTCTAATTGGCTTTTTCACTTCCTTTTTAAATTTCAATAATTATGCGTTTTTTTAGAAGTTGTATTTGTCTCTTTTCAAATCTGCCTACTATCTCATCATAGTATACTCTTCTCTCATTAGAGTTTCTAATCCTTCCTTTATCTAGTTAATCATTTCAACATTTCATTTTATTGTATTTTGTATTGTTTTATTTTTTCTAGATTGGAGCTGCTTGTTCTCCCCTTTTGTGTATCTCATGTTTCTCCCTCCATTTCCACATGAGGTTTATAATCTGAGTTCTCTATCCTTTTCTCCACAAAACTCAAGAACACTTGGCTTAGGCTGCCCAGTACAGTGCAAGGAGCATACGTTTTAGAGTCAGATAGAACAGGGCATGACCTTGGACAAGTCACTTGAGCTCTCTGAGCCTTAGTTTTCTTAGTTGTGAAGTAGAAATAATAATATTAATAAATAACAATCTTATAAGAGCTGTTACAAAGCCCAAAGGATAAAATGAGGTTAAGGTAGCTGGCATGCAGAAAGATGTAAATAAATAAGAGCCTTCTAATCACCTCTATCCCATTCACTCTTTTCCCTTCTCTTAAGGTCTTAAGGTTATTACCTCTTTACTGTGTTATAAATCCCTGGGTACTAACTTTAATCTACCTATTAGACAAAAGTCAAGTGGAAGGAGGAAGTGGCTGGACAGCCCCATCACTACCTTCTGAAGATGTCTAGCCCAAGGCCTTACCCAGAGAACCTGTACCACAATAAATATCAGCCAAATGGGACTGAACCATACGAAAGACATAGGCATCTAATTTCAGTGTTTTCCCTCCTCTCCACTGAGAATGTTGTTTGGATACCCAGAATCAAAATCTTCACTCAGAGCTATTTGTTTCGTATCCCAATTGGACACTGTGCAAAATTATTCCAGGGTTTAGTGCGATGAGCTGGCAAGAAATGTTTGCCAAATTTCAAAGGTTTGGGAAAAGATGCTATAACCCTGAAAGGCACTTTCTTTTTAATTCTCTTTGGAAGTGTTTGTAACTCTCAGAACAAAATGTAGTCCTTGGGCTGTCTTTTCTCGGATAGCTGACACTAAATTCCTCTTTACTGTTACATTCCTAAATAAGTGTATTTGTATTTAATTAGTGCTGAATGCTGGGGAGACTTCTGTTGGTCCTTTTGTTTAGTACTTTAGGATGAGAAATGAGGGGAATAATGTGTGGTGGTCAATTTTTATCACAAAAATGTACAACTCATCCAGACCACCAGATTAAAGGAATTAAAATTAATACAATTCTGAAGAAATTCTAAGGACTCCAAGCTACGTCTATCTTCCCTTCATAACTAAAGTGTGAACAGAATGCTTTGTTGAACAGTTGATACCTACAGGGAGGTTGTGCACAGCAGATAAGGTAAGCAGTAAAAACCAATGTCTCTTAACTCATTAGATATGTTAGGCCAATCCTGAAAGAAAATATAAGCCTAATTGGGCTCAGAGAGGTGAAGGTACTTGCCCAAGGTTATACAATCTATTCATTTTTCTTCTTCCTCCCACCCTAATCCAAACTGCCACAGTGCATTGTCCAGACTACTGCCAACAACTGCCTAAATAGTCACCCTGTCTTCAGTGTGGCTCCTGATTTAATCCATTCTCCACCTCACATTCAGAGTCAGCTATTTAAAACATCATCTGACATAAAACCTGCCAATGGCTTCCCATTGCTCTTATACTAATGTTCAGGTGCTTTCCCATGGGCGGGTAAGCCTAGAAGGCTCTGCTTCCTTCTCACCTGCTCACCCTCAGCTTTCACCACTTTTTCCCTCGTGCTGTGCTCTGGACATGCTGGCTTCTGTACAGTGCATTAGAACATACTGTATTCTCTTCTTATGCCTTAGGAGTTTTGAGCCCGCTCTTTCCTCCTCCAGGGATGTTCTCTTTACATACTTTTGCCTAAATAATTCTTCATTCTTCATATACATTCCTCATACTTCAACTCAAATTTCACTGCCTAAGGACATGAAGTTCTATCAGTGAAGGTCACTGATGCCCTAGACTAGGCCAGATCTTTCATAACATGTACTTTTTCTTCATAGCACTTACCTTGACTGTAACATAGTAAGTTCAATGGCTACTTGGTGAACACATGATGGTATGGTGATCACTTGATTAATAGCTCTCTTCCTGACTAGAGGGTAAGCTCCAAAATGATCACTAGTTAATTAACAGATTCAGGATTTGAACACAGGGATTCAAACTCTCCCTATTCCCTACTGTTCTCTAGACTCTATCTTCCCATTCTGCCTTTCTCTACTCCTCTGTTCCTTTGTCTCGTACTTGTCCAACCTGTGGTCTCCTCACAACAGGCACTGCCTGATCCCACTGGTAGTTCAGTGGGGGCTATTGCCACATCCATCTAAACATGCACTGGCAACTTTGTCCAGGGAGAGCCTTTCTCGTAGGCAGAAAAAGAGGTTATTTGCTAATTCCTAAAATGCCATCATGAGGATATAGTTCCTTCCAATAAGGATGGCTGTCTCCATGTAGCCCTCTTTTAAAATTCCTACAACCCTACTGTGGGAAATATAATGCTTGCCCTATCCATACCTCAGAGCTAATGTTTTTATGAACCCACTGTTTTCATCTGGCTCAGAGTGGACTGAGGCATTCAAATAATTAGATGAAAGAAGGAACTGAAATTAAAAGAAGTGGAGGAGAAAGAGAAGGTTCTCAATTTGTCTACAGGCTAAATCTGCCTCTCTTTTCCTGCCTATTTTTCCATTTGCTAGTAGTTTGGAATGGGTAATTTAATTTTTAAGCCTGTGTATTACCTGTCCATTATATTACCCATACCAAACCAATGTAAATTGTGTGTGTGTGTGTCTATATTTCTCAAAGTACCTTCATTTATATAGATTGAATCTATAACAATAATCCAACTTACCCATAAGAAAAAGTTCTCTCTGATGATGACACTGGTGCCCCTTTCTGGCCACTAAAAGCCCCCATGCGTAGAGATAGCCTTCCCTACATTTAAAGTTCCCTATTAGCAAGAACATCACATAAATGGTTTTTCTGGTCATCTAATACTGAAGCACTCTGTAGGCCATCAGCAAATTTTGGATTAGAAAACCTAAAAAGTGTAAAATGGGAATTTGTGATCTGAATGCGGCCTAATTATCAAATGGTCAAATACAATCAGTGCAATCACTGGAATAAATGCACTGGTTTGGCAATGTGATTTGCACTCATGTGGATACCTAACTATTTACTTTCAGCAGTATCTGGTTTTCATGTTCACCAGATCTGAAAAAATAAAAAGAAAGGGGGGAACCATAGAACATTCTGCATGTATAGAGATAAATTTGCTTTAAAGCAATCAACATTAGTGGGTGGTATCTTTTTTACTTTAATGACTTGATATTTTCTCCTGTGTCACCTCATTGACAAGTGAAATAAGAACACTAAATAGAAATATGAATAAAATGCAACTCTATGCTGTCATAATGTTTCTAATGAGTTATTATAACTAAACACTGGAATAGTGAAAAAAAATCACTGAACTGAGGCTGGAATCTGACTCTCATCTGGGAATTGGGGAATAATGAAAGTTCCATTTTTTCTCAGTGCCATATCTCATGATCCTCTGATCTTTTGGTAACTCTGTTCAGGAATTCAATACCTTCAGGGTGGTAAGGCCACTTAGCACATGTGACAAACGATGCCTCTGAGGTTTGCCTAGAAGGATCAGAGGAAGTATTTCGGCCTACCTCCCACTACAGCCCACAGAGAAAACACCACCTAGCACAGATGTGTTTATTTGATGACAAAAAAGAGAAGAATGTTCTCCTCAGATTTGAAGAAGTGGGTTTTGTGGAACAACTGGACTATTTTTCCTGTGTTGCTGCACCTGAACTGTTTTGGGGATCAATTCATTGTTTTGCAAAAGGATGGTAAAGTGTGATGCTGACTAGCAATGAGGGCACAGCTTCAGTTCAAGTGCATTGATTCAACACTGATGTCACTGACTTATGGTGGGCTCCAGTTGCCCACTCACTAGACCCCTTGGTAGTTTTCTATAAATTCTGGTTGAGCCTTAATGAAATGTACCTCCATTTAAAAAGCTACTGGGAGGTAACTAAAATAAAGATTACCAATGGAACATTTTTCTACTGCTTAGTTCACAAAACAATTCTGTTTGGAGAAGCTTATTAGAAATAAAACTCACCTTTGAATGCCACAGGGAATTTTTGTTATACTCTATTTGGAAATACTGTGCCAGTTTGTTACAGAGCAGAATGCAGTATTAGGTGACTCCACTCTTAGGGTTAGGGGCTACATTTCATGGTCTCTGTGTCCCCAGCACCTAGCACAGTACCAGGCACAGAATAAATAGCCAATACATACATACAGACAGACAGACACGCATACATACTTTTACGAGGTGGCATCATAGCATGGAATTGGAACCAGCCCCTGAACACAGACTTGAGGTAAATGCCTCATATATTCATCTTTTAAGAATGTGTTAAGTCGTAGTGATTCTCAAGGAGGATGGACCTTCAGATAATGTGTAAACTTCTTAAAATGCAGAAGCCTGACTGCCACTTGAGAGCAAATCATAGGAAGCACTCACATATTAAGTGTATTTTATAGCTATGTATTGGCCACTTCCATTATCTCACAACACAATGAAAGCAGGGCTATCTCCTCCCCATTACACAATGAAAGCAGGGCTATCATTTTACCCATTTTTTAGATGTTATTTGAAGATTTTATTTAAAAATGCACATTTTATTTTAGAACAGTTTTAGATTTACGAGAAAATTATATGGCATCCCATGTACCACAGTTTCCTCTATTATTAACATCTTATATTAGTCTAGTACATTTGGCACATTTTACCCATTTGACAAATGAAGAAAGTGAGAGGCTTGGAGAAAGTAAATGACTTCCCCAAGGGTACATGACTAGCACGCGATAGAATCAGGATTCAGACAAAAGTCCATCTGACCTCCTCTTTCCTACTATCTTCCATCCATTAGAGCTACTTACTCAATCAGCATCTCCAGAGCCAGGGCTTAAGCTTGTGGTGATTTTTGTTTGTTTGTTTGTTTGTTTAGTTTCCACAGTGATTCTAATTCATATTCCTAGTTAAGAATCAGAAATTTAGGGAATGATTAAAACATGAGAGAGATAGTGGGAGAGCAAGCAGCTCAGGCCATTAGCATAGTTCTCCAAATCTGAATAAAGTTATGTGAAATAACCCATCCCTGTGAGTCAAGCAGAAGAAACTGGGCCCTCACGTTGCTGCAAATCATCTTTGCAAGCTTGTTAACACTTCTTCTGCCATTGGCTTGTCCTAAACAATCTGTCACCAAGTAGCAAGGATGACCCAGCCATTTCCAGAGATGGTACCATTACAGAGTGCTCACCAGGCCTAATATTTGGGAGTGTAAGGACAATGACATAATCTACATGCTATCTTAACTTAATACCAAAGAGTAGATGGTATCTACAGTTAACACTGCTGATTCTTTTCCCCACTGAATTTTTAAAGACTTTGAAAACTAGTCTAAACCTCAATGTTACTGCAGAATCAAGTAGTTGCAGACTGCAACTACTGTCCCCGTTCCATAACGAATGCAGACCAAATGCATTTGAATTGGAAAAGTAAATTTAATTTGCAGGTTTCTGTCTACATGTTCTGCTTCTATTTTCTTTGATAATATTAGTGAACAAAGTTCAGAGGACTTTTTCAGTTCAAACATTTTCCCATAATAGCAAATCAATCTGCTCAGGCAAACAGAACATCAAAACGCTAACAATAAGAAGCTATCATTGGAAGTTGATCCGATTTGCACATAAATATACCCACTAAAGTTTAAATGAAACTTTATAGAGGAACAAAATTGGCTAAAGAATTTTTTTGAGACTTTTAAAGCAGCTACTACAATAATAACTGCAAAAGTATGCGCAAATTTGCACCAACTCTAATCAATCTTGTGTATTTCTTCTGCACTGCTACAAAATACATTTCATAGAAGGATAGAGAAAGCTCACGGCAGGAAAAATGTAGTAGCTGAAGTCAAGCATAACTAATTTGCTGCTTGGGACAGATGCGATCTACAGCATTCACCAATCCATCCTGATCAGCTCTGATATGGAGGACCAATTCCCAGCGTGTGTTGTTTCTGTGGATTTTATGTTGATGAAATAGGCCTCCCTCTTGGATCTGGATGGATATAGGAGATGGTGGCAGTATGTGAGCAGAAAGCATACCCTATTTTACATGCTGGCATTAAGTATGATAAGAAGGCAATTTGTCGTGCCAAGCCTGATGAAAATGGGAGCTGGGAGCAGGTCTCAGACTGAATTGAGAGCTCACAGAGGCGCAGGAGGCAGAATGATAGCATGGAGAACAAGATGGTAGCCTAATATCCATGGAATGAGTAAAACCAGATGAAATAACCAGGTCTCAGAGATGAAGGAAGCAGAGGCACAGCCCCACAGGCTCAGTCATCAGAATATATACTACAAGCCCAGAGCACGAGTCTCTGGAACAGCTTTCTGGGACAAAGATCACACTCCCTTTAGCCCCTTTAAGAATCCCTACCTGAGCACAAAAAGGATGAAGGATTTGGGGCTGAATCCCACCCACACCTTCTCCCCAACCAGCACCTAACACAAGGACTTAGCACAGAGTGGGCATTGGGAGAGTTCAATTGAATGCATAGAGAGATGGATGGATGTACAAACTTTAACATGCAAGTCTTGAGCACTGAAAGGCAGTACAGAAGTGGTTAAGAGTGTATACTATGAAATCATAAAGTTCTGAGATCAAAACCTAGCTCTCCAGCTTGTTAGATATATTGTGTTAGATAAATTACCTAACTTCATCTAAAAATGGGAGTGATAGTACTGAATTCCTATGACTGTTGTGAGGATTAAATGAATTAATTCATCTAAAACATTTAGTGAAGTGCTTTCTACGTGGTAAATGCTCAATAAATGTTAGTTGTTGCTATTACCATCATCATCAAATGACCAGAAGGCTTTTACATTAACCAAAATAGAGACACTGATATCTCAAAAAATCATTAAAAAGCAGAATGATAGTGAGTTTTTCTCCAAAATACCTGTTCTGAAGTTTTTTAACATTAAACATTCTACAAGCTCAGTGTCAATTTCTCTTGTTAATATATACATGTTTCTTCTGGGGCTTTGCCATTCCCTCACTCTCTCTTCCATATCTGTTTGTAGCAAGGGAGGACATACTCCATATTCCATACCTGCGTAGAAGTATATCTGTTAAGTTATAAAATGAGGGCTGGGCGTGGTGGCTCATGCCTGTAATCCTAGCACTCTGGCAGGCCAAGGCAGGTGGATCGCTCGAGGTCAGGAGTTCGAGACCAGCCTGAGCAAGAGCGAGACCCCGTCTCTACTAAAAATAGAAACAAATTAGCTGGCCAACTAAAATATATATAGAAAAAATTAGCCGGGCATGGTGGCTCATGCCTGTAGTCCCAGCTACTCGGGAGGCTGAGGCAGTACGATCGCTTAAGCCCAGGAGTTTGAGGTTGCTGTGAGCTAGGCTGACGCCACAGCACTCACTCTAGCCAGGGCAACAAAGTGACACTCTGTCTCAAAAAAAAAAAAAAAAGTTATAAAATGAGAGAAGGCACAAAAATGTAAGGACAAAACATTAAGGAGACTGAGGGTGATAAATCCAAGAAGAAATTTGTATATACCCTCAATTCCCAGGCCCCCCTCTCTTCCTCTATAATGTACCCTCAGCTAAAGCGCAACTCAGGTTAAATCCAACTCTGATGACTCCATACCTGCTCCCAACCACTTTAATGTGGCTATAAAAACACACAGTCATGCTGTCTGTTCTGCTTTAAACTGATGATCTCAAACTTCAAGTATAGGCCTTCAGTGCTGTCTGCCACCTACCCTCTTGGGGAACTATTTCATACTTTCTCCTCTATTTCTGCTTTCCCTCTCCTAAGCCTCAGCTGATGCCCAAGCTTCTGATTGCAGCAATTAGAAGAGACATTCCACATCCTCCCACTACCACATTTGCCCACCTACCAGCATCTGTACAATACATTAAAAATCCTGTAATTTCTCCCTCTCATGTCTACACCACTGTATCATCATCATACTGCAATAACTCCCATCTTTAAATTATAGCTATTCCATGGCTATGCACCCCTCCTCCTGCAGCTACCACCTTATCCTTCCCTTCTACGTTAGAGAACAACTCCTTGGAAGAGTTGTCCATCCATACTTAATACTCCAATTTGTTGTCTCCCATTCTCTTCTGAGACACCCCCCATGCCACACCAAGTGACTTCATCCCTTCTTCTCCACTAAAAATACTCTGATCAAGATTACCAACAACCTCCCTGTTGTCTTATCTAGGAGAAAATTGTTACTCTACATTATAAAACTCTCTGCAGCATTCATAGAGTTGATTATTCCTTCACCCTTGAAATATTTTTTGGTTTCTGGGATATCTCGCTCTCCTGGTTTTTCATCTGCATCTATCAGCCATTCCTCCTCATCTCTATTCTGGTTCCTTCTCATCACCTGCCCTATTAATGTTAGAAAACCCCAGAACCCAATGCTTGGACTTAATTACTTCTCCATCTAAACTTGGTTATGATCTCATCCAGTCCCATCGCACTGCAGATGACTTCCAGATTTATATTCTTCATCCCAGTCTTCACCTTGAACTTCAATCTTGTATATCCAATTACCTACCTGACACCTAAATCTGCACATCTAATATGCATCTCACCCTTTACACGTCTGAAACTGAAGTCTTGATTTTTTTCCTATAAACCCTCTCATTTTAGAGTTTTCTCCAACTCAGTAAATAACACCACTGAGTGTTGCACAGACCAAAAACCTTGAAGCCATTCTTGACTTCTCTCTCTCTTTTTCATATTTATTCCATTAAATTCTTTCATCTCTGTTTTCAAATTGTATCACTAATCTGAACACTCTTCATCACCTTCAGTATGACCATCCTATTTCAAGCCACCATCATCTTTTGCCTGGATTTCTATAATGATCTCCACATTTGCTCCCAGGACACTACTCTTGCTCCCTGTCTATTTTCTACATAGCACATATAGTGATCATTTTCAAATTGAAGTCAGATTACATCAATCTTCTGCTCAAAATCTTCCAATGCCTTTCCTCTGCCTTTTAAATAAAATCCAGATTCTTCCCCCCTGACCTTCGAGGTCCTGTATGATCCGATCCCTGGCTATTCCTCTGACCTCATTTCCTACCAGTCTCCTCCAAGCCTTCACACTGCACTCTAGCTGTGCTGATCTCTCTGTTCCTTCTCTACCACACCAAGCACACTTCAGCCTCATGGCCACTGCAGTCCTCCTTCTGTCTAGAATTCTCTTCCCCCACATACCCTCATGGCTGGCTCCCTCACTTCTTTCACTTCTCTCCTCAAATGTCTCCTCCTCATACAGGCCTTTCCTGACCACTCTATCTAAAAGGTCAGCCATAATTATTCTTTTTCTTTCCCCAGCTATAGTGAGTCAAATAGCACCCTGCCGCTAGCCCAAAATTCATGTCCACTCAGAATGTCAGAATGTGATCTTATTTAGAAAATAGAGGGTATTTGCAGATGTAATCAAATTAAATGGTGTCACACTAGAGTGACCCTAAATCCAATGACTAATGTCCTTATAAGAAGAGAAGAGAACACACAGACACACACACAGAGAGAAGCCCAGGTGAAGACGGAGATTAGAGTGACATAGGTACAAGCCAAAAAATGTAAAGGATTGCCACTAGCCACCAGAAGCTAGAAAGAATCAAGAAAGTATTCCCTAAAGCCTTTAAAGGAACCATGGTCCTACTGACATGTTGATTTCAGACTTCCAGCCTCCAAAAACAGGAAAGAACAAATTTCCATTGTTTTAAGCCACTCAGTTTGTGGTAATTTGTTATGGCCACCCTTGGAAATTAATACACCCACTTTATTTTTCTTCATACCATCATGACATTATAGTAATTACCTGATAATATAATATAGGTTTATTTATTTCTTTACTGTCTGCCTCCCACATTAGAATATAAATGCCATGAGGATAATGTTGTATCCTGGAGCAGAAAGCAGGGCCAGGCACTTAGTAAGCACTCAATGAATATCAGTGGAATGAATGAAAAAATTGAATAAGGAAAGAAAAACATGAATTTCTCACTATGTGTGAAATTCCCTTTTGCATGCTTATAGTTCTCTCTCCCTCTTTCCCTCTCTCCCTCTCCCCGCTCCCTCATCTTTTGGAGGGAAAGCTTATGTCCAGGAGGCTAGGTTATCAAAAGGTGATGCTCTTCAGGAAAGCATACCCTGAACATCCATGTGAGCAATGGCGTAGAACCTGGTTTTGGCTAAAGAGTGCCTGTGCGTGAGGCCTTACCCATGGAGCAGGGCCAGCAAGGGAATATGGGAAGTATGCTTGTTGAGCAAAAGTCTATTCAGGATCTGAATCCAATGACAGGAAAGTTTCTTGACTTTTTCCTTTTTTGCCACTGAGCCTGAGGCTGTGCCAGAGAAAGTCACAACCCTCAAATACCTACAGAAAGTATCCCAGGGAGGAAGCCCATGGCTTGTATACACCATGTGCACAGTGCTCAGGAAGCTAGTCAGCCTCCATGGGGGAGTGTGGCTGATACTTTCTGTTTGAGGGTAAGATTTTCAGTTTCTGAGGACTGCAGCCATAAATAATGGATGTAATAGCAGCTTGTTAATTAGATAGCATACATGATACATACCAGAGAAGTTGTTATGAATATGAGAATGGAGAAAAATAAAATGAAAGAGGAGGAGGAGGAAGACAAAGGAAAAGTGAGGAAACAGAGGAGGGGTAGAAAAGATAGAAGAGGGGAAGGAGGGAGAAAATGAGAAGGAGGAGAAATAACTTAGTTCTACAAGTCATTGGCGAATATAACCTATACTGAAGATTGCAGATGTGACCATTAAACTCTTGACACCCTGGAAGTCACTGGTTTGGACACCCTGGACAAGCCCCTTTCCTTCTCTAGGCCTTGGTTTCCCTACCAGTCAATGCAGGGAGTTCACACCTCAGATGATCTCCAAGGACCTTCGCAACTTGGACCTCCGCAAGTCCACAATCTTTGCAGTTGCCAGTCTGGCTCTGTGATCTGGGTCAGTGGAGCCACCAACCAGGATACAGTTTGTGATTTAGCAGATGTCCTTGAAAACAGGCAGAGACTCCCAGTGCCAAAATTATTTCAGTCCATGAATGGAACCTTAGCTGCCTCCCCATAGCCGCCAGCTTTATATCCAAGAGGATGTTCCCCCTGGTGGCCTATTGATATGTATGTCTCATTTTACAGCTTCTTTTTCCTGAAAAACAAATAGCACAAACTATCATTTGCTCCTTTGTACAGAATAAAACAGTCCAATGAAGTTTAGCCAATTTGTCCTTTAATATCTTTTATTGGCTCCTTAATGATGAATTAATTCATTTGAGCACTTGGCCCCAGAACCTAATTCAGAGTAACTCTTAATGTAAATGAGACCTCTCCCAATCCCTGCTCCTGGTCCTTGTTGAACTTTCATAAATCATACCTGGCTGTTTCAAGCACAGCTACTTCAGTCTTACTTTGAGAAAGGATCCAGCATGGCAGGCACCATACTTACAGCTCCACAGCAATTAACCACAGTCAAGCATCCCCAGAAAAAGCCAGCCTAGACTGGGAAGGAAGGGGACACAGACTATGAACATCACGTTGCTTCCTTATTGTTCAATCTTTCCAAGACAACTGGTGTGGAACCTAAATACCTTGCTTATATGTAGCCACAGAATGCCTTATAATTCAAAAGGGACTTGTGGTATACCGGAAAGAACACTGGATCTAGAACTCAAAAAAAGAAGGTAAAATTTTAGCTCTATCACTTAACATACTTTGGGCAATTTACATAACCTCTCTGAGCCTCCTGATTCCCCCCATCTCTAAAACAGAGATAGTAACAATACACATATAAGGTTGAATAAGATACCTTTATCTAAAACATATATAGCATAGTACCTGGTACATATTTGTCCAATAAATATTAGCTATTAGTCACTGGTAGTATTAAATGAAATAATGGGTGTGGGTATGCCATGTAAAATAAAAAGAACCACTCAAAGTATGTTTGCAAAATAGCTGACTCCAATGAGAGCAACTATATTTTTGCCTTAGTTTCATTACATTGCATCATTATCATCTCCACGAGCAAAGGTCATGTATTCAAATTTACCCAAAGGGACTAATCATAGATGTGGGCACAAATTTAGGCACATGCTACAGTATGGTTATGGTAGCTGACAATTGGAAATCACCTAAATGTCAATAAAGGAGCCTAGCTGAGGAAATTGTGACATACACATACAATAGACTACTAGGCAGCAATTAAAAGGATACTCTGAAATTATATTTATTTACACAAAAATGTCCAAAATATACTGTTGAATGAAAAAAACAAGGTTAGGAAACATGTTCTATTATATACTTTATAAGCCACTCATATTAATTTTTAACAAACATATTTTACCTTGGAAATAAAATAATATAAAGCATGTACCACGTGATCTCATTTTTGCAAATATATAGTATATATGTTAAATTGCAGAGAAAAATTCCCAAAGACTTTACACTAAATGATGATTCCTTCTGGATAACAGGAATTTAGGTGGTTTTTGCTTTTTCTTTGAACTTAGCTGAAATTTCTGGGTTTTGTTTCTAATGATTTATTTTAAACAATTAATTTGTATTTGTTCAATGCCATGATGAATAGGCACCACTCTTAAGTCTCTAAATCTCTCAAAGTAGCCAGAACTTGGTTTCAGAGGCTGATATGCTGGTTTCAGGGAGCCTTGAGCCACCCAGGAACCACAAACAGGCACCTACCTGCTGCTCCCCAAATTTACGGTGTCAGAGAGATACAGGCAGCAGGTATATTTTAAAAATCATGCTATTCTGGGCCAGGCACGGTGGCTCACACCTGTAATCTCAACACTATGGGAGGCCGAGATGGGAGGATTGCTTGAGGCCAGGAGTTTGAGACCAGCCTAGGCAACATAGCAAGACCCACATCTCTACAAAAAAATAGTTTTAAAAATTATGCCATTCTAGGGAAGGGGAGAAGTATGGAGTAACTATTTAAATGGGTATTGGGTTTCCTTTTGGCATGATGAAAATATTTCAGAACTAGATAGAGTTGATGGTTGAACAACATTGTGAATGTACTAAATACCCCTGGATTGCACATTTAAAAATGGTTAATTGTATGATGCATGAATTTCACCTGAATAAAAAAATAAAAATCAAGATATAAAGACTGAATGTGGGTAGCTTCATTATAGATATGAAAAATTTGCCTGTTTAGTTTTTGTGTGTCCAACATGTAAACACTGTACCCCTAGATCAAAATTTTAAAAGAAGCCTTTTCAGTTTGTTTTGGGGAAATGTTTATTATTAGTCAATATGCAGTTTTTATCATGTTATTATCATAGTCATAGGATGTCAGAACTGAAAGACAGTTCAGCCATTTCATTTTACAGAATAGGGAACTGAGGTTAAAGAAGAAAAGACTTGAACATACAAGTAAGTTACAAAACCAGATTTAGAATTCAGGTATCCTTGTCCAGCATTCTTTCCATAATAATCTACTGCTAGTCTTTTCTTCATTTATTTTGTCAGGCAGGGATAAAATCTGCAGGTGGCAGATACAGGCCAGGAGGGTGGTTCCTAGGGGCAGAGAAGCCGGGGACCAATCAGGGAAGGGACTGCAGGAAAACACAGACAATCATGTATATCAATCATCTGGTAACATGCCACACCTCCCATAAGCTCTCCCCCAGACCAGGCCAATAAAAGGGAACCACCTGGGAGTCCTCAACATCTTTCTCCACTCGTGGAGACTAACCCATTCCTCTCTGGAACGTATTCTCAGTTTGTATTGCTCTCTTCCATTCTGCAATAAAAGCTGTTTGTGTGGAATTGCTTTCGGTCTGTGGTCACTCTTTCACACTGGCCCTGCTTGTGAATTTTCCAAGCAAGGGGCCAAATAACCAGGACAGCAGTCCACCAAGAGGCTGGACCTGACATTTTTTTCATTTATTTTTCTGGGCTTCTTTAAAATCACTTTTAAATAAATACTGTTTGATCATATTCTCTGCCTTCATGCCATTTTGTGCACTCAAAATCCAGAATTTGCTTTGTGCACTCAAAATCCTTTGATATACTGTATATTGGTATGTTTTGATGGCTGTATTAAACAAACTGATCCTTGTTTGATATAGTTATTTCAGTTGTGAGAAGCAGGTGATGGGTTGTGGATTAACTCAGTAATACTCCACCACCTTCTTGGCCCTACCACTTTATCCCTGGGAAAGCTAAAGATCTGGGTTTTATCTGGATCTCAAAAACACTGTCATTAACACAGCAGTTTCTGTGTCTGCAATTCTCTCACACTGCCCTGATTCCATAACCCAGCTAGATTGTTTACTGCAGGGACAAAAAGAACTTGCCATCCACAGCCAAGAAAATTATACCTTACTTGTTCTTTGTATGGATAAATTTCTGAGTAAGCCTATGATCAAATGGCTCTTGAATGTGTCTCCATAGTTGGACTGTACAGTTGCCAGTGATCTGATATTTGGAATCAAAGGGGCATTGACAAAGGCAGCAAGGACCTTCTGGAACATCTTGTTAAGTTACATGTCACCAATTTACAGTTTTGCAAGACGTCCATACAGCCATTTGGAGTCTAAGCTAAAGTGTGCTATTCCTGCAAAATGGCAGGTTTTCAAAAACATGCTGGGAAGCTCTGGCATTCTCAGGAGTTTGGATACATTTGGAGGAAATTATCTGAATTGAATCTGGATCCCAGCCTCCAGAGGTTTAACCCATTGCACATCCCAGCAGTGAAACCCTATATACTGATTCAATGTCACTCCCTAGACTTCAGAACAAACATGAGGAGGATCTCAACTAGTTTCTTACCTATCAAAGAACCAATGATGACATCCTAAGTGGTAACTTGAGCAGGAAAGAGAGGAAAAGGAATCCTATTTGTTAACACGTCCCCATCTGTGCACATTATCAATTTAGAACCACAGCCAATTTTATGATTGGGCTTTTGAAGCAACAGAATAACATAGTTTTCCTAGGCAGATTCAACAATGTTAGGTACAGGTAGATTCACTCAGCACTGCTTGCAACAACCACCCCCCATCAAAAATAAAAATAACTGCTGGCACTAAATTTGGCCACCATACCTAGATAGATGTAGACCAAACGTCAAAAGGAATGCCAATGATATGTCCTCTCTCAGTCTCCAATCCAGGAATAAAATGAGAAGGTTGACTGCTGTGATTTTCAGAACCATTTTTTCCAGTGACACACATGCAAGGAACACACTCCTGTGAGGATGCTATGGTCTAAATGTTTGTGTCCCCCCAAAACTGATATGTTGAAATCCTAGCCCCCAAGCTGATGGCTTTGGGAAGTTTTTAGGTCATGAGGGTGGAGTCTTCATGAATAGGATTTGTGCCCTTATAAAAGAGGCCACAGAGAGCTCCCTTGCTCCTTCCACTACATGAGGACACAACAAGAAGGCATCATCTATGAGCCAGAAAGTGGACCCTCACCAGACACTGAATCTGCTGGTGCCTTGATCTTGGACTTCCTAGCCTCTGGAACAGTGAGAAATAAATTTCTATTGTTTACAAACCACCCAGTTTATGGCATTTTGTTATAGCAGCCCAAATGAACTAAGAAAGCTAGTTAGCTAGATTATGATAAAACCCCAATAAGTTCCATTCTGGGGATGGGGCAGCAGGAGGAAGCAAGGTGGTGAGGCACCAAGGACGGGTGTCTGAAGCACCCCAAGGGAGTCCTGGCACACAGGGCAGTGGGTTGATCATGGACTCTAATTTATTTCAAAAGATAAATCAAAGTTGAAAACTCTTGGACTACATCAATACTAAGGTCCCTTGAGCTCTTTAAAATAACTGAATTGAACCAAAAATAGTATTATCATTGTAAGATTTTCAAATATCCTAACTTCCTTGTGGCCACATCTATGTGGTCCTAACCTTACTCTTATGAAGGGGTAAAAACTATGTTTCAGATGCCCTGTTCACGTCCATGTACATCTCCACATCATTAATTCCATTCAATGGTTGTGGGCTGATACAAATGATGGGTTTTGGAAACAAAATGCCTGGACTCAAATTTTGCCACTGCCACTGACTAGCTTTATATGCCTCTGTTTCTTTATCCAGACTCAAATCCTGGAGCAACTTTCTACAATTTTCTCAACTTTTCTGTGGTTTGCTCTCCTCATTTATAAAATAAGGATAATAATAGTATTTATCTCCTAGGCTTGTTGCTAGGGATTTAATAAAATGACACTTGTAGATATTTTCAAGCTGCCTCTGCTGTAACAGAGAAAGTGCTCAATAATGCTAGTGATAGGTAATAGTAACATCACTTTTGTTACCATTAGTCATAGCTCCCTGAATACAGCAGGCACTTAAAGTTGGCTTTTGAATGAATTTGTTGTTTCTATACCATAATAATGCATATAGAACTACTACTAGTAATAATAACAATAGCTACTTTTTTGAGCCATGATATGTCAAGTACCATGACCACGGTAGGCAGTTTAACATGAAGTAACTCACTTAATTTAACAATGCAACTGCAAGATACGTTCCCAGTAGAGGTTCCCAAAGATCAAGAACCTGACATCACTAGTCACAGCACTAGTAAGGGACAAAGGCAGTATTTGAACTCAAGTCTGTCTTAATGGAAAGTATTCATAATAAAAATGAAAATAGCAAAGCTTCATTGAGTGCTTTCTGTGTACCAGGCATTGTACCCAATGTCAAATATGAATTATAACCATGTCAGATGGATTTTGCATGCTTACAAAACACCGCTTTGTTTCCAAAGTCATAAATAAGAAAGGCACTGAAAATATTGGTAGAACCAGGGTCTCAGGAGGCAAAAAATGCAGGGGCTATCCCTTGGTCTCTGTCTTTGTCCAAAGATGAAAGCAAAGGTAGCACAAGCCCATACTGCAGAGGGAACAATTTGAGCTCTAAGTAGAAATCACAGTCACACAAACCCTTCTTGGAAAGTTGGGTCATAGAATCCTAGAGCTAGACAGGACCTTGGAAAGCAAACTTTGCAACCCCTCTGATTTGTAGACCAGAAACCTGAAGTCCTGAGAAGGGGAACAATGTATTATCATCTCCCACAGAATCTTGGAGTATCTGCAAAGTTTAAGTCAGTCTCAAAGGTGGGGCTGCTACAATACTTACCAAAGGCTCTGTTAGAGTCCTGAGGCAGAACGTGACAATGGATCTGGTACAGGCCCTGGCCCTCAAGGAGCTCACTGTCCACTGAGGGAGATAGTTAAGTCAGGAGCACACGAATTTAAGCTAGGAGGGAAGTTCAACCACCAGGCTAGGTGATTTCAGAGAAAGAAAATCTTTTCCAATTAGGAGCAGGGTGTCAGGGAAAACTTAGAAAAATAGACAATACTGACAAATGACAGGTAAAATTATGAGAAGGGGAAATGGATTTAGGTAAACAGCTAGAGCAGAGGCAGAAAACTTCAGGGTGTGTTCAGCGAGAGGTAAGGGATCCAGACTGGCTGGAAATGAGCCCAGGTGAAGGAGAACAGAGGGACATAGGCTGTTCAGTTGGTCAGAAAAGCCCATGGACAAGAAGCTGAGGGGAGACTCTGTTCCTTAGCTGTTGTTAGAGTCTGAGTACAGGACTAATGTGATAGAACTAAACCTTAGAAAAATATGCCTGGCGTTGCTTTATGGCAAATGTTGGAAGGGACAGAGGCCTCCGGCGTGGGAAGCTGAAGTACAGTCAGGAAGCTGTTTGTTGCAATACACAGACAAGAGGTACTGAGAGCCTGCCTGAAGTAGGGCAATGGCCTAGAAAGTGGAGAGCAGAGGTGGCTGCTAGATACACTTTTCCTTTTCTTCCACTAGGGCTATGCATAATTGTTGAATGGCACCCAAGTGACCTAAAGCAGTAACTAGTCCCAGCCCACACCTACCTGACTCCTTAGAGGTTTTTGCTCCCTGAAAGGATGTGACTCACAAAATAGCTTCTGATTAATCGGTCCTTCTACTTTATAGGCTGCATTTGGTCAAACTCTGGCATAATTGAACACCTTTTTATATTCTCAAATCTTAAATTTATGGTCTCATTAACACATTCCTACTGATTGTTTTTTTTTTTCCCAGAGAGGAGTATTGGGGTGGGATGCACAGGCAGAAGTCAGCTCAGTAAGTTCAAACAATAGCCTTTACTGTGATCACATCAACAACTACATCCCATAGTCTGTGACCACTGGTTTTCTGGGTCTTGGCTCCTAGCTGGGGTTTTTTGCTGTGTCAGTCCTCCAACAACAAAAAGCACCTCCCTTCCAGGATCCAAGCTAACAGAAGAAGCTACTTGGCAATTAGATATGTCCATTCAGAAGCTAGTATTTACCAACTGAAACTGCACAAGTAGCAGGGAGGCCTACAGCAGAGACAATAGGTCCCTGATTAATTCCCAGCATGTTCTTAGACATTCCAAAAGCCCTACAAGTGGAACTAATCCTTGGCACTGCATGTTTATGTTTGACCTACTCAGAGCAATTTGCACGATTCTCTCACCATTCAGTGAAGATATCTGCTGAAAATTAACTAGGTGGATTTGGTTTTCTCCCCAAAGATGAGTTACTGATCTTAGAATAAGGCAATAATACTTGACAAAGCCATGTTTGTACCAACAGAACACATCTCAAATCTTCCTATAACAAAATCTGTCTAACATCTTTCACAAAGACTGAAAATGAAACAACCGCAAGCAAGCAAAAGAGCTTAGAGTGATCAGCAGGGACAAGAATAATAAAAGCAAGAGTCATCAGTCTTTCAGGGATAAGTTCTGGGGCATGCTGCAAACACTTGTTGAGCACTATTTACCAGAAGCAAGTGCAAACAAAATCATCCCTATGAAAAGAGATGCAATATTAATTAGCCAGTCAGCCTTCTGCAACACACCAGATAGAAGGTATGGTTCTACTGCACTGGGGATAGTAGTCACAATCACACCCCAGCTTTGACAGCCATGTGATTTCTTGCCTTCAAAGTTGTCCCTTGCTAATTGTAACTTACTGCCCTGCCTGTGCATACAACTTTCTGATGGCTCTTCCTTGGAAGCTGCCTTCAGAGCAGCTCATACATTTTTTTTTTTTACAAAATAGTCTTCTTATAGAGAATATTTTTATTTAAACATATAAATAAAATATTCTTTGATTTTCATTTTGACATTTTCATTTAATTTGAACATTTTCCTTTTTACTGGCTAGTTCCATACATATTTTTAAACATCTGCTATTGCTAGGAGAGCCAAGGGACAGTGGAGAAACAAGTGGCAGCTGGAAATGACTCAGAAAAAGAGATAAACCCCAACCTCCTGCCAGAGAGCAGGGACTCTCAGAAATATTGAAGAGGGCTCTGGACTTGCTGCTGTACTTGGTCAGCTATTATTTTGGATGTTAAAAGAAGGTATGATCCCAGGATCCACACTGGGGGCATCAGAGTTACCTTTACAAACTTCACTTCTAGGTCATCACAACTAATTCCCTCAGGCTTCTGGGGGTGCCAGTGGCTGCAATCCACTGGGTTTCCATGAAGCCAAGATGCACATGCTGGGGAGCACTCAGGACACTGGGCTTAGGGGACACGCACAAGAGCACAACAGTATCTCTGCTCTCACAACACCCCCCACAACTGGATTTGATTATTTTCTGAGCCCTCCAATAATGAACAATTGAACTGCTGCTGCTCAGAAAACTGCATATACCGTATCTAAGTGCTTTGACAGGCATTATTTCATTGGATTCTCACAAAATTTCAACTCCAGGGTTTTTATTTCTATCAACAGATAAAGGGACTGAGACTGGGAAAGATGAAGTGACTTGACCAAAGTCATTTTGCTTAGTAGGGGATGCCAGGGGTAGCACCTCAGCCTAATAAAGAAATATGAATGAAGAAAAGACTAGCAACCCTGATACACCACTCATATTTCAGGCTATCCTTCATACAGGCCCTCTCTAGTGCCTGTTTGTTTTAGTTAGATTAATATCTCAAGAGAGGATTCCTTTCTTAAAGCTATGGCAGGACCCAGAAAACCAAGATTCAGAGCCAAATTACTCTGCATCTTATGCATATAGTAAACATAGCCATATACCTTTCTTAATGGTGCTGCGTGAAGAATTACCATATAGCTCTAAAGTTAAGTGAAAAGACACTCTACAAATTGCATATATATAATGCAAAACCATTATTCAAAAGCTACATGAATTAGAAACAGTGTTTGCAACGGACTTCAAGGAACTGGAGCAATGGACATGCTGGCTATGGAAAAACTGAGGTTCAGCGTGCTTAGGAGCCACCTGCAGGTGAGAGGAGTTGCATATGGTGGAGGGCAGCACTATGCCAAGGGCAAGGCCATACATAGACACTAGAAGTTCTGTTGAATGAGGATCAGAAGAGGAGAAGGATGACCCAATGATGCCAAACCCCTACTGAGGGCCAACTATGTATAAGTCACGGTAGGGAGTCGAAAATCAATTACAAAATGTGCCTTAATTGTCTTGAAGGCACTTATTGACTAACTAAAAATAAAGAGCATGTTCCATAGAAAAGATAACTGATAGAAAGGGTAGTCTACACTGAGGGCCAAATAAAGTTTCCCAATCTGGGACATTACACCAAAAGTCTTGAGTTTTAATGCAGGCTCAACCACATTCTGCTTTGTGAGACTCTGGGTAAGATACTCCGCCTCTTCGGTCTTCAGCTTCTCATCTACACAATGAGGAGTTTGGACCAGATGACCTGTAAGACTATTGACCTGGCAGCCCAAAAGCGGCTCTGTGGATTGGTGGGATGAAAGGGAAGGAAAAATGTGCTCTCTCAGCCAGCAGAGGCTTAAAAGTGCAAACTGCAAATTGCTCACAAATATATGCACTCTCCAAACATTCATGCTCTTTGGTTGGCCCTCTGAGCTATTTCCTGAGGACACCCTTATTCCCAGCTTCCTTGGGGACAAATGTCTCCCTCCCCTTTAATCAATAAAGCTGTTTTTTTCAAAAGCTGGATGTTGGTGTGTTCAGGTTTCAGGAACAACCTATAGATGGAATTGAAATGATATGATAAAACAAAGACTTTTGTTTCTGAAGAAATTCCAGCTCCTTTCCAAACCCAGAAGCCCCCACTCAGGGAATAGAGAGAGATGCTCAGGGACAGAAAATAGCCCAAGCAGTTGCATACATTCTTGCCACATTCTAGCATCTTCTAAGATCAGTCAGCAAACATGAGGTCACTTTTGACCACTAAAGTATCTGCAAAACTGACTGTGGGATAGTGTGGAGCCAGGCAGAAGTTACTCACATAACAGGTGCTTGATAAATAGTTGAGGTCGTGAGTTGAGGTCATAAATAAGAGATAACTCAGGTAGTAGAAAAATAGAGTCTGCCAGACCTCACTTTGAATCTCATCTCTGCCGAGTGGCCTTGGATAAATTGCTTAACATATCTGGACCTCAATTTCCTCATCTGTAAAACTGGAGATGATAATAGTATCTACTTCTTGTACTTGGTATGAAGATTACATATGACTTGGCAGAATGCTTGGAATATAGTAGATACCAAATAAATGATAATAACTAGGAGTCTATCTAGCCATCACTTTCTGCATATTTGTTCCCTTAAGGATATTCCTTTTCCATGTCCCATCAGTGTATCTGCTCTCAGGAAAGGATCTAGCAAATCCACTCACTTGTTAGAGGACAGGAAAAACTGTGAGGGGTAGGGTGTCAATGCCCAATAAGGCCTTCTCTGCTTCCCCAGACCAGTTAGCATTTTTAACAAGGAAGAAACACATTAAGACGAATGGAGATCAAATGGTGGATTTTCAGACTTTAGCCAGTTGGTGAAGAAGGAGTTTTTAGAGGTCAGGACATCTTCACATTACTCCAGAATGAATGCCTGTCCAATTCCACTTAGTTTAATTCAGTTCAAGTGAATTTAACAGATACTGAGTAGCCCCCTGCTAGGTGTTTAGAATGCAGGCATGGAAAAAACAGGTTCTTGCCTTCAAGAGGCTCATGACCTACAGGCATTTGCAGACATGTAAGCAACTCATTAAGTAGAGAACATGATACTTACTACAGAGAAGTTTGGGAGAATATGTGCTGGAAACAAAGGAGAAGAAGATATATATTCTGTTTGGGGTGGGAGGTAAAAGAAATTCATGGAACAGGTGGAATTTGCAATGAGCCTTGAAAAACAATAAATACTTCAAAGGACGAAGACATAGAAAAGGGTGGTAAAAATAGCGGGAAGG
This sequence comes from Lemur catta, assembly GCF_020740605.2. Taxonomy (NCBI): domain Eukaryota; kingdom Metazoa; phylum Chordata; class Mammalia; order Primates; family Lemuridae; genus Lemur; species Lemur catta. The sequence continues at coordinate 37,973,467 of NC_059155.1, forward strand.
GCATAAACAAAGGTACTGGGTTATGAAAGTTAAGAATATATCAGGAGAAGTACACTAGTCCAGTGTGGGTGGAACTCAAAGTAATTAGTAGGAAAATAGTTTGGTGGTGGTGGTTGTTGTTAAGTGGAAAGCTAGGATGGGGCTAGAGGGTGGGAAACCTGCAGCCTCAAGGCCACATGTGGCCCTCCAGATCCTTGAGTGCGGCTCCTTGACTGAATCCAAACTTCACAGAACAAATACCCAAAAGGATTTGTTCTGTAAAATTTGGATTCAGTCAAAAAGCCACACTCAAGGATCCAGAAGGCCACATGTAGCCCCAAGACTGCAGGTTCCCCACCCCTGTGGGGGACTTAAAGTTTTCCTATGGTTTGTAAGTGTGGAAGAATAGAGCAGCACAGAGCCACTCCTTACCTGTCTGTCAGTGAGGACTCCCCAGAGTTAGCAGCTTTTGCCCTTCCTTCTTTCCCTACCTCCTGCCTCTGTATCCCCTTCTAGGAAACAGTGGGAGCTGATCCCCTGTGCTCCCCATGGCTACAGCAAGTGGTGTCACGGCTTGCTTCAAGGTACTGGTTATTCCCTGCTTTCAGATACAGCCCATCTTAGCCTTACCTTAGAATGACAGCCAAATCATCAAGCAAAAATGCATTTACTGGGTCTGAGTGACCCAGCCTCGCTTCTTAGAATAAAAGTCAGAAAAAACAACCTCATTATAAGATAAGAACAGAAATTACTTAAATAATCTATTAAAAGCATTGTAACCTGTCAAGCTGCTATCCACGTCTGGTTCTGTCTGGCTTTGGGCTGCAGGGGATGGTAGTGGGGAGGATCCTTTCTGTCTCAAAAAGAACAATGATTATACATGTTAAGCCTCAATATTGGCCTGACAGCTGTTAAAATCCTGACAAATGTACAATCAAAAGTTGTCCTTTTGCTTTATTCATAACCAGTGACTAGGCTCCTGGCCACAAGATACTTCCACTTTCCACACTTGAGCCTTTCTGTTACATCCTCTCTGTGTCCCTATCTCTGGTTCTCACCTACGAATTGAAAGGCAAGAGGACCTGCCTAGGAGCATATCCAACTGTGCTCCAATAACTGTAGCTAAGGTGGGGGAAGAGGAAGGAAAGCTCTGAATTCTCCACCTACATATCAAGCACAGCAGTTTCAATTTGGCCTGTTTGAAATATTAGACTTTGCATAAGATTTCAGAGAGGATTACTGAAAATATAGTTAGAAGAAAACAAAGCAAAACAAAGCAACCTAAAAAGGTATGAAAACTGCTTTATCAGAAGACCTCTGGTCATGAAAATGACAACTTATTCCTAGACTTATAAATCCAAAAAGTCCAGAAACCTGAAGTACTTGTAGCAACTGACATGGAGACTTCAATATGACCAGGACCTAACCTATCCATACGCACCGAAAAATGCAATAGCCATGTAGGCCATCCTGCCCCTTACTGGAGAAAGCAAACACAAACACAAACACATACATACACACACATATCTGCAGTAACCACCAAGGAAGCTAAATAACTTCTTTGGAGGTGGAACCCATCATAAAATGGCTTAAGAAAGACTCGGTGCGAGCTGGAGTTTGCAGAGCAGATGGCCCCAGCTTGGAACATTACCATGTGCAACAGGCCATGTACTAAGGACTCACAAGCAGAAGATTAAGGAGGTAAGGAAAAGCTACCAAATATGTACCTCAGTAAGAACATACTAGCATTTAGAAGTGAGAGGAATAGAGAGACGGTGGGAGGAAGAGGAAGGGAGAGATGGAGAAAGAAGGGAAAGAGGGACAGAGACAGGGAAGGAGGGGAGAATGGAGGATAATAGGCAGATATGAATAAGAATGGGAGAAGCATTAATAAACAACACTAGGAATTTGATCTGAAGCCCAAACCCCAAAAGGTGGTCAAATCAAGGAGAGGCAGATTACCACCTAGAAACTTGGTGCTTAAAGGGCCAAGGTGATAATTCTTCAGTAGAGCTGTAATACAAAGAAGAAGGTAAGCTTTTCCCTTTGAAAAATGTGAACACCTACAAACAATAAGATTCCTCCACTAGCCAAGAAAGGGACAAGCTTTGTAATAATTGCCACTTCTTGAAAAGTAAAAGCTCAGAGGCCAAACATTGCATTCGAGAAGACATCACAGCATTCCTAGGGCCTCAGTTCAGGAATGTGCTCTCCTGTATGCCAAGAAAGAAAGCGGGATCACTAACTTTACACATGGGCCACTTTCCTTGGACCAAGTGTAAGAAATGGATATACTACCATCCATCCTCTGCTCTTTTCCTGCAATACCATGAGCAAAGGAAAGTTGCTATGACTTAGCATCTCGGGAAGACACAAAGAAAAAATCAAGCAAGAGGAGCAATCTTTAGTAAGGGTGAGATGCTCTGAGTTTGTCCAGTCTTCAAACGTGACTCAAGTCTGTTCAAACCGAACAAGTCCATCAAGACTAGAAAAACTTTTCTGCACTGGACTCAGAGACCAACTTTGACCTCTGCTGAGAAGCTGCTATTAGTACCAAAGGCCATACTCTCCTCAAAGCCATTCTGACAAGAAGCCAATAGTCCACTATCTCTCCAGAGATTATTAATATTGTGGTTTGGTTAGAAATCAATAAATGCATTTTTTAATCATCCTTGAAGCCAAAAGCTATTGAGCAGTCTGTTGCAAATACCTAAAAACCTGCATGATTTATTTTACTGCCGTTCCAACTACAGCATTTGTTTTGTACACAATCTATTATTTGTGGTTTATAATCACACATGGTATCATATTTTAAAGTGTGAAACAGGTTTACAATTTTGAAAAAGAATATTCAATGGATTGGGTATTACTTTAGCTTTCAAGAAAACTAAAAGAGCTATTATATTTGAGGAATAAAAATTTGAATTTGAGGAAGTATAAAATCTTTAGAATAAATACAAAATATGTCTACAATGAAACAATTACAATAAGGCCCCAATATATTCCCTTTAAAACTGTAGTAAGTGAAAATACCTTAAACAGATTCAAGTAGACCTACCATTCGATCCAGCAATCCCATTATTGGGCATATACCCAGAAGAAAAAAAGTCATTCTATAACAAAGACACCTGTACCCGAATGTTTATAGCAGCACAATTCACAATCGCAAAGATGTGGAAACAACCCAAGTGCCCATCAATCCACGAATGGATTAGTAAACTGTGGTATATGTATACCATGGAGTATTACTCAGCTATAAGAAATAACGATGATACGACATCTCTTTGGTTCTCCTGGAGAGAGTTGGAACCCATTATATTAAGTGAAGTATCCAAAGAATGGAAAAACAAGCATCACATGTACTCACCAGAAAACTGGTTTCCCTGATCATCACCTAAATGTACATCGGGGAAGGATACCAATTGGATATCAGACTGAGACGGGGGGTGGGGGGAGGGGATGGATGCATGCCTACATGATGAGTGTGTTGTGCACCGTCTGGGGAATGGTCATGCTTGAAGGTGCTGACTCGGGGAGCTGGGGGGGGAGGGGATGGAGGTACGACTACATGGTGAATGCCAGGCACACTGTCTGGAGAATGGACACGCCTGAGGCTCTGACTCAGGGGGATGGGCAGGACACGAACAATGTATATAACCTGAGCTTTTGTACCCCCATGAAGAGCTGAAATAAAAAATAAAAAATAAAACTGTAGTAAGTGAAAATAAATGAGGATTTTAAAATCAGTTTAATATCTCAACAGACTACCAGATGTGTTACCTGAAACAACTCTTACAAGCATGCTAAAGAACATTTTTGAAAGCTAAGAGAAAACAGTGCTCTGGAAATACAAGTTAAGTTTACAGAAAATGATAGATTCTTCAGAATTCCACTTGGGGTTTACACCTGGATTGCTCAAAGGAAAGAGAAAGGCTACTGAGAAAAATGCAAGTCAGAGCCCAAAGCAATAGTAGATTTCTAAGCCAGACTCAGCTCAGGCATCTCACATAGGCTGCCTTCCTTCCTTGCTGTCTCCCAGAGGACTTTCCGGGAAAAGGCGACCAAGGCATTCAGTAGCACTTCCTTTTTCTTATTCCACTGGGCTATTCTGAACTCGGTTTGATTCAGTAGTTCAGGCTTGTGTTGTCTGCTTACATATTTCACAACACAGAACCAAAAACCAAGAAAGAGGAGAACTTACATAGGCCATGGAAGTTGATTAGTGCCGATGCCCTAGTGACAAGGGCTGAATTTTATAGCCATGACCATGCTGTAACTACATCTGTGCATAATTCACACTTTAATGCATAGATGGCTGCTTTTGTGAACTCTCTCATAAATTATATTCATTGACAATGGTGATATATTCGCCAAAACAAATTTATTTAAAATAGAACTTCAAGTAATTCTGATAGATGTCATACAACTATATAATGTCCTTACCTGTCCCTTTGAGAAAAATAAGCATATTACAAAGTCACATGCCCATTTCTATATTATGGAAGTATTTGTTTCTTCTAACAGCTGTCCCACTGGTTAAGACCAGTGGCCAGGCTTTTAAAGAACTGGGGTCAATGTGGAGGGCTGGGCTGGGAGAATAGCCCCACAGGAAGATTTGAACTTCTCCCTCTCTTTGCCACCCTCCTTTCTGCTTGGCTAAACTCACCCTTTCTTCAAGGTCTATCACCAGCCTTCCATCATTTATGAAGCTGTAATGACTTTTCTCAAAATTTCTATGACATCTATAATCCTCACCACAATACAGTATCTTATGCTTCCTCTAGTTGTTTATGTATATGCATATTCTTCTCCCGACTGTTTTGCAACATGATAATTATCATCATCAAATAGCATGCTGAGGCCCCAAAATATACTAATGCCATGGTACAGTCGGGGAAAAGAAAAATAAGCTTAGAGACAGAAGTTCTAATTTTAAAATCCCTGCTTCCTCATTTACTAAGAATGTGACCATGGAAAAGACACCTAACTTGTCTGAGCCCTAATTTCCTCATCTGTAAAATGGGAGTGACAATGGGTGATGGCAAAGGAGGAGGAGGAAAATAAGAAGGGGTGGAAGAAAAGCAAAAGAAGTTGTCAGCACAGCATTGTGGAAATTACAAATTTTGGCATCAGGTAGGCCTGAGCTCTATCACTTACTTACTGAAACACCAAATATTATATAAGTTACTTAGGATCTCTGAATCTGTTTCCTCATCTATGAAACTGGAATAATAGTTCCTGCTCTGATGACTTGTCTTGTTAGTTAACGAATGAAGGGACCTAGTACAGGACCTGACACATAACAGTACCTGAGACAAAAGATAGGGATTATCATTATGCTCATGATCATAGTTATGAATCATACTTGATCCCTGGCCTCAAGGGGTTCCCAGTTTAGCAAACGAAATGAGATGCAGAAGCACTTCCCCTCTCAATGTGCAGGAGCACATGCTGAGGGCCAAATGGGCAACACAGACGGTGAGAGCCTTGGGGCATAAAAGGGGAAGGGAGAATTGGCTGTAGGCTGCAACAACGTGGAAAGGATCCACGTACAAGCAGGATTTAGAAGGGCCTGATTTAGCCACAAAACAGAAAGGCATTTCAAGCAGAAGGAATAGAATAAGGTCAAGACAATGAGAAACAGATTTGGAGAATAATGCCTAGATCCATGTAAACGGGAGAGTTTGTGTTGAGGATCTGGGGATATAAGGCAGGGGAAGGAGGAGAGCTCAGTAAAGCACAGTTCCCTTGCCATTCCTTCCCAATGCACATGCCCACTCCATGCCTTGCACTTTCCATAACAAAATCCAAACTCAGGACTTTAAACAGTGTCCTAGAGGCAATCAGAAATCAGCTATGACTTTTGATCAAAGCGATGAAATGATGAGAGCTGCAGTTTAGGAAAATTAATCTGAGAGTGCTGTGCAGAATCCACTTAAGAGGTCAGTTAGTTCATAATATCCAAAAGATGGAAACAACCCAGATTCCATCAACTAATGACTGGATAAACAAAATGTGGCATACCCATACCACGGAATATTATTCAGCCATCTAAAGCAATGAGGTACTGATACATGCTACATGTCACCCCTAAAATCACTATGCTAAGTGGAAGAAGTCAATCAAAAAAGGCCATATATTATATGAGTCAACTTATATGAAAGTCCAGTATAGACAAATCCACTACTAAAGTAGATTAGTAGTTGCTTAGGAGTGAGGAGATGAAGGTTGGGGGATAATAGCTAAAGGGCTGGGGGCTTCTTTCTGAGGTGATGAAAATGTTCTTTTTTTTTTTTTTTTTTTGAGACAGAGTCTCGCTCTGTTGCCCGGGCTAGAGTGAGTGCCGTGGCGTCAGGCTAGCTTACAGCAACCTCAAACTCCTGGGCTCAAGCGATCCTCCTGCCTCAGCCTCCCAAGTAGCTGGGACTACAGGCATGCGCCACCATGCCCGGCTAATTTTTTCTATATATATTTTTAGTTGTCCAGATAATTTCTTTCTATTTTTTTAGTAGAGATGGGGTCTCACTCTTGCTCAGGCTGGTCTCGAACTCCTGACCTCAAGCTATCCTCCCGCCTTGGCCTCCCAAAATGCGTGAGCCACCACGCCCGGCTGAAAATGTTCTAATATTGATTGTGGTGATGTTTGCACAAGTGTATGAATACACTAAAAAACATTGAGTTGTACACCTTAAATGGGTGAATTATGTGGTACTATATGTGAATTATATCTAAGTAGAGCTGTTTTTAAAAGAGGCCAGTTGGGAGCTACTGCAGTAGGCCAAGTGTGAAGTACTGCAGGCCTGACACTGAGAATTCAGGACAGATAGGAGCAACACAGGTGAGGAAGGAGTGAAAACACATTCTTATATCTAGACTGAGAGGAAGATGGAGATTATGACTGCTTTGAAAGGTAGGCTCTCTGTGCCCTCTAAAACCTAGAAGAGTGATGGAAGTGTGGGAGAGTGGTAAGGAGCACAGATTTTACCATCACCCAGCCTGAGCTTGAGATATGCCCCAGCCATTAAGTAGTTGTTTGAACTAGATCAAGTCACTTTACGTCTCTGAGCCTCAATTTCCTCATCTGACAAACGGAGGAAATGGTAGTATGTGCCTCACAGAGTTGTTGTAAGGACTGGATGACGAACATATATTAATAGTGGGTAGAGTGTCTGACACATAGAAGGCCTTCAATAAATTTTAGCCACTGTGATCATCATTATCATTATTCATAAATACTTTTGTCTAAACAGGGAGAACAATGGAGGGGGTGGAACTTTGAATTCAGAGGAGCAGTCTGTAGGGCCTAGTATTTGGTAAGGCTCAGGCTGGGACTTCTTGTCATTGCCATTGAGATACAAATTAGCTGATGTAACTTCACTGCCCAAAATACCTCTTAAGCTGGGTTTCCACAAAGAAGAGTGCAACTTAATAGTCAGTCTGTCAGGAAGGAACACCCATGGAGAAATATGACCTTTGGCATACCGAGGGGTAACCAGAGACATTGGGCAGCACTGGCCTACTCTGCCCTAACTTGGGCTTGGCCATTTCCTGCCTGCCTGACAGAAGGAAAATACATACACCAAACCAGTCATAAACACACTGTCTTAGTCTGCAAACAGACTTAACAAAGTACCATAGACTGGATGGCTTATAAACTACAGACATTTCTTTCTCACAGTTCTGGAGGCTAGAAGACCAGGATCAGGGTGCCAGCACAGTCAGGTTCTGGTGAGGGTCCTCTTCTGGGCTGCAGACAGCAAACTGTCCCTTGTATCCTCACATGAACGAAAGACAGGGAGCTAGCTCTCTGGTCTATTCTTATAAGGACATGCAATCCCATTCATGAGGGTTTGACTCTCATAACCAAATCACCTCCCCACAGCCTCACCTCCTAATACTGTCGCATTGGGGGTTAGATTTCAACATACGAATTTGGGCGGGGGGGAGGGAGGGACAGAAACATTCAGTCAATAATACACACCAACTCACACTCTGCTGTAGGACCAGGATTGTTTAAGTCAGAAGTCAGCAAACTATTGCTGACAATCCAAAACCAGCCTACCACCAGCTATTTTCCATAAAGTTTTATTAGAACACAGCCACGGCTATTTGCTTCTATATGGTCTATGGTTTTTTTTTAACAATACAAGGGCAGAGTTTAGTAGTGGCAAAAGGGAACACATAGCGCAAAGCCTCAAATATTTACTATTTGGCCCTTTACAGAAAAGTTTCTGGAACCCTGATTTAAGTTATATTGAGCCTGCTACTGTGTCTTTTATAATTTTCTATTTCTTTCACATTTTTTCCATTTAAAATCTTTATTCTTCTTTATGTATTTTACTAAGACCATTATTAATATCAACATCATTTTTCAGTAGGACATACAGGATTCCCTGTCTGGCCAATTCTCACCAGACTAAAAGAGGCCTCAGGTACAAAAGGCAATGGACACTCTGGGAGGCCGAGGCAGCTGGATCGTTTGAGCTCAGGAGTTCGAGATCAGCCTGAGCAAGAGCAAGACCCCATCTCTACTAAAAAAAAAATAGAAAGAAATTTAGCTGGACAACTAAAATTATATAGAAAAAATTAGCCGGGTGTGATGGCACATGCCTGTAGTCCCAGCTACTCGGAAGGCTGAGGCAGGAGGATCGTTTGAGCCCAGGAGTTTGAGGTTGCTGTGAACTAGGCTGATGCTACGGCACTCTAGCCTAGGCAACAGAGTGAGACTCTGTCTCAAAAAAAAAAGGCAATGGAACTCAGGGCTGCTGGACACTTTGAAAAATAAAGCCTGTTTATAGTTCATTCATCACCTCAATCACCACGCTGTGATCAACCTCTATAGATCATGAGGTGCTGTGTGTAGAGAGATAAGGTGGTCTGGAGAACAGGCACTGGATGGGAAGCTGGAACCCTGAATTCTAGTTTCAGCCTTTTCATTAGCTTGCTGAGTGACTCAAGGAAACTTCTTTCCCTTTCTGGACTACAGCGTCTTCCTCTGGTTGAACCTATGATGCTTGATGTCCCTTCTGGCCCCATGACTCAGGCTCCAAACTCTATATAATACTAACTAGTAAAGTCTACCTTCATGTTCATGAGCTCCTATCCTGAAGTCAGGCAGGCCCAGATGTAAACCATAGCATTGGCACTTAGCCTGGCTCTTGAACATCAGAGAGGTGACTCTAAAGATAGTTTCTTCATCTGTCAAATAGTGAGGATCCCATAAGATGGGGCATATAAAGCAATTAGCACAGGTTGGGACATATAGTAAGCACACAATAAATAAGAAATTACTATCACTATATCTAAATATTTGCTTTTTATTTAATAAATATTAAATGATATCATCATCTTTTTAGAATATGTTAGAATATATTATTTGCATTATAATACTTTAGAATGTATTCCAGGCTGTCATGATTAAGAAAAACTTACATAATAGAATCTGAACTTACAAAACAGATAGATTAGAAGACTATTACAAAAGAGGCTTTTCCTTTATGAAATAATTCATCACAGGTTTCCTGCAAAAAGTAAACTTCCCTCAAGAAAATATGATTTGCTGTACAACTATGTGATTTTCATTCAAGTCTTCAAGGCCACTTCCATTGTGTAAAAATTACAGCACAATTGGTACACACTGCAGGGAGGCACTCGGTTGACTTCTGTTGGCCATAGCAGCATTCCAGAAGTAATTTGAGTGACACTGCATGGGAATGCTAATCCTGTATGTTTGTAAACTGGAGCTAATGCAAACCTGTGCTTCTAATACAAGATCTCTGACTGAGTAACTATCCTAAGACAAATCCCTTCCATGTGTGTGACAGGCGTCTTCCAGCTGATGGAGCATATTCCACATACACAGGCGCCCTTCAGCCTCCCACAGAGGCAGTGAAGATCGATTACCTTCATTTGTCATATGACTCAACAGAGCCACAGACAAGTTTGGTGACTTACCTAGGGCTGTCCAGCTGATCAGCAACAGAGTTGGTATTTAAAGTCCAGTTCTATTTCTCACTATACCTTCTGCATTGTTCTCCTCAATTCCAGCGTCATTAACTTCTGAAGGAAGGTTGGGCTTTGCTTGCACAGACACACAGAGTTTTGTAATTTCCTGCTAACTATGGTCTTACTGACCCCGCACTTATAAACTTTTAGTGCCAGATAGAGAACCAACCTTCACAGATGGAATGGGAGCACAGAATAATGGATATGGGCCTTCGAGATGTTTATCCTCATTATTGTTTCTGGTAGCTAATTTAAATATTTTAATGAATCACTTTATTGGCTTAGGCTCAGAGAATATGTGAACAAAAACAGTGACTTTTAAGATCTAGTCCTAACTAGATCCAAATTTACTGATGAAAATATGTGACAGCTACTACATAGAGTTAAAACCGGGCTTTGACATCCTTTACAAATGGGTTTTAAATTCTTTGCTGCCAAGTGCAAAGAAGTTTGGATTTGCTGATGCAATCAATGCCATGAAGGCCAAGGAAGGAGACCAAGAAGACTCTAAGAAGCTAGGGGGAGGCAAGAGTCCCTGAGCAGCAACCCCATTGAACAGATGAGGAAAGCAAGCCTCAGGATACTTCCAGAAGGCCTCAGAAGCTTATAAATTTTCCTTCGTGTGCTATGCTATTATTTCATCGTTATTCCATTTTTAATATGTATCAGACCCTGGGGATATAAAAGTGATTAAGATTAAGACACAGTCCTGCCCCTATGGAGTATACAGTAAAGTGGTGAGAGGGATGTGTGCAAGTAAATTGACAAATACAACTAAGTGTGATAAATAGAGGCACATGCTAGGTACTATCCTAAGGGGCACCTGGCCCCTTGTAAGAATGCTACAGAGCAAGTTAACATCGAAAATTATGGTTGTGAGAGGAGATGCACATTGTAACTTGCCCCTTTAAAATTGTTTTTCCTGAAACAAAACCAACTGGTTGTTTTTCATGAACACACTACACACTAGAAACCTCTTAAATAGCCCAGGCAACAAAATAAACTAGGACCTGCAGATGGAGAGTAATAAGAAAGCCTTAGGTCATTGATAAAATATGCTGATCCTGAAATATTTATCCTTCACTGCTGAAAAGAGAAGGATCAGGTTATGAAAGGTGGCCTCTCAGGCCATCTGCTAGGGCTAAATGAATCTTTGGAAGAAGAGTTTAAAATAAATATTTATAGAAGTAACTAAGGAATGAGAGAAAGATGGAGGGAGGAAGGAAAGGAAGTGAGGGAGGGAAGGGAGGGAAGGCAGAGAAGAAGATGCAAGAGGGATGACTTTGAGTCCTCTTCTTCTGTGATTATGAGGACTTGTTCATGAACAGATATTCAGCCCCTCCTCCAAAATATAAAATATTAACTGACATAAGGATACTGTATAGAAGGAGAAGAAGAAGACAGTGTTGACAACAGTGATGAGAAGGGAGAGGAGGAGGAGAGGAAAGAGCAGCTGCAGAGAAGATTTTATGGAATATCTAGTATTATCTCAACTAATTAATGAAAACAATGTGGTGAATTAGCAAAAGTCAAGGAATGCAGATTCAAGTCTCAGGTCAGCCACTTCCTAGCTGGCTGTGTCAGGCTTCTGTTTTCTCATCTGTAAAATGAAATAATACTCCCTATTCTACCCATCTGGAAGACTGTGAAGAGAAAATGAGATGGTGAAAGTGAACAGGCCATGTAAACTCTAAAATATACTGTACAGATCTTATCATTTTTCATACTTCTATATTTCCCATAATGGAAGACTGCTTGACTTTGACTTTTCAAGTCCCTTGTGAGTTACAGATCTAAGTAAGGTACAGCTTGTTGTTGTTTTCACATCAAATAAGATACATGAAACTATACACAAAAATATATTCTGATGGTCAAAAGTCCAAAACCTGGAGGGTCTTGATCACTGTTCTAAGCTATGGACAGTCTAATAAATTCTCTAGTCAGGCATCTGATGAGACCCTAACCCCTGCTCAGCCTGGGTAGCTGACATAGAAGAGAGCTGTATCTGATTGACTTAGAGGCAGTGGCACAGAGGAAAGAGGTGTGATGGATTCAGCTTTTAAAAGATGCCAATTCATATCATGGTCAACATTTTGCTTTATCCTTCTTCTGTTCTTACAAAAGTCACACAAGCTCACGATAGAACAACTCAGAATATACATGTAAGAAAATAGAATCAGCTAAAAAATGTCATAACGGTACTACCTATAGATAACTATGATTAATATCGTTAGTATATGTATTTTAAGATCTCATTCTATGCATATGTACATGGATTTTTAAAACAACAATGATATATAGTGATCTTTTTTAAAAAGTAGAGATATTTTATTATAAAAATAAATGGTTTTTATAAAATGAAGAATATTAGATAATTAACATAAGGAAGAACTGGGACAATATGGTATGGGGACCACAATAATGTTTTGTACTTTTTATTCTCTTGACAGCTATTAAAACCTAACCCTGTGTTATCTGTCCCTGTTCTGGGAGATGGGACCAGCTCATTAGTGTTTATTAACAACCAACCAAGCAACAAAAAAGGCCCCCAGCTGTCAACACGTGTCACATGTGAAGCACTGCAATACCAACCAAGGGGATGGGAATCATAAGATGCAGGCGAGAGCACCTGCAGTATGTTTGGGGATGATGATGAAGATGAAGATCGAAAAGAACACATGGGAGGAGAGAAGGAAGAGAAGACAAATCCATGCCCTAGATGTATTTCTCTTTGAGAAAACTAGAGCTTTCTCAGAGATTAAGAGGATGTGCAGACATGATTTGGCAGTTGAGCTCAGCCACTCACTAGCAGTGTGACCATATACCAGTCGCCAATTCTTTCTGAGTACCCATTTCTTCCCATGTGAAACAAGAATGAATAATGACCAAAACTTCCTCATGGGGCTGTTGAGAGGCTCAAGGGAAACAATGCACGTTAAGTGCATAGAACAGAACTTAACACATAGAGAACTACAACGGGAGCTCTCCTTGTGCCTGCCCTATGCAGTTCAACCTATGGGGCCCTCAGGGATATAAAATGGAAAGAACTTAATAGACCACTGAGTCTAATCCCTTCATTTCTCAAAGGAAGACACTAAGACTCCAAGAGGGGAATATGGTTTAACAATGACACACACCTATTTTAAATTAATTCAGCAAATGCTTATTGAACATTGGGGCAAAACCCTATGCTAGGGGAATAAAATGTGTCTCATTGGTGAAAAGGCTTACAACCCGTGCAAGTTACTTAATCTCTCTGTGCCTCAGTTTCCTCACCTAAAAGGTGGGGGCAATAGCTGTACCTACCTCATAGGGTAAGGATTAAATAAATGCATTAGGCTTAACCAAGTGAATATATGTACAGAGTTTTGAACACTGCCTAGAACATAATAAGCTATATGTTTTTATTTGTATATAACTACATGAAATACTTTTACATTCTAACATATTTACATATTTTATATTTATATATTTGGAATAGATGCATACACACATAAATTTATATATTTTTCATTTTCATATGCTTATATATTTGGAAGATGAGAATAAGGCAGAGGCTATCTTCCAACATCTCCAGCTGTTTAGGCTTTTTTACTCCTGGCAAGCAAAGTTTTGGAGAAATAGAGTTTTCTGCAGCAGTGTTCCAGTGTCCAGTGACTAGCTTTGTGGGTGTTGAGAGATGAGTGCAGTGGCAGTGGTGATGTCCTCCTCCCCCTGGACTGCAGCATTAGTTATGTGTCCTGACGTCCAAAGTTCCAGTGGCAGCCTCCCGATTGTCCACCTCTCTGCATGTGAAAGGAAGAGCAGCTCCCCTGGTGGGCCAGTTCTGTGGCAGTGTGCTGAGTGCCATTCCTGGAGACCCTACCTAGAACCACAGGCTTCCACTTACCCAATTGATTTTGTAAATACCTAATTAATAGCACTAAAATACCTGTTTTAGCTTATGTTGCCTACAGACAAATATTGACTGCTACAGATGGGTAAGATCTTGAAAGGCAGAGGTGGAGTGGAGACAGAGCAAATGCACCCCAGCTGGTGGGAACAGCCTGAGCAAAGCTGCAGAGCAAGGATATGATGGGAACATTCAGGTGACCATGAAGAGAAGGGGCCTCCTGCCAGAGTGGACAATCACAGCAAGTCACACAAAGGTTTGCTGTGGGAACTGACACACCAAAATGAGCCCCCATAGTCATATTATCGGACATCAAAGAGGACAGGAAATAATTGTCCACCACCCCAGTGAGGCAAGGCTGGGAGAACCTCAGAACCATTGCAACCTTCAAGAGCTCTCTTTTAGAACTGGGGAAAGAAAATCTGGAGGTATACAGTTATGGCGTCATACTCCAAAGATGAAAGATGCTTTCAGCAGTAAGGATAAGGATAAAACTGAGGCTGCCTCACATTGAATGACTTTATTGCTTCTAAACAGAAATTTTTGATTAAAGCATATCAATATTAACTCTATTTTATAGAATTCCAGTATTTCTGCCAAGACAGTTCTGTTGCAGTGCCACAGAAAATGTCCCCAATGAAACTGTTTCAGTTTATGAATGCTATCTATTTCTAGAAAAAACACGCTGCTGCTTGTCATAAATGGGGAAAGTTTACATAAGAGAAATAAAACAGAACACCCAAAATGAACAGTACATTTAAAATAAAATGCTTCAGTACTGCCAAAAATGAGCACAATGGATAGCTAATACATTTCCCCATTCTAAATTCCTTATGCATGAAACATTTTTCAACCCCCTGTTTTTACCTGAAATATTAAAATTTAATTATCAAATTGCTGGATGAACAACCCCTCCCCCTGCCCAGCTTCTTCTACCTGTAAAAATAAAATATGTAGGTAGTGACGTGGCAGAAACATTGCAAAGTTTTATTCCATGATCATTTAGTAGTAGAAACGATCATAAATTCTAAGACCAATAAAAACTGAGGCTGTATTTCTTTGATACCAAAAAGAAAACCAATCATGTCCTTATTTTACAAAGACAAAGAAAGCACAAGCTTTAGAGTCAAACAGACATGGGGTTGAGTCCTGGCTCTAATATTTATTAGGTACATGATCTTGGGCAAGTTTCTCCATCTCTTTGAGCCTTGATTTCCTCATCTGTAAAATGGGGGTTATGATATACTTACTCACAACAAGGTTGTTGTCAGATTAAACAAAATATTTGTAAGATTCTTAGCACAGTGTACAACATATAGTAAGGTCTCCATTAGCATTAAGCATCAAGTTACCCAGCCTTTTTATATTAACAGCTTTGAGATATAATTCACATATCATACAATTCGTCCATTGAAAATATACAATTCAATGATTTTTTTGTATTTAGAAAAAATACAGTTGGGCAAGCATCACCACAGTCTAACCTTAAAATATTTTTGTCTCCCCAAAAAGAAACTTTGTACCCATTAGCAGATTATACTGTCTTTTTAATCCCTTGCTAAGACCTTAGGCCCTGGAGCTGGTCACAACTGGGCTCGAGCCCAAGCTCTACTACTTACTAGCTAAGTGACCCTTGGCATGTTGCTTCACCGTACTGGGCCTCAGCTGTAAGGACTCAGTGAGACAATGTGTGTATTGTACCTGCTGATGGCTGGCCCATAGTGAGCACCACGTAAATGGCAAACATCATCCTTGCTATTCTCCTCCGCTGTATTCATGCTGCTTATTTTCCTCTTCCTCTTCTTTACATGTTTTTCACATCATTCCAGTAGAATGCATCTCCAAGACCTGGAACAGTGCCTCACACATAGTAAGTACAATATGTATTTCATAAATTAACTTATGTAGCAGGTATGTATGTGCATGCATGCACAGTGTGTGTGTGTTTCTTTTTGTTTAGATTAGGTCCTACTTCAGAAAATAAAATTAAAGTGGTTTCTTGAATAGTAGTAAGACATTATGAAAACAAAATGGTAAATGTTCATATCTAATGCCAACTACAGGCAATTTCATCCAAGGCTATGTCTATCAACACTGCTTCAAATTATAAAAATCACTGCCTAGATTCAGCCACAGAGACCCACTGGGATTCAGTCAGTGGAGCAGTCATTGGAGAGCTCCAGACCAAGTTGCCACCTCTCTATCCACCAGCCTTCCTCACGTCCTTCAAGTGTATGAACCTACATCTGCCGGGTTCTCCAACAGCTCTGAGAAGGTTCTTACCAAAGACTCACAAGGCTGGTAGTAGATTGTGAAGCCACGATTTAAAAATGGGCCACCTGACACCAAGGCCTATGCTCTCTTGGCTGTATCACATGCCTACCTT
Source organism: Lemur catta (assembly GCF_020740605.2). NCBI lineage: Eukaryota > Metazoa > Chordata > Mammalia > Primates > Lemuridae > Lemur > Lemur catta. The sequence continues at coordinate 37,989,729 of NC_059155.1, forward strand.
GTTAAAATCATTAATGTTTTCTCGGGAATTAAAAAGAAAATTATACTTCCCTCTTTGCAAATTCTGCAATGGTAGCAGGTAACATGGAGGTAGAAAAACACTACTAAAAATAATCATTCAATATTCAATAGCAGATGCTGTTATTTCAAACCAGGTTGGGGGTTGATTATACTTGGCTTATTATTTGAAATACATGGTTAAATTTTAATGAATCACCTCTGTACTCTTTAGTAAAGGTCCATTCGCAATTCCTTATACTTGATGAGAATGCTTTTTATGTGTTGAATAAGTGGCAGCATGACAGAGTAGAAAGAGCACTGGAGTGGGAGGCAGACAGCAGGGCCACTAAATGCTTGACTTGGCCAAGTGCCTTTGCCACTCTGAATCTCCATTTCCTCTTCCGGAAAATGAGGGGGACTGAACCAGGGATGACTAAGGGCCCTTCCGGTCTGGCTCTAATATTCTCAGATTCTCTGGTGTCTCTGGGCAAAACAAAACTGACTTCGGATTCTCTTCACACCCACTTAATTTAAATAATTAATGTCTTTACAGCCTGGGATGGCAAGTCATCAAGTGACTTAATCATGAGCTACTCTGAGAAGAGCAGAGAGCTCAGTTCTCCTTCTAAAGCCTCAGGGCCTGGTTAACTGGAAGCTGGCTTACTAAAGGAAAGGAGAGAAAATTCATGCTCATGGAAAAAATGTCCTTTATATAGAATTATTTGCCTTGGAGGTTCTGAATTGTTTTGCCTGAAAGTAAACAAATTCCATTAAGCAAAAAACAGAACTGGTTCTGCTTTTGAAAATATAATTATCTAAAATCTAGATGTACAAAATAGATGAATCAGGAGGCAACCATTCACATTACAAAAGAACATGGGCTGGTAGTCCAACAGACCTGAATGGATTCAAAACCTGGCTCTGACAATTAAACGCTAGGTATGTGAACTAACTAGGCCAGTTTTGTTCAATAACTTGACATTTACTGGGTACTGACTATATGTGAGGTGCCAGGTCAGGGGGATACGGCTTTCAAACTCAGTACAATCAGTACCTGTCCATGAGGATCTCATTGTCTCATGGGTGGAACATACACTTAAACAGGAAGCTTTCCTGGAGGAGGTGCCACCTGAGCCAGGGTTTGAACTTACTTACCTAACTTCTCTGAGCCTGTTTCCTCATCTACTCAATGGGGAAATTGATATCTGCCTCACAGGACCAATATGAAAGTTCAATGAGGCCATCAGTAGGAAAACTGAACACAATAAAAATCCATATGATGGTACCCATGATATTTTCTCAATCTTATGTAAAGAATGACTTAACTAATCTATTTGTTTTTGTGTTAATTATTTCTTGTCTGTCTACCTCACTAGAATGCCCTACATGAGGACAGGGATCTTTGTATTGTTCTTAATATACATCCCCAAGTACCTAGGAACAGTGCTTTACTTACTTATAGTAAGTAAGCACCCATTAGATAGTTCTAGAAGGAAATAAAGAAGGAACTAGAGAAAACTTTGCTATTTTTAGCAATACATAAAATACAATCTAAGTTAAAGGCATTTGTATTATATATCTTCATATTAAGGCTCTGAGCTCCCTCTTCCAACCACAAGCCCTTCTTTTACGAAACCCTAAGGTTGACAGAAGATATAAAGTAGTGGTAGATCAATCTGAAAACTTCACTGGAAGTCTCATAGCCATCTCAAAGTTTACGTGTCCCAAATTGAACTCTTTCCATTCCTTCAAACCTGTTCTTCCCAGCCTTCCTCACCTCAGTAAATGTTACCTATCATCTACTCATACTCTTCACATCCTTCCAATCCACTTCACATCTGCTAGATGACTATCCAACATCCACAAAGCCCCCATTTTATTCAGTGTGACCACATGTCTGGCTAAAAGATAGCATGTTCCAACTTCCTTTGTAACTGACATGTACATAACAGTCGTTGGATGAGGCTTCCAAGGATTGTTCTTCAAAGAAACTGACTTAACTAAGAGGCAGGCCCTTTTGTCTCTTCTGTCTTCTTCCTCCTCCTTCCTGACTGAAAGGCCAGCAAGCATCTTGGACCAAGAAGTGACTTTAAGGATGGAAGCCCCATTCTAATTCTAGAAGTGCCTGAGGAGCAGAAAGCCAGAAGGTGCCTGTGTCCTGATGACATCATGGAACCACCGTATCTACCCTGGACTATTCAACTCCAGACTTCTTTCATGTGAGAGAAACATATTTAAGCTAGTATTTTGAGAAGTTTCTGTTATCTTGAGTTGTATGATTTTTCAGATACAAGTTCTCAGCTCAAATATTTGTTTCCTTTATAATATTTCTTAACAATTTTCATTAGGTTGTTTATTTATTTTTGCTTTTGTTGTTTTGTTGTTTGTCTTTTCAAACTAGAAATGTCAACTCTATGACTACAGAGACGGTGTCTACTTGGTTCACAGTCTCATAGCATGTGCCTAGCACATAATAGGAGCTTAATTAATATTTTTCAAATGAATGATACAAGTAGTTTGAACACGGTCTTATATATAGTGGGTGCACCAAGTCATTTCTATTTTTAAAAATCGTAAGGGGCTCTTTAATTCAATGAGTAAATGCACAGATTTCCAGGAGCACTTCTATCAACACAATTCAACAAAAGTTTATTGGGCACCTACTAGGTGCTAGACCCTATGTCAGGGACTAAATAAAATGTTCCCGCATGTTCATTTCAAGCACATCATTCAAAAACTCAATTTCAATAGCAAATTAACAAAAGCAACCAGACTGTGATCGTGGGCTCTTTTGAAATCTTAACAAGGAATATAGGATGAGTGATCACTGCCAGTTTTCATTAAAAATGTTCAAGCTCCAAAAGATTGGGATGTTCATATTATAGCATTAGGATTAATATCTTTAATTTATTTTGCTCATTTCTAGCAAACTTTTTTTTACATCAGTATCTTTCTTTCTAGATCAAGAAAATACAAAAGCAAATATTTCTAATTTATCCCCAAAACCAACCTGTTTTGGATAATTAATATATGACAGACTATAATAATTCTATAATAGCTTTGTCTATTCTGGCAGCTGAATTCTTCCCATGAAAATTTTCTGGCATTTTTTTGAATCTTGAAAAATAATATGAGTATTAATATGAAAAAACAAGTGTCCCTTTTTATTCCAAACCTGAAAGCTGGTTTTAATGGTCTTTCCATGGAAGCAATCTAAAGTAATACTGGAAGTCATTCTGGAGGTTAAATCCTATTGCTTCTAGTTGGTGAAGAAAAGAAAAAAGGGGAGCAGGAAAAAAATCCATTTTTCACTATATCTTGTTAACCAGAAAAAGAGAAAAGAACACCAGGGGGAATATTAGTGAGGAAAGGAAGGACAAAATTGAAGAACATACAGCAGGAGGGAGAACGGTACAGGGTGACCATGTTCCTGTCTCCACCATGGCAACCACCTGATTACCCATAGCTAGACTTCCCTGAGGACTGCTAATGAGAAAGCAAAGCAGACCATTTTGCTTCCCAAAATGAGAAATGCTACCAACTTGGAGATTAAAAATATCAGCTGCAGTATGAGATGAGGAATAACCAAGCTATAAGGACTACTGAAAGCAAACATATAACAACTACCATTAACCAAGAACTTAAGATGTGTCCAACACTGTGCTAAGGACCTCTTAGGAGTAATCACTTAGGTCAAAAGAAAGAGGCACCAGAGATGATTTAGCCTAATGGTTCTCAACTGGGGGTTGTTCCCCACCCTCCAACAGGACATACAGCAATATCTAGAGACATTTTTCCTCGTCACGACTGGGGAAGAAGGTGCTATTGGCAGCTAGTTGGTAGAGGCCCAGGATGCTGCTAAACATCTTATAATACACAGTCTCCCACAGCAAAGAATTAACCAGTCCAAAATATCAATGATTGAAAAATCCCAATTAAGCTCTATACTTTATGGTACAGAAGAGGAGATCAAGGTCCAGAGGAGTGTGTCTTGTTCAGGGTCATTCTTATCTATCTGTCATCTATATACTGTACCTATCTTTTTATCCATCCATCCATCCATCCATCCATCCATTCATGGATCTATTGGCCTTAGTTTAAAATTACGTTTGAATAAAGGGCCCTGCTACTTTGAAAAGTGTGAAAACCACTGCTCCAATCCTCAGGTATTTCTCAGAGAAGCTGAAGAAGATGCTTCTTCCCTTTTCCAAGAATCCCATTACTATCCAGAAAAAACATACAACCCTCTGAGTTAACTCTTGTTACTATCACTTTTTAAAAAAAATAAGAACCACAGTGATAAACAAGAGAGAACACCCACCTCACCTCCCCCCCACACACACACACATGCACATACATATAACTACATCCCACAGATGCCTGAGGTGATATTTCCCTGCTGCTCAGGACCTAGACAATAAGTTTCCTGCCCTTCCTCAATCACTACCCACTCATTTGCTCAATGAAGCATCCCCTTTCATGCTTCCTCCCACATTCTATCCTCTTTATATCATCTCCTTAGTACAAGGCACTAAGCTGGGGCTGGGAGTAGTGGGTAGGAGATCTCAAGAAAAACAAGGCACAGTCCAGGTGCACTAGGTCTTCCCATGCTGAAAGGAGATGGAGTGGGCAGTGAGTGATTTTCCACCAGGTATGCTGGGATAAAAGTCTCTAGAAGTTACACAGTCCTAAGGGGGCACACAGGAGAAAAGGAGTCCATATGACAGCTGGGAGAATGAGAGAATACTTCCTAGAAGAGGTAGCAGGCATTCTGCCTGGCCAGAGGCAAGCAGTAGATTGTCCCTTTCTAGAAATGCATACACAGATCTCCTTGACTTACAATGGGGTTACATCCCAATAAACTCGAGTTGAAAATATCATAAACCAAAAGTGTATTTTTGAGTTATGATATTTTCAACTTACTATAGGTTTATCCAGACGTATCCTCATCGTAAGTGGGACAGCTTACTGAATGCATATGGCTTTCACACCATTGCAAAGTCAAAAAATTGTAAGTCAAACCATCTTAAATCAGGAACCATCTGAACTGGGAAATGAGGAGACTCCATGAAGGAGGAGACAGACAGAAAACAAGACCTCAGATACATTCTAATTTTAGAGCTTTTGATATTTAGGCAAAACAACAGAATCTTCCTGAAACCCCCTATGTGCCCTATACTCAATGGTTTATAGACTATTGCCAGTGAAATAAAAAAAAACAAACTCCTTACCTTGGCATCCAATGCCCTTGTCTCTCTAACTTAAATCACATCTCCCTCTTCAGGGAGAACCATGCCAAGGGATCCAAACTGGTCTGCTCATTACCACCAAAACTCCCTAGGAGCCTTCTCACCTTCCTGCCTTAGCCAGTGTCTAAACCTCTTCCTCCCAAGGCATCCAAGTCCTCATCATCCTTTCACGCTGGCAGCTTGCACTCTCCCAACAATAATTAGAGTTACTCCTTGTATTCAGTGCAACTATGAGGATTAGTAGTAAATAACATCTTCATTTACTGGGTACTAACCATGTGCCAGGCACTGTTCCAGGGCCTGTGTGTGTACTGCCTTACTTAATCCTCCCAAGGATACACCGTCATCATTCCCATTTTGTAGTCAGAGAAACTGAAGCACAGAAAGGTGATATAAGTTGCCCAAGGTCACTCAGCTACCAAGTGGCTGAGCAGAGATTCAAATTTAGTTCTGAGGCTGGGTATGGTGGCTCATGCCTGTAATCCCAGCACTTTGGGAAGCTGAGGCAGGAGGAGTGCTTAAGCTCAGGAGTTCAAGGTTACGGTGAGTGATGATCATGCCACCGCACTCTAGCCTGGGTGACAGAGCGAGACCCTGTCTCTTAAAACCAAATCAAACCAAACCATACCAAACAACACAAAACAGAACTTAGTTCTGGCAGGCCCATGGCCAAGCTGCTTTCCACCATGCTACACAGTGTTCCTAGGGCCTACCTGCTCTGTGATGCCTTCCTTGAGACCCCAGCTCTCTGAGCTTCCTTCTGAACTCTGAAGCACATGTGGTCTGTAACTCTTGTACTCCATGTTGCCTTTGCTAATGATAGAAATTATCAATAGTAACAATATCAGACATTTAAACAGTCCTTCCATGTGGCAGGTACTCTTTTAATCGCTTAAGAGATGTTAACTCATTCAATCCTGGCAACAACCCCATTATCATCATCATCCCCATTTTACAGACGAGGCAAGTGAAGCACAAAGAGGTGAAGGCACTTGCCAAAGTCCCTACAACTAGGAAATAGTCGAGCTAGGTTTTGAACTTAGGCAATCTGGCTCCTACACGATTTTCCTAATTGCTGTATTGTACTACCTCTTGTATACTAATTCATTTTATCCACACATCAGCCCTATAAGGTAGGTGCCATCATCCCTATTTTTATAACTGAGGAAAATGAGTTTCAGAAATGTTAAGCAAGTTGCCCAAGGTCCCACAGCCAATAGGAAGAGAAGCCAGGATTGGAATCCAAGCAGTCTGGCTCCAAAGTCCATGCTATTAACCACTACACTCTGGCCCCCACGAAATAATGAGCACTATCCAGTCTCCCCAGGTGGATCCTTTATTAAACCACCAATCAGAAACATCAGGTTCGAGCCAAAGTAAAAGCATTTTCAAGCTACACTGCTACAGGGCCCCAGCAGATTTCCCTCTCCTCGTCCCCCGCAGGAGATCTATTTGGGCCCTGACCTCAGTTAGTTCAGAACATGCCCCACAGGCAACTACAGAGCCTGGGCTTCTCACCACTCCAGGCCTGTGGGCTGTGGGCCAGCCAGAGGACCTAAGCCCCCGCCTCCTTAGCCCCAGACTAAAGTCAGGCCTAAAGTGACAGCCAGATTCACTATTGAAATACAGATGACTAATGAAAGCAGAGGAGGCAGAGAAAAATGACAAGCGTATTACTCATTTTTAAACCACAAACGTACAATTATAACCTTACTCACTAATAATTTCAGGTGGCACTCTCCTGACAAGTAAGGATGACTCTCTGCATGCAATAGGACCATTTTATAGTAGCAAATGGTATGGGGAGAAGCATATAATCATTTATTGTTGTTTTTATTTCCCCTAAGGGCTTCCAATGTTATGATTCTGACATCACTATAATTTATTACATTTCCTTCTATTCCTCATCAATACAGCCTGTCACAGAACAAGTTACCAATTCTCATCCTCCATGAAAAGATCAGACAGGGTTTAAATGTTTATGGTGTTTTCCTGAGACCAACATCTCCATACCGTTTTTAAAATTAGCAAGTATACAAGGTAAAAGAAAGAGCATGTGTCCAGATTTTGGAGATTTGGATTCCAGAAGTTGCTCCACCATTACCTGTGTGATCATAAGCAAGGCAGTCACCACTGCAGGCATGTTTTAATGGTACCCAGGATTTGTTTTGGTCTGGTATTTAATTAGGTACATGGACATGAAAATGACTGTCTGCAAGGAAAGGGTTTATTATGCTACTCACAGACTCCTAGAAGCAGAAGGCATACCACACTGTGCAAGGCCACATGGGGAAGGATCAGGGCCAGTCAGGAGGCAGAGGGAGTGAGAGGAAAATGTGGGCAAGAGCCTTTATTGTGGCCTCCACAAGAAAGAACAGGTGAGGCAAGGTAAGAAAGCTTAGGATTGGCTAGTTTGGATAATTTTAGTGAGTTCTTGGGTACAAGGGCTGTCCCTAGCTGTCTGATACCTGGACTTGGGGTGATTAGGGCAGGGGGATAGTGACCCAGAATGTGAGAGCCTGATAAAGAAGGTGTTTGGGGTGTGTGCTTTGGATTGCTTTGTTTGCACATGAAAGGTACACTCAAAGCTGACTTGTTTGCTATCACTAGCAAGTGGTTAGCACTAGGAAGGCAGTCACTCCAGGGACAGCAAGGCCCTAAGATGTCAAAGCATCAGAATAAAGAAAATAAAAGACATGATTAATGCAAGGCCTCAGTTCCCTTCTCTATAATTGGGCCTAGTAATTGCCATATGGGGCTATTTTGAGGAGTAAATACTCTATCTGTAAGTGAAAGTTTCTCCATGATATTCCAGAACACATAGAAGTAATACTGTTGGGTTGAAATCACAGGGAGGTGGATTTTCCTTCAAGAACCTGCTCCAAACAGGTTTCCATCCCTACTACTCCACCAGCACCATGCTTGTCGTGATCACCAATGATCTCCATGTTGCCACATTCAACAGGCAATCCTCAATCCTCATCTCATTCAGTCTTGCTGTGGCATTTGACACTGGAAACCCTTTCTGTACATGGCTTCCGTGACCAGCACTCTCTTGATTCCCATTCTTCCTCTTTGGCTACTCCTCAGACTACTCTAAAGAATCTTTAGATATATAACAGGCTTCTCAAAATTCACATATTCAAAACTGAATTCTTGATTATTACCATCCAAATCTTTCCCCCCAGGCTTCCTCATCTTAGCAAAAGGGACTGCCATCCACTCAATCCCTCAGATCAAAATCCTTGGCACCATCTTTGACTCCTCTCTTTCTCTCACATCCGTCTCCAACCCATCAGCAAATCTCATCAGCTCTATCTTCAAAATGTATCTCTAGGGCAGAGTTTCCTAATGTACGCACTATTGATATCTTGAACCAGATAATTATTTGTTGTGGGGGCCTTTCCTATGCACTGTAGAGTGTTCAGCAGCATCCCTGGCCTTCACCTACTAGATGCCAGTAGCAACCCCCAACCAAGTTGTAACAATCAAAAATGCCCCCAGACATTGCCAAATGTTTTGGGAGGGGGAGGGACAAAATCCCCCCAACCAGTTGAGAACCACTGCCCTAAACTAATCACTTCTCACCACCTTCACCCAAGTTCAAGCCACAGTCTACTTTCCCCTGGAGTGGGGCAATAGTCCTGCTCCCATTTCTGTCTTCCAAAAGTTTAATCTCAAAAGAACATCCACTCATCCTTTAAAAAAATAAGTCAAATCATGTCATTTCCCAGCTCCAAATCCTCTAAAAGCTTCTTACTGCATTTAAAAAATATATACTAGTGTCTTTATCATGGCTTATAAGGCCCTACAAGATCTGGCCCTGCCTAACTCTCAAACCTTATCTCCTGTCATCCTCCCCCTCACTCCCTCCATGACGGCCTCCTTGCCAGTCCTCAAGCACAACCAGCACATCCAGAGCACAGGCCCTTTATACCAACTCTTCTCTCTGCCAGGCATGCTGTTGTCCAGTTGTTCAGATAGCTCACTCACCATACTGAGCTCTCAGCTTAAATGTCACCTGTTCGGAGAGGACTTTTCTAGCTAAAACAGCACCCTAGGCACTACCCTCTTCTTTTGTTCCTTCAAGGTGCTTATCACGACATGATATTATATACTTTTTTATTGTCTGTCTTCTCTATTAGCATGTCAGCTCCATGAGGGCAGGGACTTTGTCTTGTTTACCACTGCATCCCCAGCACTAAGAATGGTACTCAGCACGCAGTGGGTGTTTAATAACAATGTGTTGAATATGTGTGGTCTAAGGCCTAAAATTAAGGCCCAATATTATGTGCTGCTTTGACATGTGGTAAAATTAAGAGGGCCTCAAATGCCCTAACCACAAGTTTCCCTCCCCACTATGTTCCTGCAGATAAGGTCCCCTAGACAAGCAATCTTCCTTATCAAGGGAAAAAGTCACAGTTGTTGCTTATACATGACTAGTAAATTTCCATTCCCTGCTAGTACGTGTAATTATTCAAACAAGCCAATAACATCTTCCCAGGGAACCATGGCACCCCACCTTTTTAATACTACAAAGCCTGTCTCCCACAACCCCTGCTGGTTCACTTTATTCAGGAGTTTCACTTTGTTCATGTGTAACCCCCATGTGTCCCTGCATGGTATGCTGTGTCCTCCTTCCCGGGCTATGAGTATACATGACTAATAAACCACTATCAGTCTGATCTGTCCAGTGTCAGAAGTCGTGTGTTGGGCCATCCCCATACCTCTAGGGCATGAATCTCTCCCTCACCAATGGGATAGAGAGAACAAAAGTAAAACAATGTATGAATGAACATAGAAATCTTTTCACAGCTAAAGCCCAGCAGATATGGGAATTTAGCTATTACTTCCCTGAGTCTTTTCTTCACCTGGATAAACACCACCCAGTTCCTTCAGTGTCCTCACAGGCCTTGACTCCCAGACCTTCTTCATCCTCATACACTATTCTGGATGTCCAGATCATACTCGCTTGGCAATGCAGGGCCTACAAGTGAACAGGCTACTGAAATGAAAACAACAGACTCTGGAGTTAGACAGTTCAGAGGTCCAATCAGAGCTCTGTAACTTCCAGCCTGAGTCACCCTAGACAGGTCACATCACCTCAGTTTCCTCATCTGGAAAATGGAAATAGCAGCAAATTCCTCATAAGGTTTTTTTTTTTTTTCCTTTTTTTTTTTTATTTCAGCTCATCATGGGGGTACATAAGTTTAGGTCATATACATTGTCCATGTCCCGCCCATCCCCCTGAGTCAGAGTCCCAAGCGTGTCCGTTCTCATTCTCCAGACAGTGCGCCTGGCACTCATCATGTAGTCATACCTCCATCCCCTCCCCCCCCCACCTCCCCGGGTCTGCACCTTCAAGCATGACCATTCCCCAGAGGGTGTGCAATGCACTCGTCATGTAGGCATACACCCATCCCCTCCACCCACCCCCCATCCCAGTCTGATATCCAATTTGTATCCTTCCCTGATGTACGTTTAGGTGATGATCAGGGAAACCAGTTTTCTGGTGAGTACATGTGATGCTTGTTTTTCCATTCTTTGGATACTTCACTTAGTATAATGGGTTCCAGCTCTCTCCAGGAGAACCAAAGAGATGTCGTATCATCGTTATTTCTTATAGCTGAGTAGTACAAGGGCAGGGACACAGACCAGTGGAACAGAACAGAAAACCCAAATATAAAACCATCCTCATATAACCATCTAATCTTTGACAAAATAGACAAAAACATACTCTGGGGACAAGAGTCCCTATTCAATAAATGGTGCTGGGAAAACTGGATAGCCACATGTAGAAGACTGAAACAGGACCCACAGATTTCACCTCTCACAAAAATCAAATCACGGTGGATAAGAGATTTAAACCTTAAACGGGAAACAATTAGAATTCTAGAAGAAAATGTAGGAAAGACTCTTACAGACATTGCTCATAAGGTTTTTTTGAGGCTCACTTCAGAGCACATCTGTATGGAGTCTAGTCCAGAGTTGGTACTTATGAGCAGTTATTATTGCCACTATCAAGTTAGAAAAGACAAATATTACGCAGAAATAAACCAGGGCTGGGGGTGGAGGGCAGGCTGGGCATGGGCCAAGGATGGGCACAATGAGCCTAGGCTTCCAGATGTGAACTCCCATACATGTTTCCTCTGGGAAGAGGCTGTGACTGCTAAGTCCCATCCCATCTGCACGGACGGTGAACACATATCAGGCTTCAAAACAGGAGTCAAATTACCAAAATCACATATGTTTTATGCTTCTGTCTGTAAGATAGAAAAAAACGTTTAATTTCTTTTCCAAAATTATGAGGCCAAAATGGTCATGACATGGAACAAGAGCCCAGTCAGCTAGAATCCATTGTGGAAGCAGGGGGGAAGTCACAAAAATAGAAATTGCTACACATCTGACTTCAGGAGTATTTTTGAGTCTCCTTAGAAACAGTCTCCCTATGGGAATATTCATATTTAGGACCGATTATTCCATAAATGTCTTAAATCAGATCCAGAAAAAAAAACTTGTCACTAACATAAGAATATTTATTTGGCAATAAAAAGATGTTTGGCATTTCTTTCAGCTTGCTACAAAATTATGGATCTTGTAGTGTTCCACCTGCCATTCATTTAAAAAATAATTAGTTAAGAATGAAAACTAATTTTTCCCTTTGGGAAAGCTCCAATATAATCTGGAAGAGTTCCTATGTTTATGATTCAGTTCCATAGACTTATATGTCTTAGTTTTTATGAGCATTAAGGTTGCATCAATTAAAACAAATGGAAAATGAAAAGAATTTGATTCCAGTTATATTGCAAGGAGTGCTTTAAACGACCCATAGCCCTTAACTGAATGCTAGGTAAATCAATTAAGCAGACATGGGCTGGGCACCTGTGCAGTGCCAGGCCATGTGCTAGAGGAGACAGTATGAACAAAGATGTGTGGCTGACAGGCACACAGATGCTGCAGAGCCAAGGCCTTGGAAAGGGGTAGTATGGGGGAAAGAAAAGACAGGGTAGAGGGTGAAAACAGGGCCCAATGCATGCCTACCTCCTCCAGCCCACCCACATGCCATATCCCACATACACCCCAGCCCCTGTTACTAGTGCCCAGATCCCCTTGTGCCTGCGCTTCCTTGTCTGTTCCTTGTCTGCACTTAAAACACAGGCAACTGGTTGGACTTAATCAAGTCGCTTCACCCCTATGAGCCTCCATTTCCTCATGGTCAAATGGGTGTGATAAAAATAAGCGTACCTATACCTTATATGACAGGGCACACTTCAGCAGTCAGCCATGGCTAGAATGCAGTCAAGTTTAATTGTTTACATACTATCTATGGAGGCTTTTGCACTACAAGGCAGAGTTGGGTAGCTGAAACAGAGACTACACAGCCCACAAAGCCTAAAATATTTACTATCTGGCCCTTTATAGAAAAAGTTTGCAGACCCCTGCCCTAGAATGCCCTCCTCTTTCTCACATACTCAGTCTATTCATTTTTTTTAAAAAATCAACTCAAGAGTCTTCTCCTCTAGGAAACCTCCCCAGACCTTCTACCCTGCCAGTACTCCCAGGGAATCTGAACCTTCCTCTTATATGCTGCACTCCACCCCCTTTGCACTCAACTCATGCCCCTATCAAAATACTAATCATACTGGGCTGAAATTATCTGTCTGAAACCCAAGACAGCGACTTCTTTGGGGCCAGACTTATTCATTTATAGATCTTGAACACCCAGCACACAGAGCTTGGCCCGAAAATGGCACTACATAAATCCTGCTTGAATGAATGGGCTTGGCTGGCCTGTATTTTTAATGTCACACAAAGCTATACCAGTCAGCATTCAATAATTGCCTTGGCACTTACTTGAAGTCACAGTCATTTCCCTTCAGCAAGAATAATGACCGCTGGAGGGAGCTGTTCTCCAGTAGACAGGTATGGCTGAAGAGACATCAACAGGATAGTCGAACCTGCCCCTGCTGCTTGATGGGAAGGTTCATCCCCCAGGCCTCAAGTCATAAAAGCTATTTCCAAATCTTTCTCCACTCAAATGTCAGCTCTAAGCACAGCTTAACTAGGGGTCTATTGGCTGAACCACATCTCAGGCCTTTGGGTCCTCTTGCCTCTCCAAAGGGTTTACTTCCTTCATTCCAGTACACCACATCCAACTTCAGCCAACCCCCAACCTGCCACACCACACCCACCATGTCTTGAGCACCGTCTCACTCACTGCATACCAGCATGTCCATGGGCCTTGATTTTTGACCTAGTCATTTTCTTCTTACATACTAATCTTAACATCAGTGATGGGGCACAGTGCCACAGAAAAAAGCACTGGACTTGGAGTCAGAAAACCCAGGTGGTATCATTCGCTCTCCCACCTTTTAACTGTGAGAACCTTTAGCAGCTCAGAGCCTCAGCTTCCTTATTCAGAAGTTGGAGATGATACTGCCATTTGATCAGAGGAAATGAAGAGATCATAGAAGTGAAACTGCTTTTCCATAGGGGAATGATTCTCAAAAGATAGGAGCACAACCTCCTTCCCAAGGAAGGCATTTCAGAGTCACCTAGATCCCAACCATGGCCTTCCCGTCTTGAGAATCAGAGCTGGGTGAGGCACCTCTACCTGTGGTGGGTGGTTCTTGTCTCTCAAAAGTCTAGGGCAGGAAAAGGGTTAAAGAACACCACTCTGGTATTTTGCCAATGGAAGAAGACACTATCGTATAGTCCTGATGAAGAGGCCAACTAGGAATGAGGCTCCAGTGATGTTTCCCAGCCTTTTTCATGTCACAGCACTTAGTACAACATGCCAATCATACATGGCATGCTGGGGGAAATGGCTGAGGCTGCTAGCCATCACAGGCAACCCAGGGCCAGCACTCTTGGCAGTCATGAGGGCTGATGGGTAATAACGTGCCAAACACACCTTAACTCATTTTTCAGCACATAATTAGGAAGTTGTGCTAGAGCAGACATTGGTAACTTGACCTTTCAGTAGCAAGTGAGGCATCTGTAGCCAGCTCCACCAATATAAGGATTAGGAGTGTACTGTAATCATTAACCCACCAACCTCTAGCACAGCAGGAGTCAAAACCACATCTCACCACTTTAAAGGGGGCATGATGTCACCTTAGGACCTCACCCTGCTTTGAAGTGTTTCTTGGCTCTCTACCCTGAGGTTGTCTCTCTTTACACCTCTGAAGTTCCTTAGCCTGGACTCATAGACAGTGTCCTACTCTAGCATGGGTCCTGGCCTATTCTCAGTTTGCCCAGGAGCTTAAGAAACTCAGCATCAGGACCAGGATCACCCTCAGGACCGGGGATGTAGGTGCTGCCGTGGTTCTGGGCTCTAGCTTTCATTGCTGAGGTTATCCTTTTTCCTTATACTGACATCCCTGCCTCATCTCCCAAACCCAGTAATTAGCTTCCTGTCTTCTTTCTCTATATCCAAGGCTAACTGTGTTTCCCAGTTCCTCCAGGACTGACTCCTGCCTTATTCTTTCCTGTTGTCTGAGGGCCTGGAATACATATCCTCAGCCCTGACTAGGACCCCAATCACTATGAGCTACCACAATTCCCTGTCACCAGTCCCCTGGGCCCATCCAGCTCTCTGGATCCCATACTCTGAATTTTCTCCACGGTCTTGATGCTAATTGATCTCCCCAGTTCTTGTGCCACCCTGCCTGGGTGACTGCTGTCTTTCTGTAACCTTCCTGGTCAGGCCTCTGCCTAGTCATGGGGTAGAAAGGTTCTTTCTCCTGTATGGCCTGTTAGAGGCTTGGGCTTTGGCATGAAAAAACATGGAGTAAAGCTGTAGCTCTACTGCTCAATAGCTATATGACCTTGAACAAGTCAGCCTACTTCAACTTCCTCATTAAAAAATGATAGTAAGAAAAGTACCCATCTTATAATGTCGTTGTGAGAATTAATAAAAAAACATTGCATTCATTCATTAAATAAATGGTTCAATGCCCACTATGTGTGAGGCACTGTGCGGGTCCAGTCACTGGAGGATACAGTAGTACTTTCTGGCACTAACATTCCATTGGAAACTAGTAAATGCTCTATACATGTTACTTATAATAATGATGATGGTCACAGACCATTCCATTTTAAGTGTTTACTAGACATCTCTGTGGTATATTCCAACACCTGTGTCACCTGTGTGGGCATAGCAACACTATAATCAGTCTGAATATTGCATCTAATTTAATCCTCCCATTCAACGGCCTCTTCTGGGCAGGTATTCTGTCTGATGCTACGGAGCCATTCTTCCCAAACCTGGCTCTTCAGCAAAATAATCTGGAAAATATACATACACACACACATATATAATTTGTATAACATGTATATAAAATAATATGAAATATTGAATATCATATCATATATAATTTCATGTAATATATTAATCATATATTATACCTCCAGATATATTGAATTTGAATCACCAAAGTCAAGTATATCTGTCTTTTTTAACGCTCCTCAAGTGATTCTGATAACCAGCCCAGCTAAGGAACTGATTCTGTAGAGAAAAAAAAAGAAGGGAGCCTAAATCCTCCCCTCAAAGATTTTGGTGGGGGAGACAAGCTTGTCTAAGATTTAGCATGGCCTGCTTTAGGCCCTTCATGGGACAAGTAAACTACTGCATAAATATAGAAGGGGAAAAGGCATTCTTGTTAACGGCACTTGAGAAAGATTTCACACTGGAGATGGGACCCAAAATATGAAGGAGGATTTCTTGCATCTGAAAAGAGACAGGGGGACTCAAAGCAGCAGCAGGAAGCAAGGAGATGGCAGACTGGTGCCCATGTTCAAAATTCTTACATTTCTTTATCAAGATGATGATGAGAGAGAGCTCCAAGTGTCATGGTGGAACTACCTGAGCACTCCACATGATGAGAAAAAGGCCAGGCAGAGAGCTAGGAGGCAGATCCCTCTTTTGCTTGAAAATGTCAGACAGATTACGAAATCCGGGAACATTCTCCTCTTTTCTGACTATGACCATTCCCTGCCTTACTTGCTAAGAAATGAGGGCAAGTCCCTAATGTTCCAGCTTATCAATTCTCTGACACTTTGGAGAAAGCTACTAGTTAGTCTCTAGCCCATTTTCAAAGCCCTGCAGTAAGGATCCCTTTCATCTTTCAACCAATATTTACGGAGTAACTTTTATGAGGCAGGCACAGTGCTAGGAACTGAATGGATATGGAACAAGAGACTAAACTCAAGATTGAACAAACATATGACAGAAAGTATAATTTCAAATGAATAATTTAAAAACTATTTAGTATTTCCTCCTTATTTTTCTAGATGCATTTTGCTAGCAATTTCTCACATTTTATAAAGTATCCCACTGGAACTTTAATTGCCATGTACCAGCACTACATATTAACTCAGGGAATACTGTAATCTTTTCCATATTTTACCTTTTCAACTAGAACAAGGTGTCTCTTCCTTCTTTCATGTCTTTTATTCCTCCCATTAGGATTGTATAATTTTATTTAAACAAATCTCATGTCCCAAATTAATGCCCAAGTATTTCACGTATCCTGTCTCCACTGCAAATGAATTATCTTTCTCATTATATCCTTCAGTTGTTGGCAAGTAGGAACATGTATTAACTTGCCTTGGATTTCATGACATTGCTAAGCTCATTATACCAGCTAGTATATGATGATCTTTTATGTCCTAGATAGGCACAATCTTTCTGGGGTATATCCCTAGTAACTATCACAATGCCTAGCATACAGTAGCTGCTATTCATGTTAAAGAAAGGTTTGGCTTTCTTTACTGATGGCATTCATCTAATTTCTTTTTCCTTACTAATGGTTATGGCTTGTATTTCTAGTACAATGTTAAAAAATAGTAGAACTTCAGTCCTACTTTTGTCATCCATAATTTTTCTTATTTTTATAAGGACTTTCTCTTTTCTCCATGAAATAGTGTTAGATTTTATACTTAAATATATAAAGATCATGCTTATTTTCAGGTTGCCAAATGAATTATCCAAAATAGTTGGATACTTATTGAATGCTTTTTCAGCATCTATTGAGAAAAATATTATTTTAGCTATATTTTCTTATTAATAGGATTATCATGATAATTTTCATTTTATCATCTTATCCTGTGCTCCTGAATTAGACTGCATTTAAAGATAAATTTGTAAGTGGAATGATTTCCTATTTATAATTATTTGATGAATAATGAATATCCATAAGTAAGATTGGTACATTTTCTTTCTTCAAACTTTTTCCCAATTTGAGGATTCACATAATATTTCCTCAAAATGTAAATTTAGGAATTGGGTAAAATAGTATCAGTTCAACATTTTAAAACAATTTATGAGATGAATTTTTTATTCTGGCGGAAAGTATACCATAGGGAAACATCATGAACTTTGTAGCCAGACAAAACTGGGTTCAAATCCCAGATCTACCATTTATTTTCTGTGTGACTCAGGCAAATCATTTAACTTTTCTGAGCCTATTAGATCTGCTGTAAGCTGGTTTTACTAATAGCTCCTATATATGATTGTTGAATGGATTGGAATTTATAGATACAGGGGTGTGTGTGTACATGTGTATAAAGAATATAGTCCACAGTAGGCAGTCAAAAATTATTAACATTGCTTTAAAAGTCTGAGATCTTTCTTTTAATCTATTGGGTCCAAATACTTGTGGTTTGTGTGCATTTCAGGTAAGACTTTAATGACTTTCTTATTTCTTCCTCTGTTACTAGTCTAGTCATGTTTTCTATTTAATCTTAAATGAGTTTTTATATTTTGTAATTTTGCAGGGAGTCATTCATTGCTACTCGGATTTATCTGATTTATTAGCATACAGTGGAGGGTACTGTTTCTCTGAAAATTTCTAAATCTTTTACATTTGTTGTCAGAGCTCCTGTCTCATTCCTAATTTAATGAATTAGTGTTTTCTCTTTCTTTTTTACTTAGCCAAACAGTTGTTCAGTTTTTCAAAAATTAGCTAGAGGGTTTATAAGCTTTTTCTCCACTTCATTTATTTCCATTTTTAGGTTTGTTACTCCCTCTGCCCACTATTTCTGGCTTCTGACATTGCTCCTGTTCAAAAACATCTAGGTATAAGCTTAATTCATCATGTTTTGCTTTTCTTTCCTTACCAACATAAACATCTAGAGTAATGCATCTTCCTCTAAGCACCACTTTGGCAACATCCCACATTATTTTGTTATGTTCATATCTGTATTTGTTTTGCTTATTAAAAAGCCTGGGTTATTAGGTTCTGTACTTCTCTCAGAGTCAAGGTGTTATTTAGGAGAGTATGTTGTTAATTTCCTTTATTTATTTCTCATTTTATTATAGCTTCATAAAATGCTTTCTCAGTACTTTTGTCATTTTATATTTATAAAGCATGTATTTAAAGTCCAGGCATGTCATTTTTATGAATGATAACCATACATTTGTGAAGAAATTTAATCACTACCTTAAGAGCAAATAATGTGATTAGTTTGAAATTTATGCTGTCATTTTTAATTAAAATAAGAGCAAGAGGACTCTGAAAAATGTGTATCATTTTTAGATTCTAATCTTAATTATGGGAATTCTTCCAAAGGAAAACGAAATGCTATTAGTTAATTTCCTAGTGTTGCCACTTAACATAAGAATGACATTTAGTCTAAACAAACTATTAATACTTAAATGTGTTAATTTTAACCATAAGTAGTAATTCATGGTATTTAAAATCAGAATGTAGTAAGATCTCATTTTAGTAGAATCAAAATATACCCATGTTGCAATATGCACCTCCTCTAGATAAATGACCATTGTAATCCACATACTTTTCTAACAATTGACCAGCACTTTCCAATTGGGTCTTGATGGAGAGTAAGGGGGGAAAAGGCTTCAGTGGTCAAAACCATTTGGGAAATAGTAGGTTACACAAATGTTTTCTTACTGCAAAATCTTAATGTCTTTATATACTAATATAGATTATGAATCTCTAAAATAGATAAATAGGTTCTCAATATTTGATCATGGAACCCTTTATTGCTCAGCATTTTGAAGGACTAGTATTTTCATGGAATACACTTTGGGAAACACTACTGGTAAATAACAAAAGCAAGTCTCCAAAGGTAGGGTTGCCTAGCCTTTGGAAGTAGATTCCCCAGGAAAACACAAATCTTCTCCAACAGGAGGCTCAATGAAGTCAAACTGAAACCACAAGAAAAAAAAATTCTCACCAGGAGGCTGGGGCAAAGCAAATTTCCAAGATAGGGGGCAGGAAGTAAGAGGAATGCCCTGGTGGCTGTTGTACAGATTTCAAAGGGTATTCATCTCTTAATAGCCAAAGCAGAGATTATCTCAGGTCAAACTGAGCTTAAGATAGCAAACGAAGAAGAACAACTTCATATTATAAAAAAACATATCCTTTCTCTTCTGAGGTTCACAACCGTGGAACTATAATGTCTTCTCCTTCTCCTCATCACTGCGACCTCAGGCCTCATCGGCACTTTCTTTTTTATTCACTGGGGGCTTTGGCACCTGGTTCCCAGGTTCCCTCTTGGCCACAAGCCCCACCTTCACCCTAGGTGACTTGAACATACATGTGGATAACATATCCAACCTCTTGCTTCTCAGTCCCTTGCTCTCTTCATCTCCAGACATGTTCATGTCCACATACCCACATTGACCTCTAGAGTTTGTACTCACTTGGAACAATCCAACTCTGAAATCTTAAATTTAAGCAGCCTACTATCTGGATACTAGTTTCCTCTACCTTTTATTCTCACTCTTCCAGTACTTAGAAAGTAGAAGAGCCAGGAGTCTCCATAAAGTCTATCAGGGGGATTATATAAGCAGTGAACAAGTAGAATCAGGGAGCAGAAACTACACAGTTAGGCAGACATACAAACAAGTGACTGAACTTGCAGGATACATATCAAGGAAGTTTCCCAAAGTTCTCAAGAGGCGTTCATGTGGCATCTTATGCAGAAGTTTTTTGGTCCTCTTCTGGATTCCATCTACTCTCTGGAGGCAGCCATTTGGCTGGCTGATTGCTAAGTTACAGACTGCTACACCATTTAGAGCTCAGGTGTGTGCCAAACGCACAGCCGTGCTCATTAGGGCTAAGCAGACAGAAGCCAATCAAAAGATTCCACTTGGGACCCAGCCTAGGGATAAAGGGTTTGAAATAGCCAAAGCACCAGAGTCCTCAGGCCCTAGTTGAGAAACACACACCTTTGCTAATCTTTCTCGTAAAACATTTTGATTGTGTCAACTCTAGAACCCATTGATGAAACTTTGAGTCTGCAATAGCAGGCCAAACCCTATTCAGCAACTCATCTAATATTTAGGTGTTGTATGTGTGTTTAGGAAAAACATTTTAAAGCACAGTGAAGCAATGGTTACATATCCAGTTTAAGTTCTCTACCCTGTATACAGTGTTTGCTCTGGCCAATGCACTAGCCTGGGTTCCTGAAAAATGCAGAGATGAGTAAGATCCAATGACTGCCCTTGCAATGTCCAGAGTAAGGGATTAAAAGTGGAATTTCCCTTGCTCCTCTCTCCTATGATTGACTAGGAACTATCCCTTTATCAATGTAAAGTTGAAAGGACTCACTGGAATCAATATCAACAATAAGAATGATAGCAGCCATCATTTATTAAGTACTTACTGGGTGCATCAGGCACTATACTAACTAAGCAGGCTTCATCCCATTTATTCCTCAAAATAGACCTGTGAGTTAGATATTCTTATTAGCCTAGTCCCATATTGCAGATGGTGAAACTGAGGCTTAGAAGGACTAAGTAACTTTCTGAAGCCCAAACATCCAATATGTGGTACCAGTGGGACTCAAACCCACTTCTGCTTAACTACAAAGCACAAATGTCTAACCACAGCACTCACTGCCTTAGAGAAGCTAGTAAAGAAGTACAAGCCAGTTGAAGAAGCAAGGCAGCAGGATTTAGCCACTCTGCCCCTCCTTCCCAACACAGGGGCTCTTTCTGCACTAAGGACAAAATAGTCTGGTCACAGCAGGCCCTCACTGGGCTCAAAGAGAAAGTCCGTGACCCACAGCCCATCAGTCATTTTCACATGAACTGCTCACTCCATAGAGACTCAAGTGAACAGGAGCATGAGGCAGCTACCAAAACTCACTTAATAAAACACCTATATCTTAGAGACTCACAGTACAGGGGAAACAATAGCACAGATTGAGTAGAGATCATGTGCCCCAGGCCTCAGAATGCTTCGGCTGGAATTTCTATAACAAGCCTCCCTTCCATGGAATTCCAGTTTACAAAGCACTTTCACATGCATGACCTCATCTGATCCTCCTGGCAACTTTTTGAGAGAGGTGTGATATTCACTCTTCTGATTAGAAGAAACTGAGGTTCCAGGATGTCAAATGACTTGCCTATATCACACAGTTTGTATGGGACAGAGTGTAGACTCCAACCTAGGTCTTCTGATTCCAAACCTGGAGTTTGTCCATGCCAAATCACACTTGCTATTAATTAATATTAATATAAACCCACCATCATACTGCTAAGCACATTAGGCAAAGACATATTAAGTGCCTCACTATCTACAGGGAACTGTACGAAACACTCAGGAATCCACAAAAATAGGTATGATTGTGTGTCCTCATGTGCACACAGAAACATTACCTGGGAATGAGCAGATCACTCAAAGCCCAACAAAAATTTAGCATATTTTTTAAAAAGCCTATTAAAGAGTTAAATTCCTTGTAGTATTACACAGTAGACTGAACAGAGGATGGCATCCAATTAAAGGTACCAAGAATGTTCAGGCTTTCAGAATGGTACAATGGTGATCAATTAAAAGGGATAAACATGTTGTTTGTTCTACTTATCTTAAAATGATTTGTATGTACCTTAAAGAAAAAAATTACCTAAATGCAGTAAGACCTGTCATTTCTGTGGGTCCATTATATAGATTTATTCATTCACTTACTCAGCAAATATCTAAGTAGAACTACATGTTAGGCACTATACTAGTTGCTAGGCATACAAGGTAAAAATAAGGCACAATGTAAGAGAAATATGCTGTAGAGTAGAAGAGAAGTCTTGGTACTGAGAACCTAGACTCAGTGCAAAGGCACTGAGTCAAGAGAGTATGGTGATTGCTGTTGACAACTCCTTTCTTGAAACACTGTACGCTTGACTTTTGTGAAGCACATCCTCCTGATTTTCCTTCCACTCCTTTAAACATTCCATTTCTATGTGTCTTGCTGATTTTACTCTTCCCAACTTTTAAAAGTGGTGTTCCTCAAATTGAATCATGCCTTTTTCTCTTCACACTCTACTCTTCGACAAGCTCATCCATAATCTTTCTCCTGGGTCAACCCCTAAATCTTTATCTCCAGCCTGGATCAAGCATCTGAAATCTAGACTTATACATCCAATTATCTATTCTTTTTCCTCCCTTTCCCATTTCGCAGGCATCTCTAAATCAACCTCAGTTCAAACTGGAGTCATTCACCCACCTCACCACCAAACTTCTCTGTGTCTAGTGCTCCCAGTAAATGACATCACCCAGTTGCTCCAGCAAGACACCCGAGAGTCACCCTTGACTCCTCCCTTACCCTCATGCCCCACATCTCACCCATCAGCAAGTCCTGAGTCCTGTGGGTCAGCTCTGTGTTCTAACTGTCTATATGGTCTGTCTACTCTCCAACCCCAGGCTTCATTCAGGTCCAAAACACCGTTAATTTTCTTCCAGTCTCCTAACAGGTGTAATGTAACAGGCTGCTAAGGGGTCTCCCTGCTTCTATTCATGCCCGCCTTCAAATTTGTTTTGTACTAAGTCATTCTGATTGTACCACCTCTACACAAACCCCTGGTCCAAGTCATCATCTCCTTGTTACCACTTTATCCCTTATGGCCTATTTCAACAGAGTAGCCAGGGAGTGTGGGGGTAGGGAAGGTGGGGTGGGCAGCAATCAGACTCATCCTGTCAAAACATCATGCACATTTTATCATTCCTCCAATGGCTTTCCTCTCACTCAGCATGAAAACTAACATCCTTGCATTGGACAACAAGGCTCTCCCTAATCTGAGTCCCTACTATCTCAGAAATTTCAGCTCCCACCACTCTCCCTTGCTCACTCTACTCCAACAACATTGTTTTGTCACTGAGCCTTGAACATATCAATTCTCCTCTCTCCTTAGGGCCTTTAGCCTGCTCTTCTTTCTGCCTGGAAAGGTCCATCTCTCACTACTATCAGGCCTTTGCTGAAATGCCAGCTTTTGTTTGAGGCCTTCCTTTACCACCCTCTATCTATCTATAAACTAGCACCCTTCCCCCCACCGAATGCTCCTGGACCTTTGCTGCTTTCATAGCACTCCTCCCCATCTGATGTGCTCTATATTTACTTCTTGGCTTCTTTACTATCTCCCCACCCCACCCCACTAGAATATAAACTTCTCAAGAGCAAGGAATATTTTGTCTATTTTATTCCCCGACATCCCCAGAGCCCAGGACAATGCATGGAATATAGTAAATGTTCAACAATTATGTGTGAAATGAATAGTAACTGCATTGACCTTTGCAAACTGCAAATGCAAATTGGATCAGGTTATCCTAGGCTTAAAATCCTTCAGTGACTTCCCACTATTAGAAAAAGGTTTATATCCAACATCATCCCCTGCCACCCTCCATTCACTCTCTCTGCTCCAGCCCTGCTAGACTTTTCTATTTCTCTACCAGGCTATTGTTTCTTCCCCTGAAGGACCTTCACACATGCTGGCCCCTCTACTTGCAATGCACTCCTCTCTTCTCATCATATACTAACCCCTCCACATCCTTCCATCCCAGCTGAAAAGTCACCTTTTTGGCCAAGTACCTCAGGTTTTTGCATCTCCTTTGCAGCCTTTCCTACTTCCCTTATTAACTTATTTATATTTAGCTCTTCAATATTCTGTTTCCCCTAATATATCATGAAGGTGGAGGCCATATCTAACCTATTCAGTACTATGGTTCCTAGTAGGCACATAGTAGGTATTCAGTAAATGTTTGCTAACTGACTGCTAAAAGCAAGTGCCTGATAATGTAACTCAAATCACATTAATGTCTGTAAATGTAAGGTCATGGATTTGGTACACCCTGAGACCCACATACTGATTAGTCTCAGAACCAGAAAAAGAGGTCCCTGGAACTCAAGCCAACTGAAAATACTGCAGGGCTCAAGCACTCAAAGTACATGCTGTGCCTGAGGAGCCCATAGGTGAAGCAAAACCATCTCATTCCTTCTGTGAGATCTAAGTTGGTACTGTAAACACCAGTTCTTTCTTTACAACTGCATCTGTCACCTGAATATGAAGACAGATAGTTTCCAAAACTGAGTTACGATAAATGTGTCTCGTCACATTTTTTTCTAAGCTGTAAGCAATGAGTGAACTGTTTATTGTCAATATTTTAGTTGTCAAGTGAGAAAATAGCACAAATAATCGGCTATAGGTTCTGTAGATAAAAATGAAAGCTAACAGAAAGAAAAAGATAAAAATACCACCACATAAAAACATCATAAATGGCATCACAGACAATAAAAATAGACAAGGTGTAAACTTCCAGGGATTAATAAAGTATTCTCTCCAAGAAAACTTTAAGTACATGGTTCTTCAAATCTGCTGCTAAATTGTACATCTCTCTAATTCTTAACAGTTTGGGGGAAGAAATGATTTTTGGATTTTAGGTATAATATAATGCTTAAGAAAGAGCGCTTGGGTACCAGCCTGCCTAAATTCAACTCCTGGCTTGGTCTCTTTCAAGCCATGTGACCTGGGGCAAGTGGTGTTACTTCTCTGAACCTTGGTTTCCTCCTCATCTGCAGAATGTAGTAAAAATAATGCCTCTCTTAAAGGTTGTTGTGAGGATTAAATGCACTGACATATGAAAAGAACAGAATAAGCCTCATCAAGTGTTACTTATTTTCATTGTGGTGGTTGTTACTGTCATCATCCACATATAACATGAGCTAAAGGCTAAAGAAATGTTGGTAAGAAGATGTCTTGATAGACTTTTTAATGAAAGAAAGACTGGGCATTACAAGAATCATCTAAGGCTGTGGTCCCTAACCTTCGGGCCATGGCCCAGTACAGGCCCGTAGACCGTTAGGAATTGGGCTGCACAGCAGGAGGTGAGCAGCCAGCAAGCAAGTGAAGCTTCATCTGTATTTATAACTCCTCCCCATCACTTGCATCACCTCCTGAGCTCCGCCTCCTGTCAGATCAGCAATGGCATTAGATTGTCATAGGAGCATGAACCCTACTGTAAACTGTATATACGAGGAATCGAGGTTGTGCAATCCTTATGAGGATCTAATGCCTGATGATTTGAGGTGGAGCTGAGGTAGTGATGCTAGTGCTGGGGAGTGGCTGCAAATATAGATTATCACTAGCAGAGAGGTTTGACTGCACAATAAATGTAATGCACTTGAATCATCCAAAGCCATCCCACCACCCCCCAGGTCCATGGAAAAATTGTCTTCCATGAAACCAGTCCCTGGTGCCAAAAAGATTGGGGACCTCTGATCTAGGGCCATTCAAAATAAAATGTTGTAATGACAGACTGTCAAAGATAGGGCTTAGCAATGCAAACACAACATTCTCTCTAAGTTTGATAAGCAGGATAAATAATACAAGGAACCCATGAGATTAAAAAGGCAATGGGAAACCTCCTGCCTCTGAAAATCATGCTATAAAGAATTTGAAAGGGCATCCAGAGGTCTCTAAGCTCATTTATGTTTGGGTATTTATTTGGCAAGCTGGGGTATTCATTTCACATTACTCAAGCCTACGTTAATAGTCCTAGTAGTTTGCAAGATCCCCAATGCTTCCACAGTCATCAACAGGGTGCCTATGGTCATTTACAGATGTGTTGTACTTTGTGAAAATGGACAGGCATCACACAGCAATTATAACATGAGACTAAGTGGCAAACATTAACAAACATATAACATCACAACCATGGTTCTATCGGAATGGACATTAATTCTGGATTACTAGTATTCAAATTAGTGGAGGTTTAACACAATTCAAAAGGAATTATGTGTTTTGGTGGCTTCCTCAGGCTGTGGATGAGACTTTACTACAAGGGAGGTTCTTGTTGGAAAGCCTGACTATTTGATTAAGGAAGGCGACCCCCATTCACCCCAAATTTTCTCTGGACTTGAAGACAAACTAATCAAATAATGAACTGCTCTTCTAGGTGTTTGAGGTTGCTACCCTCTAAGGTAGGCTCCAACTCAAGACTCTTCCAGAGCTGGCAGGGCTGGAATCTCTGAGCTCAGACTGGGACTGCATCAAAATCTAGTCCTAAGAGGCTTCCACACACACTGGCCTTTGATACTAGCTGATCATATAAATAGAGCTCTCCAGTCTTCTGAACTGTCTTCTAGTGCGGTCTCAGGTTCACAGGACTGCCTCTCTCCTCTCACTTTCCTGATATGCACCTGTTACCCAAATATTTCTGTTAGTCCCTTCCTGCCTCCATACTTCCCTTCTCAGTGTCTGCCGACAGTTTATTTTCAAGTCTGCAGACCACCAACACAATAGCTGAAACCCACCCAGACCAAAACCAAGGCAAGTTGGTTCTGGCAGGGTGCAGCACTCCCTCCCTTCCTCTCCTTCCTGTTCTCACGGGCAGCTGCCAGCTTCAGGTATGGGAGGGGCCACTCACTGAGCTGCAGACCTCACCACAGTCCCACTCTATGTACCAGCTGCCCATTGAGTGGGGAAGCCTGAACCACCCCTGGTCTATGTGGAAAAAGGGCTCTGACTTGCAGTCCAGCCCTGCCTTTGCCAGCTCTTTCCCTCTACCCTTGATGGCATTCTGCCACAGCCCAGCCAGAATACCTGAAGATAAGAAGCTACTTCCCTCATAACCACTGCCCAAGAACCCCCCTTTTGGGGAGACCAGTTCACATCCACATCCTGTGAGAAACAAAATCCTGAGATTGTACCACCTGTCCTGATTATCTCTCAAGCCAGATGGTTCCTCTCCAGTCCCCACTGCCATACCCCGAGGTCAGGAGCTCATTGTCCCCTTGCCTGCACTCCTGCAATGATCTCCCTCCAGGGCTCCCTGTCCAGTCTTCCTTCACCCATATGCTGCCAGAAGCCTCCTTCTAAGACCAAGTCAGATCCTGTCACTCTTCTGCTGAAAAGATCTTCAATAGGTTCCCACTATTTAGGGAAAGAAATTCTCCAAATATTACCATGTTATCAAAGTCCTCTATAGCAACAATCCTCAAATTTTTTGATCTCAGGATCTTAAAAATAATTGAGATGTGCTGGGATAAAGAAAACGGGGATGATTCCTTGAAAAAGAAAAAAACTGAGTACTCCAAAGCAGTGGTCCCCAACCTTCTTGGCACCAGGGACCGTTTTCATGGAAAACAATTTTTTCCATGGACCAGGGAGTGGGGATGGTTTTGAGATGATTCAAGCACATTACATTTAGTGTGCACTTTATTTCTATTATTACATTGTAATATATAATAAAATAATTATACAACTCAACATAGATTGGGGATCCCTGCTCCAAAGACTATTTATGTGGGCTGTATCTGTCAGTATTTATTGAGTTATGAATGAAAACTAAAAACTTTTTAAAGTATTCAGGTATCAATGCACTTAAATTAACAATAATAAACCAACTACATGTTCAAATGAATAAAATAATTACATGGTAACATAAATAACATTTTTCTGAAAAATAGCTACATTTTTATGAAAATAACCATATTTTCCAAAACAACCAAAAATGTAGATACCAGCAGCACTGTTTTATATTTTTGCAAATGTCATTAACATCTGGCTTAATGGAGGACAGCTGGATTCTCATGTCTACTTCTGTGCTTGATTTTTTGGGATAGGCTGATTTAGCTGAGGCACACACACACAAAAAAGCCCTCAAGTCTTAGACAGATATGTCATTAGAAAAGGTAGGACTGTGCAGACCTTCTCAAAGGGACTCGAGTGGCTTCCTATGGATGGAAGTATGGGCATCAGAGTCAGAGAGAGGTGGGAGAGAGAGATTACAAAAAGGCACAAGGAAATGCTGGGGAGTGATGGATATGTTCATTAACTTGATTATGGTGATGGTTTCATGGTACGTACAAATGTCAAAACTGATCAAATTATACATTTTAAATATATGCTGTTTGTTGTATGTCAATTATAGTCCAATAAAGCTGTTAAAAAATAGGGAAAAAGTAAAAAAAAAATAATCATCATCATCATGGCCTCAACCTCCTTATCTTCCTCCTCTACCTCCACTCCCCCTAAAGCCACACAACCTATACTCAGCTGTGAGTTACTAACAGTCGTGCCCCAGACCAACACCGGCCCTCTCTGTACCTTTCCTCTCATCCCTGCCTGAAATGCTTTTCCCCACTGATGCCTCCACTCTCTGCCTTTCTCCCTTCTCCAACTGAAGAAATTCCTTAAAATCCACATTGAATGTCACCATCCCTAAGAGGCCTTCCTAGATCCTAACACCCTCTCCAGGGAATATTAAGCTATCGTTGCCTCAACTTCGGTGAGTCAGGTAGGAATCAGGTGACAGCAGATGGAACACATTTAAATCTGAATTTCCTCAGAATGGCTTATCTCCCATTAATTTTCTTTGAATCAAGAAAGGACACCAAAAAGGGGATCAAAGAAACCCATGAGTAGATGAAGTCAGCCCTGGACAAGCAGCCTAGTGTTACAGGGCCTATTGGGAAAATCCATCTCCTCCATGTCCAATTCTCCCACCATACACACCCACAGGCAGCTTCCTGGTTGCAAAGGCCATACTTGGCCATCTAAAATCCTCCAAGAGCCCAGCTCATTGCAGATGTTCACCAAATACCTGTGCTGTAAGTGAAGCAATACTTCCTCAGTAAGACCTTCACACACAAAAGACATCTAAGAGGATCTACCTGCCAGGGTTGTCATAAGTCCTTATTAACAGAGTATATGAGTTTCCTAGGATTGCCATAACAAAACCACAAATTGGGTGGCTTAAAACACAGAAATCTATTCTCTCACAGTTCTGGAAGATAGAAATCCAAAAGCAAGATGTCAGCAGCAGAGCCATGCTTCCTCTAAAGGCTCTTCCAGCTTCTTCTAACTTCTGGTCATTACCAGCAATCCTTAGCATTCCTTGGCTTGTAGCTGAATCACTCCAATCTCCACCTGCATCTTCACATGGTCCTGTATGTCTCTGTATATCTCCAAATCTCTTTCTACTTATTAGTACACCACTCACTGGATTTAGGGCCCACCCAAACTCAGTATGACCTGATCTTAACTTGATTATTTCTACAAAGATCCTATTCCAAATAAGGCAACATTCTGAAGTTCAGGGTACACATGAGTTGGGGGAGACCATATTCAGCCCAGTACACAAGCATGTGTGAATGTGCCTGGTACACAGTAGGTGGCTGGCTCATGTGAACATTGTCCCTTCTTCCAGACGGATAACCAAGGCTTATGGAGAGCTTTCTATTTAAACACTTATCAACCAAGTGGGAGCAACTGGAAGGGAAATGAAACATAGCAGTGGATGAGAACTGTTTTCCTTCTCAGCCCCTGCCCTCCTCCCATGACTACTCTGCCCCAATTTTTCCTTGTTTCCACACCCTACACCCACATGATCAGTCCCCTACAGAACACACACCTGCCTATTCAGAGAAGAACTTCATATGCTATCCAGGAATCGCCTCCTTACATTCAGGGACTATAATTTAATGCTAAAATTTCTTAGTGACAGGGATAGAATTTCCCAGTGAGAGAATGTTTGTTGTGTGCAGCCTACACAATAAATCATAAAGGCCAGCTTTTTCAAATGAAGAAAAGGGAAAGAGTGACTCTGAAGAAAATTCCTCCAAAGATCCAGCTCTGATCCAGGGTACTTCGATGTGACTGGGCTTTCTAATGTCAGTGGCCACTGGTTAAAAATAAAAAATCCAGGAAATATTATGGTAAAGCATAAAAAGCCTTTGTTGAAAAACAGAAACAAGTAAATATTCTATGTCCATCTTTAACAATGAAAGGCCAGGAATGTTCAACAAAACCCACATTTGGGAACCCATGCTTGAGCTGTTGGCTGTAATGAGTATGCTCCTAACCTCAGTTTTGTTGTAAGTGCATAATAGGCCCTGCCAGCCCCCACAGGCTTGGATGCTTGGGAAGTATGGTGAGAATCACGGGGGCAGGTCTGGCAGGGTCCTGACCCCCTGCCCATAACACAGGAATTAGTCAGACAATGAGGTGGCAGACCAAGTCTTGCCATGATTCCCTTTTTACTCAATACCAAATCTTAAGTACAGTTTTGAGTTACTCAAAACATCGTTACTTCTCAAAGTCAACTTGGACCTAGTCTCCCGCAATGTTAAAATGGCCTTGACTTTTTCTGCTGTCAGTCTTGGTGATTTGGTGAAGTATTTACAAAACCCTATTATTTCCCTTGAGGATTCTTTGTCTCCCTCTGTTTTTCTTCTATTCTGTACTCTCCCTCTATTCTTTCAAGATGTTCATCACACTGCTTTTTTCAAACTGTGATACTTAACACATCATTAATTTACACCATTTCAAAGGTTTTCCATTTTTAGACCTATCTACATAATACATACTATTGTAATACATTAGATTAAGCATTTAAAAATTAAATTAGAAACATGTAATTGATATCAAAAGAGAGACCACATGTCATATTACATTGAGGATACTTTGTTAAATGGACACAGGAACCCAATTTTCACAGATGCTGAAAATTGATAGTGTTCACACTTATAAGGGCCACTAATAGTGTATCTGGCTAGTGTGTTCGGTGAAAGAAAAGTGTGTTTAAGTTTAAATGTCCTAAGTATAACAGCTAAGTATCTGGGTCAAAATTCCCATTCAAGTAATTACATTTCCCCAACAAAAAGTTAATTAGCACTTCTTAAAAACACTGTTGGATAGCGCTACTTGATAAGATTATTTGAGCAAGTACATGTCCACGATGTACAAAACAATCCAGATCCCCCTGGGTTACTTTTCCTATAAATTGGAAATCTGTAGTCCCTTATTTAAGGGTGAGCTCCCACTAAAGCAATCTTGGACAGCACATTAAGACAAAGATAAACTTCATATGTATACTCTCCATAAATCTCCAAGAAAATATCACACTCATCACTTGTTTATCCAGCACAAAACCTATCGGTGTATTTCACCTAATCAGAACTCAGGTGATAATAGGAAGAGATACAAAATATTAATAGATTTTGTAGACATGCACAACCTGCACATACCCACGCCCACATCCACACACAAAGTTTCAGAAATTTTATTCACAGGAGAGCTCCTTAACTCCTCAGTTAGAGCTTCCTTTCTCCTACTTTACACCACAAAGTTTTTACAGAGCTGGCTTATGCTCTCCATCTGAACATCCTAGAAAAAACGACATGAAGGAGAGCCAGTGCTACCTCTAGGCCCCTAACAAGAACTCAGAGTAATAGCTACTAGCCTGCCAGGGAAGGAGACAGAAAAACTCAGCGAATTGTGAATCAACATATGTGTGGAAGAAGAGGCTGGAAAGGTGGATCTACCCAGAATGAAGATACCCTGAGGCCTCCTTTGTTCAGAATAAAGCTCTGCTCCTTCTCATTTGGGTGTTGGGGTTCCCAGCCTGAATGCCCAGGCACCTTAAAATGACTTCCCACTACCCTGCAGGAAAAAAAAAATCAAATCTCTGACAGAAAGTTTACAAACCTCTTCTTGATGCCCCCATACACTGTGCTTCAGCCAAAATTAATTTCTGTCCATTCTTCCAATACATTCTTCTCTTGCACACTCACCTCCAAGCCCTCACACGTGGCCTTCCCTTTGTCAGGAACACTCCGGCATCACTAACCCTTTGCATTGCTCCTTTTCTGGGTAACTCCTACTCATCTTTTGGGGTCTCAGCTCTTTCACTCTGCCCCACTCCCACCCTCCTCCCCCAAGGTTGAACTGGGTGCCTCTACTGTGTACTTCTCCTCTCACAGCCCTCAGACAAATAGGTAGCCAAGTGGAGTCTAGCATGTTCAAGTGCTCATAGGACTGTGAGTTCCATGAGGGCAGGGACAGTCCCTACCCTTGTAACCAATGAATCCCCAGGGCCTAGTTCAGGTTAATAGCTCAATAAAAATATTGATCAGATTGAACTGAAGTGAGTGAAAGAGAGATTTGGAGCCTGGTAGGGCTTTTGGTTGTCAATTCACCCTCCATAAACAGACAAGAATTCCAAGTCTTGGCAAGTCTAACTTGGCTTCCACTTTCCCAGCTATTTTTGCTTTTATAGGAATTTGCCTCAATGTCTGTTGCCACACAGTTTTTCAGCCACAACTGCCAATATCTTCATGAAGAGATAATGCAAAAAAAAAAAAAAAAAAAAAACACTCCTGACCTGGGAATCATGATATCTGAGGAGTTTGACAACTGGCTCTATCCCTTACTAGATTTCTGACCTTAGCCAAGTACCCTACTCCCTCTAGGCTTCAGTTGGTGAAATAAGAGAGATGGGCTATAACTTCTCCTAGGTTCTTTCTCCTGGACTAATTCTATGACTTTTAACCCATAAAAATGAAGTTATTCCTATGCTACTGGGGACAGGGGAGTTTTCCTTTCTTTTAAATAGAAGGGAAGATAAGAGAGAAAGAGAAATAGTTACTATTGTGAGTTAAAGTATGCCCTCCAAAAAGATATGTTCAAATCCTAACCTCTAAGTACCTGTGAATGTGACCTTATTTAGAAATAAGGCCTCTGTAGATATAATCGAGATGAGGTGATAGTGGACTAGGGTGGGCCCTAATCCAATGACTAGTATCCTTATAAGTAGAGGGAAATTTGGACACAGAGAAACGGAGATACACACACACACACACACACACACACACACACACACACACAGGGCAGAAGGCCCTGAGAGGACAGAGGCAGAGACTGTAATGCCAAGGATTGCCAGCAACCATCAGAAGCTAGAATAGGCAAGGAAGCATTCTCCTCTATATTTTCAAAGGGAGCATGGTCTACCAATACCTTGATTTCAGACCTCTAGCCTCCAGAACTATGACACAATAAATTTCTGTTGTTTCAAGGCACCAAATTTGTGGTCATTTGTTACATCAGTCCTGGGAAACTAACACAGGTACCATCTTGAGAAAAGACCAAACACAGAAAATGTCTTCTCATTTTACCTAAGATCTAACATCCCTTGACTAACCCTTGCAGGTGTGTATATGGGTTCTGGTAGCATGAGGGCTTCCTATGACAACTGCTAGCAAGATGAGGTTCTGGCTATACAGAAAGAAAATATATGTGCAGGAGGGGGAAAGGGGGCCAAAAATAGCCCTCCTGAGAATCACCATGAGATTTTCTATTCAGAACATTTTGTGCTGATCACAAAGCATGCCACAACTCATTATTTTAAGAGCATTGATGAAGTGATGTATTTACCAACTCCAAATCAACAACAGGGAGGTATCCAGGACAATATATCAATTGTCTTAAGAAAGGGCTGGCTGGATGGATACATAACATGACCAAGGAAGCAAACAGTTTTGAACAAGGGCTCTTCCGGGCATATTAACCGAGAGGTGTGTGCTCAGACAATTATTGCTTGTTAATAGATAGGTCCTCAATAGCAAAATGTAGCTACCAAATGACAATAAGCCCTGAACAACAACAACAAAAAGGTACAATTGCTTTTCATCAACCAAAGGCTTTCAGAGACAAAAAGCACAGTCTGCAATAGCACAAATGATGCGACAAGTACAGCCAGGAGCCCTGGGCTCTATTCCTAGCTTTGCACTCATATAAAGAACATAACAGCAGTTGTACGTTCAGTATCTTTTGACTGAGAAAACACCGAGCCACAAACAGCTACCATATATTGAGTAGTTCTTTTAATTTGTTTACTTTTAATTTATAAAGAAAACAGGTTTATTTGTCTCATGATTGTGGCTGGAATATCCAAGATTGGGCATCTGCCTCTGGTGAGGGCCTCAGGCTACTTCAACTCATGGTTGAAAGTGGAAGAGGAGCAGGTGTGTCCAGACACCACATGACAAGACAGGAAGCCAGAGAGAGAAACTGAGAAAGCCAGACTCTTTAACAATCTGCTCTTGGGGGAACTAGTCCATTCCTGTGAGAGCCAGAACTCACCGTCTGCCATGGGAGAGCATTAATCTATTAGTGATGGAACCACCCCCATGACCCAAAGACCTCCCACTAGGCCCAACTTCCCCAAACTGCCACATTGGGGATCAAATTTCAGCATGAGTTTTGTTGGGGACAAACCACATCCAAACCATAGTAATTTGTAACACAGTTCAGTTATTTGTCACATTATGCATTCTGTGCTGGGATACTTTAATTTAATTTGAATATATTTGATTTATTCCTTTTTGTATATTAGTAATAATAAAATTAACATATACAACACTTACTTTGTACCAGGCACTATTTATTCTAAACACTTTTTAAAAAATATCTAATGTAATCCAGACAACAACCTTCTGAGATACATACTATCATTATATTCATTTTCCAGATAAAGAAGTTGAGGCTTAGAGAAGTTAAAGCAATTTGTCTAGCATCATCATATATACCTGCATAGCTTGTATATTCTTGACGGAGACTCTTAAACCAAGCAGTCTGGTTCCAGAGCCTATTTCTCAACCTGCCATCACAACAGTATGCACATACTTATGAAAAACAGGCCATGTTAGTCATTTAGTCTATTGCTAATACTAGGTGTGCATATTTAGTACCTGAAGCATTGACAGCACTCCCACACCCTCAGGGTCCAGGACCTGCACATTGGAACTCAGCGCTAAAGATACTTTAAAGCCTAGTCCAGCTCTGTCTATAGGCCCTTCCAGGTCAGTGCCGGCCAACAAGTATCTACTAGAAGGAATACCCCTCAAGCCCCCACTATAGGCAAAGAAATTCCCCAGCACTCAGATGGCAGGAGGTGTAGGGATATAACTTCTTTGACTTTTTAGGTTATTCCCCATGAGTTATCTTTAGGAGACTGCAGCTAACTGTGGACTCCCTGACTCACCATGCTGGGGTGGGAACTTGTAAGGTCCTAGGGACAGAAAGAAAGGCCAAAATGTTCAAAGGCTCTTGCCACAACACAGGAGCCTGGCCCCAGCAGTCTTCAGAGGCATGTTTACCCTGGAGATGCAGACACTTATTGGACTACAGATGGGCATGGCAAATGCTTGCCTGAGAGGTCAATTTTATCTTCTTCTCTTAACATGAGCTTCCAAAGAACACTGGACCAGATCCAAAAGCAGTCTTCTGGAACTAGTCCTCTCCACTCTTCAGAAAGTGCTTGTGGTAATGACTTAGGGATTCACACTGCTAATGGCCACCTCCTGGGAACAGGTGCTAGACCAGAGCTATGCAAGCTACAGCTGAGAGCTGTTTGTCAGGGTGAGCCGTGGGCAGCAGAGTCTTCTCGAGACCCAAAAACTTTCTCACAAGCAGGGCAGATCAATGTTTAGTGAGACCTGAAGCTTATACAGATTGAAAGCCACTTTTTTAGGGAGAGAATACTAAATTATAAATATAAAATTATTTGTCAGAGTGAGCCCTGGGCAGCAGAGTCTTCTCCAATGAGAGCAAATAAATCACCTGAAATGTCTTTAAATTCATGATCAGCCCAACTTGCCCACAAGTAAATTTCACATGCAAAAAAACTGAACTCACTCATCACATTTTGTGGGGGGCAGACTCTAAGTGACCTCCACAAGCCCTGCCTCCTGGTATTCATGCCCCTGTCTAACCTCCTTCCATCGAGTGTGACTTGCTTCTAACCAACAGGACATTGCAAAGGTGAGAGAATGGCTGTGATTATGTGTACATGATTACACTGCATCTATCTTGCTAAGAAACTCTCTCCCTTACTGGCTTTGAGGAAGTAAGCAGTCATGTTGGGAAGGTCCATGTGGCAAGGAACTGAGGATGGTCTCTGGTCAAAAGCCATCAAGAAACCGAAACCCTCAACCCTAAAGCCCATAGGCCTAAGTGCTTCTCAAGCTTTAGTATGCACAAAAATAATCAGGGGAGCTCATATAAACGAGGGCCCATGCCAAGAGATTCTTATTCAGTAACTCCAGCATGCGGGGAGAGGCTAGACTCTGAATCATTTTTTACAAAATGGTGATTCTGATGCTATACTTTGCCAAACGATTGACCCTAATTCCTGTTCATTTTCCTGCCTGCAGACCTTCTCATTTGTCACCTCTTTCCCTCTAATTGCCACCTCCCTGGTTTATCTCTCATCTTCTCTTACCTGCATTAATGGAATATTCTCCTACCTACCATTTCTCCCTGCTTCAAATCTCTCATCTCTTTATTTTTCATAATGGCCCAAGAATGATTCTCCTAAAACTGAAGTGGGATCATGTCATTCCTCTTCCTCAAAAACCTTCAGTGGCAATATAGACAAATATATTTTAACAAGGTCATTCATGTAAAGAACTATAGACTTCTGAAACAGCCACCAATAGAGGAGTGATTAGACAAAATATATTATACTCATATGATAGAACACTATGTAGTCATTACAAGTGATGTTTTAAGGATGTTTTAATCACATCAAAAAATGTTTAAAGTAACATAGGTGAAAAAATGTAACAAGTATGGCTTGTAAGCATGTATGATCCTCGCCGAATAGATTAAACACTGAAAAGAAATTCATCAAAAACTTGAGTAGTTTTCCCCCTGGGTTAATTATGGCATCCTCTTTATATGTATTTATACTTTGCAGGTTTCCTACAATGAGCATGTAATGAAGAAAAACACAATAAAATGGTCTGTAAATAATGTCTAGGACTCTTCAATGTCAGGTACATTCAGTCAAGACCATCCAAGATCCTTGCTACTTTATTCAGTCTCATCCCTAAATACATGTACCTTCCAGCCACGATGAACAACTGACTCTTCCTCAGCTATACACCATGTGTTTTCTCACATGGTTGTTTCTGCCTGGAATGAAGCCACTTTCCTTACCATCTCTACTATTAGATCTCTTACTCAAATTTCAAGGTTCAGGAAGCCACCTCCTCCAGGTACACTTCTCTGATCCCTTCCTGATGAATGTCCCCCTTTTGCTTCCTACAGAAATTCATTTGCTAGCTTGCTTGCTCATTCATTTATCATTCATTCAATTCCACTTTCAATCACATAGTTAGCAGTTTACAAGCCTCTCTTCCCTACCAGAAAACAAGCACTGGGAAGACAGAGGCCAGGTCTGAATCAACTCTCAACTTGTCACTTAACCCAAAGGCTTAGAAATCACAGACACTCAATAAAACGAGTGTTGAAATGAAATATACAGGGCATTTATATCACATAAATCACTGCATCTTTTGTCAAGTGGCTATGGTTTGGATATAATGGGACATCAACTTCTAATTAAATTCAGCATTTTTCAGGATAAATACAGCCATCAAACAAATTTCCTGGCTATAGATATTACCATGCACCATCATGAGGAACATACTTAACATCTAAAGTGAAACAAGGTACACCGCAGTCTACAAGCCAACATCTTTGAGCTTTATGGGCCAAAATACCCAGAAAAAGTACCAGGTCCTTATGCCACTGCTATATGTCAAATTGAAATAAGGAGTGAAAAGGTAAGGAAACTAAATAAATACCAAAAATGCATCTGATGAAAATAAGATCCAGACAGAGACTTCTGGGAAAATCTAAGAGCAAAATAGACTATTCTAGGAAACATTATAAGGGCAGAAGTGCCAATATGAGAAGAGAATGGGAAGGAAAGTGCTACATTTGCTGAGCATCTATATCTTACAGCATATATAACATGTCAGATGTTATTATTATTATTGTTGTTTAGTCCTCACAGTAGCTCTGCAATGTAGAAATTGTCATCCCATTTCACTAATGAACAAACTAAAGCTCAGAAGTTATAAATGGTAGAGCAAGGACTCAAACCTAAGTCTTTCTGATTTAACTCCAGGATCTCTGTACTAGAACAGATCATAATAGGCCCCATCTTCCACCACTATTTTGGTTATAGTTCCTCCAAGCTGCCACCAGATAACACTTTGCTAAGTGTCCCCAAAAACTTCATGTGTTGGAAACTTAATTCCTCTGCCCTCACAGATGGATTCATGGATTAATGAGGAATCTGGACTTTGGATTTCTGACTTGGTGCTGGAACGAGTTACGACTTTGAGGCTATTGGGATGGGATGAATGTATTTTGTATGTGAGAAGGATATGAGTTTTGGGGGGATCAGGAGTAGAATGCTATGGTTTGAATGCCCCCTCCAAAACTCATTTTGAAATTTAATCCTCAATGCAACAATGTTGGGACGTGGGGCCTAATTGAGGTACTGAGGTCATGAAAGCCTAACAGATGCCAGACACCAGGTACCATACCCTTGGACTTTCCAACCTCTAGAACCATGAGCTAAATAAACTTGTTTTCTTCCTAAAGTATTCAGTCTGTAATATTCTGTTATAGAACACAAAATGGACTAAGGCACCCTTCCTAAAACCCATTCTGAACATTTTGCTTCCCCATTAAACTCTCTATCAATTCCCCACTATCTAAGAAATAATATTCAAGTTCCTTATCATGCTGCACGAGATCCTTCATGATCTGTCCCAGTCTCTTACTCTCACACATACTTCCTAAACTCATCAACCTCTTTCATACTTCTGTGCCTTTGCAAATGATATGCCCTCTGCATTTCAGTTTGGCAAACTCCTATTCACCCACCAAAAGTCAAGTCAAATATCATCCCTCAGAGAAGCCTCTTTGGAGCTATTGTCTTGTATAAATCAACATCTCTTTCCTTTTGTATTTCTCTAATATATTTTTCATAAGTCAACTGAAGCACCTATCAGAGTATACTATCTCCCTTACTGGACTGTGAGTTCTTCAAGGATAAAGTAATCTCTATGCCCTGTACTTGGTATAGTAGCTGACATACAGGAATATTCAATAAATGTTTACGGGGATTGGTAGGTTTAATCTAAACATCAACACAAAATACATTCTAATTACATAGATAAAGATAATCAACAGTCTAGTAGTCAGCAATTACATGCACACATGTACACACACATGCATGCACACACATAACAAACCAATATGTCAGCATTACATTAATTATAGACAAATAAAGGCTCAGTCAATATCAATCATCTCAGCTCACCCTGGGTAACTTTCTATTACCAATATCGGAGATATGAATGTTGGCAACACCTGAAAATGAGGACATCTCACTCAGGGATGTGGTAACAACAGTGTGGCAGATGACTTACATCCAACAATGCCAATATATCGAATACATGGCCAGGTGTCAAAACTTCAACTGACCCTGATCCCTCGTGAGTGATACATAATGATAAAAATTCGTATCACCAATGTCTCTGGACTCCCAGCTGGGAATCTCAGAACCCATAAGTTATATCTGCACTGATAAGCCACAAGTTTGATCTAGAAGATAAATATAGCATCATTCATCAGCCCACAAAGTCAGACAAATTTCACTCAGCAAAAATGTGGGACAATGTGATATCGTATATGCCATAAAGTGCTTTAAAGAAAACATAGGACTCCTCTCAGACATTAAAGTATAAATTCTGTGGAGTAATAATTTGCAAAAACTATAACAATGCAACTTTACCAGAATATAAACTGCAAATATGTATCCTTTGAAAAAGCATACCATTTTGCTTAAAGAGAAGATATCATACTTCACAAATACAAGACTCTGGTGTTCAAAATGAAAACTAGGATACTATTTCATGCTTAAATGAATAAATGTGAGAGCACAGTTTACAGATGCATGCTGTTTCATTTAAGACCTTTGTGAATTGAACTATTTTTCATACTATTTTTCATGACAGTTTCCTACTTAATAGTCAAGATTCTAACTTGCTAAATCCAAGCAAGTGTTTTGTAAACAGAATTGTGGAAGTTTCATCAATGAAACCATCCAATCAAGGTTTAGTAAGGGCATGCGAGCTCAGACATCACTCTAGCTCAGACATTCCGCAATCTCCTCCCCTGAGGGAAAACGAAATACCTCGAGCCCAAACCAGGGCTGTGAGGCCAAATCTCCACAAAGACTGCAGGAGGCAGTGAGTCCATGGCAACCAAGTCCATGAGTTGGGGGATTCCTCAGCACATACTTCTCTGGGCAACAGAAGAAGGACTACTTGCCCACAAAGTACTTTTCAAGTAAAGTTTTGTTCTTTTAGCTTTCGAATTTACATTTTTGGGAGCGTGTGATTCTTTCACGTCTAGTAGTGCCGTAAGAGGGACTGGGCATTTCCGTTCCGTCCTCCTCGCTATAACCACTAGCAACGGCACCTCAGTGCAGTTGCGAAGACTGAGCAGTCCCATCTCTGTCAAGTCTCAGCGGCTAAGATGGCCGCGGTTGCTTCTGGCTCCTCCCCCACCGCAGCCCCGCCTACCGGTCTCATTTGCCTTCGCCCCGGAAGTGGAAGTAGTGACTGAGGTCAGAGGGTGGAGCCGCTGCTTGGAAACGCTGGGAGCTCTTTCGCCATGGCTGCAGGTCCGATCCCTGTGCGTAACCTGGATGCCACCTTATACGTGCGGCACTTGGATGAGAAGGTTAGCGAACCATTGCTGTGGGAACTGTTTCTCCAGGCAGGGCCAGTAGTCAGCACCCACATCCCAAAGGATAAAGTCACTGGCCAGCACCAAGGCTATGGCTTTGTGGAATTCCTGAGTGAGGAAGATGCTGACTATGCCATTAAGATCATGAACATGATCAAACTCTATGGGAAACCAATACAAGTGAACAAGGCATCAGTTCACAACAAAAACCTGGATGTGGGGGCCAAGATTTTCATTGGAAACCTGGACCCAGAGATTGATGAGAAGCTGCTGTATGATACCTTCAGCGCCTTTGGGGTCATCTTACAAACCCCCAAGATTATGCAGAACCGTGACACAGGCAACTACAAGGGTCATGCCTTTATTAATTTTGCTTCGTTTGATGCTTCGGATGCAGCAATTGAGGCCATGAATGGGCAGTACCTCTGTAACCGCCCTATCACTGTGTCTTATGCTTTTAAGAAGGACTCCAAAGGTGAGCGCCATGGATCAATAGCTGAACGACTTCTGGCAGCTCAGAACCCACTCCGCCCTCATCAGCTGTTTGCAGATGCACCTCCTCCACCTTCTGCCCCCAATCCTGTGGTATCATCATTGGGGTCTGGGCATCCTCCATCAGGCAAGTCTCCTCCTGGCTCCTTCCCATCCCCAGTGCCACCTCCTGGAGCCCTCCCACCTGGGATACCCCCAGCCATGCCCCCACGACCTATGCCTCCTGGGGCTGGAGGACATGGCCCCCCATCAGCAGAAACCCCAGGGGTGGGACATCCTGGTCATGGACACTCACATCCTCACCCATTTCCACCAGGTAGGATGCCCCATCCAGGGATGTCTCAGATGCAGCTGGCACACCATGGTCCTCATGACTTAGGACACCCCCATGCAGGGCCCCCAGGCTCTGGGGGACAACCACGGCCTAGACCACCACTGGGAATGCCTCATCCTGGACCTCCTCCAATGGGCATACCCCCCCAAGGGCCTCCATTTGGATCTCCCATGGGTCATCCAGGTCCTATGCCTCCTCACAGTATGCGTGGACCTCCTCCACTGATGCCCCCTCATGGATACACTGGCCCTCCACGACCCCCACCCTATGGCTACCAGCGGGGACCCCTCCCTCCACCCAGACCAACTCCCCTGCCCCCAGTTCCCCCTTGTGGCCCTCTTCGGGGCCCTCTCCCTCAGTAAATTTGTATTCTCCTTCTTGTTATATCCTCCCAATATCTTTTTGAGTTTTTGGACCAGAGTGGGCTAAGGCACTAATCCCTTAAGGCCACGCCCCCTTATAATGTAATTGTTTCCCACAGGAGGTATTTCTGTTTTTTTTTTTTATGTTGGTCCTAAGTGTTTTGCAAATGCCCAGAGAAAATTAAACTCCTTGTTAAAAAAAAAAAAAAAAGGTTTAGTAAGGGGTAGATTTTGGTATCCTATACTTATGAGTGGATTATAGGTATATCAGATAAAATTCCAAAAACTGACTCTCTTTCTTCCAAGATCCTTCAGAAAGTCAGTTTCAAATATACTTACTATTTAAAAATATATTATTTTTATATTACAAAGGTAACAGTGTTCTCCATAATAAGCAACAATTTTTTATTTCTCTAGTTTATGTACAATACGCAAATATGTATAAGTATATATGAATATCCATGGTAGGTAAAAGAATAGTAAGAGGCCTTCTACATAAAGTTAAAATAATGAAAAACAAATAATGTATTTTTTCTAGATAGCTCCAAATGCAATAGCAGTATTAAAACATGGAAGGGATTCATGCCAAATTCAGAATCCTGGTACCCTCTAGGCAGGAGGGAAGGGAATATGATCAGTGAGGAATACACGAGGGGCTTTAACTGCATCAGTAATGTTTTATTAAGTTAAGTGGTGGGTCTATGAGTACTCAGTAGATTATTCCTCATACCATTTTTGTATCTGAAATATTTTCTACTAATTTTAAAAGCCGGTGCTAGCATTAATTCCTTGAATTCCTTTTATAGGACATAACTAAAAACAAAGGATGCTGATGTCGTTGAACTCAGAGGCACTTTCTTATAAAGAGAAGTTTATCAAGATACGAAGTCTGAAGCCACTGCTATAATTGAGTAGAAAGTCTTCTGATAATAAATAAAGAATATTAATAGCCAAAATGTATCCAACACTTAATATATGACAGGCACTGTGTTAAGTACTTTACACAAATTATCTTCTTTAATCTTCATAGAAAAACTGCTAAAGGACGTACTAGTATTATTTATGTTTGATAGATAATGAAGCTGATGCTCCAAGAGGTCAGATACATCATGAGGGTTGGGCAGACACTTGACTCCAACTCCAATTCCCTAGTTCTCTCTTGCTTTTCACCACCTCTTCATACTGTCTTCCCAAATATCCAGTGCTATAGCATAAGGTATCTTTGTGCAATAGAAAAATGTAACCCTTCTGGAAGGGTGCAGCCCCTCACTAGCTGCCAAACACTATCTAAATTTCAGCCCCACTCACCCTGAGGGCCAGGTGTCCTTGTGAAGTAGTCCTGCATAACTCTATATAGAGTGGCTCTGCCTCCTGTTCCCCTTGCTTACCTGTGCTCTAGGCACCTCTTTTAGCCCCTGCTTTCTTCTTAGAACCCAGGAACACCTTTCATGAATTCAGCCTTATTGGAGTATAAGCATTTGTCCAGAATGCCTTGGGAAGTACAACATCCCTAGGTATCAATGAATCCTCCAGATACCTCACAAGTGAGCCACCAGTATCA
Organism: Lemur catta; assembly: GCF_020740605.2. Taxonomy (NCBI): domain Eukaryota; kingdom Metazoa; phylum Chordata; class Mammalia; order Primates; family Lemuridae; genus Lemur; species Lemur catta. The sequence goes on from NC_059155.1 coordinate 38,033,361, forward strand.
GTGAGAGCCTCTAAAAGAGACCAGGCTGATTGTCCCCAGACAAGTCTGCCTTCTTGGTGCCCAACCGTGCCAGCAGGAAGCTAATTTCCCTCTCCTGGCAACATGGAGGGCAATGGCCTGGGCTCTTGGTGAAGCACACAAGTCCTTCCAGAGCAGTGGCTTTCAACCTGCATTTGTGGAGCTCTATGGGGTCCAAAGAGGTGACTCAGGAGCCATCACCAAATAGAAGAATTTCAGGGGAACAGGCAAACATGGATCCAGGCCCCATTCCCACCTGAGCCCCATGCAGCTTGGCCCTATCTTTACCAGAAACTGCGTAAGATTTCCTTTGAACAAAGAGACTTACTGCCAACACTATAGCAATAATTAAGAGTATAAAAAACATTACCCTAAATCCCTTCAGTCTACCCTCCATCTTTCCCAGACTCTAAGCACCAAACATTGTTTGTTGACATGTTTTAGCCCCACTGCCATCACTCCCTCAGCAAGCTAACCTTTTCTCATCTGTGCTAATGCAAACTCCTCACCACTGCTAGAGTGATGTTTCTAAAGCACACATACTTTTTTCCTGCATGTGGCCCTTGAAGTCCAAACTACTCAGCCAGACCTACGTGGCTGAATCTGATGGAATCTGGTTCCTGCCCTCTTTCCAGCTTGGTCTCTTAAAACCTACTTCCTAGATACCTACACTCCCTATATCAAAGAAATTATCATTCCCCAGCATGACATACTCTCATAGACCTCTGGGACTTTACAGGTGCTAGTCCTTCTCCCTGGAATGCCCTTCCTCAAGTCATCCACTGGAGAACTCATATCCATACTTCAAGACTCAGCTAAATGTCATCACTTTCATGAAACCTTCCTTGACCATCCCCCTGCGTTAACACCTTGGCAGCTTAGTGGCTCCCTCCTCTGTGTTTCCAACCATTTTGCACTCATTTATCTCATGTTTCTTGCCATGATATGCTGTAAATATCTGTTCAAAAGGCTGTCTTGCTAATTCTCTGGATATGTCTTAGCCCTACCTATAAACAAAGTCCAAAATACATTGGCCTAACATTCAAGACTATCCGTACCAATCTAGCTTCAACTTACATTGCTAACCTGATCTCCCATCATTTCCCTTCCCAAGCTCCAGACTCCAAGAAAAAGCTACTTCTCACTGTTAGCCAACACACCACATGCTTTCTCAACCCTGTGACTGCCCCCTCTGTCTCCCCTATCTCTTCATGCCAAAGTCCAGCTCCAATTGCCCTCTTCCATAAAGCCTTGTCTGAGTTCCTTAGCAGGAATCAATTTCCCCCTCCCCTGAATTCCCATAGGCCCTTGCTGGTGTCTTTATGTTTGACTTATCCTGCATGGCTGACCAGATTATGAGCTCCTGGCAAACAAGAGTGTGCCCTATTCATCTTTGTGTCTCCAGAGCTGACAGTGAGTGTCCAATGCAAGTTTGCTGAAAGAATAAGGATGCATTCTTGGGGTTATTTTTAAAAGAAGAATCCTTATTAGGAACATGTGAAATGCAAATTCTAGATTGTGCTCCTTTTGCCTCCTTAAGAAAACTATTATTAGATGCCAAATTTCTCTTAGGTTGTACAAGAGATTACCCAAAGAATACTGAAAAAAAAAAAACTCATGAAAGAAACAACTGCAAGAGAATGGGGAAAGGATAATGCCTTTTGATGGCTTCTGATGGGAATTTCTTATCCAGCCCTCTCCTATTAATATATGTTCTTAGACTATGATCTCCATTCATCAGAAATAAGGAATATGAACAGACCCTGTGCCCCAGTCGGGGCTCAGCCTTGCTACATTGTTTTTTGGCCCACTTGTCTCCCTATCCCCTTGTAGTAATGAGTTTCGTTTTGTAAAAGAAAAAAATCAATTTCATATCTAAATCTGATGCTTTTTCTAAAATACATAAGGCATTAATAACAAATCAGCATGCCCATTATTCAACAGCTTCCTGAGTAGGCCTGCAGACTTATCACAGTCATGTGAAAGAGTGTGCTAATTGTTTTCTTTTCAATGTGTGATTCCCAAATGAATAAATCAGTTAGAATGCTAATGACTTTATACAAGAAAACAATGGACTATCTTCTCTATGTTGTGATTATGATATTGCTTTGACATGCAGCTGATTCATAAACTTTTCAAGAGTGAAAAATGTGTATTGTTCTATTATTTTCCTTTATAAACATTCAAGTCACTTCAGTGTGACTGGTTGGTTCTCTCTTTCCTGTAAAAACAAACGGAAGCACATACCTAGAATGTGTTTTGCCCCCAGTGGGTCTTCAATATCGTTGTTTAAAACTAGCTTCATCAAGATATGATTCCAACATAAAAACTAAGATATAACTCTGTATTTCTATTGTGTTTGTATTAAATTCCCTGCTGTTCCATAAAGTTCCCATGTACTTTCATAAACATTTGAAATGGTTTTGAAATGTTTTTTTAACTCCTAAATATCAGGACCCAAATTCAATCTGAGTAGAAAGTTATACATGATTAATTTGGTGGCTCTTGGGCTACCCTGTGGCAGATTGGAAGGCCAATCTTGGCAAAAGAACACGTTAACTCTTTCTGGCCAACAGGTCATCTGGGGAGATGATAATCAGCTAGGCCAACAGGAGCCTTGCTTCCTGATTCAAACATCGGGCTTGTGTCCAGACTTCTACTCACATTGCTTGCACTTTCCATTTCTTCCTTCCTCTTGCCTTCTCTCCATTTTCCACCCTTGCCTAATCTGGTTTCTGCTTTCTTGGCTCCTAACACAGACCAGGTATTTAATCCAGCCTTGGTTTCCAAGGTTCTAGTTTTAGGAGTAGGACATTACTTAGTGAACCTCTGCACAAATCTCTAAAGACAAAATCTTTAAAGGAGGAACAAGATCAACTTTTTCACTATTGACACACACCAGAAAGCTCTGGGGACAATTTAGATAGTATCCATAAACCTTATGCCAGAACTCTGCAACCTCAAATTAGTCTTTATATTCATGTTCCAATAGTAAGAATCTGCTGGCAGACACAGATTTTCTCAAATCAAGATACAAATTTTACATAACACCTGAATAGGCTAGGAGACTTGCAAATTTTATTACCCATGACTTTTTTTTTATCCTGAGCCAAGAACCACAAGACACTCTAATTTCCAGATTTATATTAGACACATGCCAGCCCCCAGCTTACTTCCACTATCAGGCAATCAACAAATATTCACCAGGCATATATTACAGACTAGGTACTAAGGGAGATTCAAAGGCAGTATAAAACCTAACTGGCCCCAATCGTCAGAGAGATTAGAATATAGTTAGAGAAATAAAATGTCTACAAATTTTAAAAGTTAGTTACCAATCTAAGGCAATTTGCAAGTGTCAATGAATAGTAGTGTCAAAAACATGATGCAGGAGGTACTTCTTTGACAAACCCAACACGACAGAAATGTCTGTTTGGAAAGAAAAGGATTCCGAAGTATACAGTGTCCTACTAGAAATGAGAAGACGTGGGCTTACAGATAAGCCTCTATCTCTCAGGCCCTGAACCAGCATTTTAACTTTCCTTGCTCTCAACTGTCTCTTCTATACATTGGAACAAAGCAACCTGCCCCACCTACCTCATCAGATTATTTAAAGAACAAGCAACAAGATCAACGGAAAGCATTTCCAGAGTTATACTTTTCTATGACAAAGAACCTCAGACAGGTCCTTTGCCCTCTCCAGGTCTCAGTTCCTTCAACTATAGAAAGAACAGTGGGATGATCTCTGAGGTTACTGGGTTTAGGACAACAGAAAATGGAAAGAAAGGATGTGAGAGACATCACTTACACCATAGTTCCAAACATCAGTATTTCTGTCCATTCAGGTCTAACAGCCCCAGAGAGAATGCTGCCAAGTATATAGGTATTTTCATGCTAACACCCTAACAGTCCCAACACAAACTTAGAGGCAAAGCCCACATTCCACACCACCATGTCACATAAGCCATTTTTGCACTATTGCAAAGTTTGAAACTCTCCACAAAAGCCTCAAGAAGGGAGGGTAGGGACAGATCCAGAGAGTGATTACCAGAGATAAAACATCTCAAGAGCCAGCTGTATATCTAAGGGCTTTAAACAAAGACTAAGCAAGCTATCCCAGAAAAACATTACACCACGTGTTTCATGCGGTCTCAATCTGCATAACTTGGGTGTTAGCTCTATAATCATAATTTTGGTGCAAAGTCTCCAATCACAGTCAATTTCTTTTTTCCATTCTTTGTCACAAACTCATTCCAGTTATCTCCCTACTTTATCTTCTGATTATGGTAAAAAATAAGAAATTAAACTGCACATGAGTATTCTAGATCCTTTGTATATTTCTTTCCTGATCCTAAAATTATTGACTCAAGGAAAGAAAGAAAAGGAAAGGAAAGAAAAGGAAGAGGGAAGGAAGGAAAGAAGGAAGGAAAGAAGGAAGGAAGGAAGGAAGGAAGGAAGGAAGGAAGGAAGGAAGGAAGGAAGGAAGGAAGGAAGGAATAAAGAAAGAAAATCTACCACCCACACTATCTCTTTCTTTTTAAAAATACATTTATAAACTATAAGCCAGCAAGATCAAGCACTGACAGGTGCAGGTGATTAGATACTACAAGTAACTTTTTAATAATAGTTTTACTTTACAAAACATTTAACTCTATGGTTAATATTCCATGATGCTGTCTTCAGCCTACCACCAGTTATTTGGGAAAGAAATAGATCACAACAATCCCAAGAGTGGTGTGAAAAGAAGAGTTTTGACAAGGAAAGCTCTTGTCTGGTAATTTCTCATTTTTAATGAAAGTCCTCTCCAAATATTAAATATTAAGACTGTCTCAGTGCTTCAGGAGTCTGGAAGGATTCTACAACTACATAGGAGCTCTGAGACAAGAACAAATGACATGAACTTACCAGAGATCATGGCAAATCCAAGTTAGGTATCTCACAGTGGACTAGTAAAGCAACACACTCAGATGTGGTCCCTTATTATTTTTAGTATTTTTTCACCTTCCTACCACATGTTTTCAAACTTTTTATAACCTCCCCGGAGTTGACAGCAATTTTCTCATTCAAAGAAATCATTCTTCCATTTCTTTAGAAGAAAGATGCATCTCCTTCCACAGAAAATCCATTTTCAAACTTTATTTCTCCTCATACAGTATTAAGTCACACAATCTTGTGATTCCAAGACATAGATAAGAACATCCAGATGAACTAGATTCATGTTCCAGCTCAGGTACTTCTTAGAAGCATGATCATAGGCAAATCATGTAACTGTTCTGTGCCTTAATCTAGATTCATAATCTCCCATTCATAGTCTCTTAGTTCATAATTTCACAAATTATGCAAGATGGGGATGATAATAGAAACAACCTCACAGGATTGCTGTGAGTATTAAACCTGACTCATATGTGAAAAGCACTTTGCAAATGGCAAATGGCTGACTGTATGTTTTAATATATGCACTTACCTGGACTATAGAAGTGTCTTGAACTGGTCTGACTTATTTCTGTATCCTCAGCATTCAACACTGAGTATATGAAGCACAAACTAGACACTTAACAGATGTTTGATGAATGACTATAAAGGAATGCATTCCCTGTGTGTTCCCTCTGTACACCAAGAGCAGAGACCATGTCCTATATATTTCTGTGTCCCTATTATCCAGCATAGGGTCTGGCCCAAAGTATTAATAGTTCATAAAATAAATTTCAGCTGATGAATGAAGGAATTATCCAGTTGGAATAGGCCCATCACCAACACCTCATGTTCACTTTTACTTTCATTCCTGTCTCCCCCTGGACTTTCCACTCACCTATTAATACTACTTTCATCATAGAGCTTCCCGTGACTTAACCTGTCTTTAGCATGCTTCCTCTGAACACCTCCCACATGGACAAAATAAACAGCTTAGCTTTATATTTTACATTCTTCCAAGTTGCTCGTCACCATTTCGGATATAACCATCTGAGATCACCAATCAGGATGAAAATTCTTTGGGAGCAAAGACCAGGCCTTATCAATTTGTCAAATTGTTTACAATGACTGGCATCATGCTGGGCACAAAGCTACATGATGATCTTCTAGAACTTACATTCCCTAAGGGTATTCTATGCACAAATTACTCTGAGTTGGGGTAGCCACTGCAAGAATACTATTATCCGGAATCCTCAAAAATTAAGTTCTCTGAAATATTCCAGTTATTTTTTTTAATTCTAACATACATCATATACTTCCTTTACTTATAAGGTGTAAGATCTCAAATATGATTTGGCCAGATATATGCACCAGTAATTATAATGGGCTGTACATACAACTTAAGATGGAGACAATGATGGTGTGCAGTGGGGCTGCCTGATTTCACTGGTGTCTGTGTATAGTCACTGTCTCCCACAACTTCTAAACCAGACAGATTGGCATACTGACCCCCTCCCCCAGGGACTACTGTGCTGACCTGTATTCCTGCCTCCAAATACACTCAGAAAGTAGAAGTACCCTACATCTGTGCTGCTTTCGAGTACCATTCGATTCAACAGCCATTCACTTAATGATTCTTATGTGCCAGGCACCACGTGAGAGAGAATGGTTCCACAGTTTCCTAAAGGTTGAAGGAAACAGAAAAGATGGTTTATAAACAAGTAACAAGATATGCTTTTCATCAGCAGCATTTGGATAGATCACTGAAGCAGTATGATAGATCAGAAAGATAAACCAATTCATTTATTCATTTGACAACCATTTACTCAAGGCAGCCCTACAGAGCCCAAAACTCAGAGTCCCTGCCCTTATGTGGCTCACAGTCTAGTGAGGAGCAGACATGCAAACAAACTGCTGTGATGTAATAAAATCACTACTCCTTTAACAGAGATGCTCAAATTGCAGTGAAACTCAGGAGGACCAGCAGCTAGGTCTGCCTGGGGGCGTCTGGGAAGGCCTCACACAAGAGGCAGCATAGGGCATATAGACACCAGTCCCACCCTTGAGGATCTCAATCTAGCTGGAGTACTGAGCTATAGTGAGCAGCTACGCCTCACCCCTCCCCCCACCCCAGGAAGGCGGAGATGTACTGTCGGCTGCCTCTTCTCTTCCCTTCTGCCCTAGCAGTCTCCACGACCACCCCCCTTGGTTGTAACAATCACCTTCCTAATCTGTCCAGCTTCCCTCTGCAGAGAGAGTCCAGGCCTCTGGTCAGGGGGAGAATTGAGGGTAGTTGGGGCAGGCTGTAGTCTAGACCCTGCGGGGAAGGTAATAAACACAAGGAAGGGCACCCCTGAAAGAGAAATCTCCTGTCCAGCTATAGTCAGCCATTCCACAAGCATAAACTGCCTACTGTGTACCCACGCACTGTGCTTGAATTACACTAGTCCCTGCCTTCAAGGAGCCCACAGTCTAGTGAGGGATAGACTCATAAAACAGATAATATAGTGCTGTATGATAAGTGCTATAATCCAGGAATTTACTAATAAAATACTGAGATAACAGTAGAAATTACCCACTAGGCTTAGGGCAAAGTAGGGGGAGTTGGGGAGGGCTGATGTTTGAACTGAGCCTTGAAGGGACTGGTGGGGCTTCTCCACATAGGTGAGGTGTGGAAGAACCTTTGTGGCAGATATTGTTGGTTTTCAATGAACAGAATTCCTTCACCACCCCCTTTTCCCTCTCCAACAGAACCCAGACTGTATGCAGACTATTGCTTCAGATGGACACCCTCTAGACCAATAATGTCCGTAATGAGAGCTTAAGTAACAATAATAATAATAGTAGTAGTAGCAAAGACTTGTATAGTGCTTATTATGTGTCTGTCACTATTCTAATTATCAGATACATTAACTGATTTAATCTGCACAATAACCCAATGAGGTAGGTACTCTTGTTATCCCCATTTTAAAGACAGGGAAATGGAGGCAGAAACTCTGCATGCTTAACTGCTACATCATATTGTGTCTTTATTATAGGATGCTGAAGGTCCACACAGCAAAACGGACTTTATGAGCAGTCTCAGAGGTAACTTGGCTTAAAAATGAAAGGGTAAAACTCAGGGAGAAGGGACACTGGAAGGCATTTCCTAAATAGTTTAAATTGTCCTTCCTGAAAAACTTCCAATCTTTGAACTTCAACAGGACCATCTGTCTTTTATGTTAAATAAACTGAAGTGTCATAAGGTGGCTTCTTTTGAAATTGCGTATTGTTCTAGTTCATATAGTATTAAACGTTTTATAATATTTCCATCACTGAATGACAGCGAGGCAGCAGAAATGCAAGCTCTCCTGCTGATTCAGGCCTGTCACTTTCACACTACATTATCTTTTATTTGTCAATAGTAAATTGTCCACATGTTCCCTTGGGATGGGGTGGGTAAAGTATCAAAATGAGATAATCTGGGCTATGAAAGCTTAGAAACCAAGCATGTAATTTCAAATGTGAATAATGCTAATTTCAGGAAAATTCCTAATAAAAGACAATGTATTTCCTGGATAGCTGAACAATCTTCTACCAGCAAAGGCCTTCTAGGGAAAAATCAAGTCTATTCATTTAAAAAAGTACGCTTAGGAGACGAGCAAGATGGCGGAGTGGAGGTGACCTCCTGGATTTGTGCTCCCGGAGAGGAAGGCGTGGATCTCCACCTGCCACAACGCTGGAGGATTGCTCCTCCACAGGAAGGGTGAGGTGAACCCACGGAGAATCACCGTGGGACACAGGGAACAGGAAAAAACAGAGGCGAGTGGGAAATCAGACCGAGATAACTTGGAGAGTGCGGGACGGAAAACAGACAGCGGAGTGCGGGACGGCCGTACCTGCCTCACCGGCGAGTGGGGCGGGTTCAGCCCCACAGCAAAGCGGCTTGATCTCCCCACTGACCCCCACATCCACTCGGTCAAGGATCTGACTGAAATCGGTGCAGAATCACCGCGGGAGACCTGGAGCTCCGAGGACAGGTGACATAGGCGGGCGAGAGCTTGGACTCTGGTGGGTCTCCGGTGCCCTATCTCTTAAAGGGACAGACGCGGACCTGCGGCGAGGCCAGGGGCCGCGAGCGTGAAATTTTAAAGCGGGACTTTTTTGCTCTTTTCTGCCCCTGCGGCAGCTCTCCGGCCGGGGAGCTGCTGTGGGCCCTGGTGCCTGCCGAGCTCTGAACGCTCTCCCCGGGCGCCTGCAACCGGCGGATGCGCGGTCGCCATCTTGGTTCCCACAGCTAAGCCTCTGGCGGGTCTCCGGTGCCCTATCTCTTAAAGGGACAGACGCGGGCCTGCGCCGAGGCGAGGGGCCGCCAGCGTGAAATATTAAAGCGGGACTTTTTTGCTTTTTTCTGCCCGTACGGCAGCTCTCCGGCCGGGGAGCCGCTGTGGGCCCTGGCGCCTGCCGAGCTCTGAACGCTCTCCCCCGGCGCCTCCGACCGGCAGACGCGCGGTGGCCATCTCGGTTCCCACAGCTAAGCGGAAAGGACCTTGGACTCTGGCGGGTCTCCGGTGCGCTATCTCTTAAAGGGACAGACGCGGACCTGCACCGAGGTGAGGGGCTGCAAGTGTGAAATTTTAAAGCGAGATTTTTTTTTTAATTTCTCTCTTTCTTTCTTTCTTTCTTTCTTTCTCTTTTCTTTCTTGTTTTCTCTTTATTCTCCTTGTTATTCATATTGTTTCTCTCTCTCTCTTTTTTTTTTTCTTTTTTTCTTTTTTCCTTTCCGGTGGCCCTCCAGCCCAGGAGCTACTGTATACTCCTGAGTTCTCCAGACCCCCAGCTCTGATTCCTATTGGTCCCTGAATATTGCCCCCCAGTACCAGTGATCTGCGGGTGGGCAGCAGCAATTGTGCGGGCCAAGGTCTAACTGCTGCAGAGACATAGGGTGCCAGGCGGCTCCCCAGGAGGCTCCATCCCCTGATCCATAGACCCTCTCCAGGTCCCCTTCCCAGGTGTGAACACTGAGTGCTTCCCCAGACGCAAGACTGCGGAGCCCGGACCTTGGGAACACTGGGACAGTGTAGACCCTTGCCCGTGGGAGCTGCAGCAGCTGGGGCACTGAGGGAGTGAGGGCACTGCCTCCTCTGCCTAGCCAGTGTCTTTCCTGCAGAAAGAGACAGAAACCACACATCCAGAGGAAGAACCAAAAGTCAGGGGGGGAAGAAGAAGGAAGAAGAAGGGAGAAAAGAAAGAAAAAAAAAAGAAGAAGAAGAAGGAAGGGAAAGAAAAAGAGAGGGAGAAGAGGCTTTCTGCTTGCAACTGAAAGTCCACAACACAGTGATTTAACTTGCCAAACTGGTCTTAGGTCAAGCCAACCCTCTGGGGGTGGACCCATCAGAAGCAGTCCCCCAACTGAGATAGAAAAAAAAACTCTAAACAGCACACAACAGTCTCCCCCTATAGACAAAGGAAGCAACATACCTAGACTGTTTCACAGCCTAAGAACAGAGTACAAGACGTGCTGTTAACTAGACTAAAGCTGTGAGAAAAGATCTAACGATAGAGCCAGATGGGAAGGGCTCAGCGGAAAAATATGGGGAGCACAAAAAACCAAACGGAAACCTCGCCCCCAAAGAGAAATACCAACTCTCCTCCAATTGGCACAAGCCAGTTTCAGAATACCAACATGTTACCAGAAGAATTTCAGTCTTGGGTTATAAATAAGCTGAATGATACACAAGAAAAAATTGATATCCAACGCAAAGAAACCGCAAAAAAATTCCAGGATTTGGAAGAAAAATTCACTAAAGAAATAGACATATTGAAGAAAAACCAAACTGAACTCCTAGAAATGAGGGATTTATTCAGGGAGCTACAAAACACAGTGGAAAGTCTCAAGAACAGGGTAGATCAAATAGAAGACAGAATCTCAGAGATCGAAGATAACTCTTTCCAATTAAATAAGACAGTCACAGAGATAGAGCAAATAAATAAGAAAAAAGATCAGAGTCTTCAAGAAATGTGGGATTATGTGAAGAAACCTAACGTAAGAGTTATAGGCATCCCTGAAGGAGAAGAAGATAATAAGCAAGGGCTGGATAAACTATTTGAAGACATAATAGAAGAAAATTTCCCAGGCCTTGCTAAAACTTTAGATATACAGGTTCAAGAAGCTCAAAGAACCCCTGGTAGATTCACAGCAAATAGGAAAACACCACGCCACGTAGTCGTCAGACTGACCAAAATATCCACTAAAGAGACCCTTCTTCGAGCTGTAAGGAGAAAGAAACAAGTAACATACAAAGGGAGACCCATTAGAATTATGCCAGATTTCTCAACTGAAACTTTACATGCAAGAAGAAGTTGGGGCCCCATTCTCACTCTTCTGAAACAGAATAATGCCCAGCCTAGGATCTTGTACCCAGCTAAGCTAAGCTTTCTATATGAAGGAGAAATTAAGACATTCTCAGATAAACAAGGACTGAGGGAATTCACCAAGACAAGACCACCCCTCCAAGAAGTACTCAAAAGAGAGTTACACACGGATCATCACAACAAAGACCCACAAACGTAAAACCACCCAAGAGCTAAAGATCAAATTCCAGCCACCACAATGGCTCAAGAGAGAAAACATAGCAATGAAGTTCTACCCAATAAGATAAACAGAAATCTATCCCAATTATCAGTTCTCTCACTAAATGTCAATGGCCTGAATTCCCCAGTCAAGAGACATAGACTGGGCCAATGGATAAAAAAACACAAACCAAGTGTCTGCTGCCTTCAGGAAACTCACTTAACCGGCAAAGATGCATTTAGACTGAAAATAAAAGGATGGAACCTGACATTTCAAGCAAATGGTAGCCAAAAGAAAGCTGGTGTGGCAGTTTTAATTTCCAATAACTTAGTCTTCAAACCAACAAAAGTAATAAAAGACAAAGACGGTTACTACATACTGGTGAAAGGCACAATTCAACAAGAAGACATAACCATACTTAATATATATACACCCAATCTAGGTGCACGCAGATTCATAAAGCAAATCCTACTCGATCTAAACCAAATCATAGACAACAACACTTTAATAGTTGGAGATTTTAATACCCCACTGACAGCACAGGACAGATCCTCCAAGCAGAAAATAAGCAAAGACATAGTAGACTTAAACAGAATGCTAGAACAAATGGGCCTGACTGACATCTACAGGACATTCTACCCGAAAACCACTGAATATACATTCTTCTCATCAGCTCACGGGACATTCTCTAAGATTGACCATATCCTAGGTCATAAAGCAAGTCTTAAAAAAATTAAAAAAATAGAAATCATACCCTGCATCTTCTCAGATCACAAGGGAATAAAAATAATAATGAACCTTAACAGGAACTCTCATTCCTACTCAAAGTCATGGAAGCTAAACAACCTTCTTCTGAATAACAATTTTGTAAAGGAAGAAATTAAGTCAGAAATCAAAACATTCTTTGAATTAAATGACAAAGGTGACACAACTTATCAAAATGTATGGGATGCAGCTAAAGCAGTCCTGAGAGGAAAATTCATTTCCATAAATGCCTATTTCAAAAGGACAGACAACTTACAAATAGACAACTTAATGAATAGACTCAAAGAGCTGGAGAAAGAAGAACAGACTGACCCCAAACCCAGCAGAAGGCGAGAAATTATTAAGATCAAATCAGAATTAAATGAAAAAGACAACAAAAATACTATAAGGGAAATTAATAAAACAAAAAGTTGGTTCTTTGAAAAGATAAATAAAATAGACACACCACTGGCTAGACTAACCAAGAGCAGAAAAGAAAAATCTTTAATAACTTCCATCAGGAACATGAAAGGAGAAATCACCACCGAAGCCACAGAGATACGTGACATTATCTATGAATATTACAAAAATCTTTATGCACACAAATTGGAGAATGAGGAGGAAATGGACAAATTTTTAGAATCACACAGCCTTCCCAAGCTCAATCAGGAAGAAATGGAATTCCTGAATAGACCAATATCAACAACTGAAATTGAAACAGCAATAAAAAACCTTCCCAAAAAGAAAAGCCCTGGTCCAGATGGGTTCACACCTGAATTTCACCATACATACAAAGATGAACTGGTGCCCATCCTACATAAACTATTCTTCAATATTGAGAAGGATGGAATTCTCCCCAACACATTCTACCAAGCCAATATAACATTGATACCAAAACCAGGAAAGGATGCAACAAAAAAAGAAAACTACAGACCAATTTCTCTCATGAACGTAGATGCAAAAATTCTCAATAAAATCCTAGCAAATCGTATCCAAGTGCTGATTAAAAAAATAATTCATCACGACCAAGTAGGCTTCATCCCAGAGATGCAGGGGTGGTTCAACATACGAAAATCTATAAATGTAATTAACCACATAAATAGAAGCAAAAATAAAGACCATATGATCCTCTCAATAGATGCAGAAAAAGCATTTGACAAAATTCAACACCCTTTTATGATAAAAACACTTAACAACATAGGCATAAATGGGACCTACCTAAAAATAACACAAGCCATATATGACAAACCCACAGCCAACATCATACTGAATGGGGAAAAATTGAAAGCATTCCCACTCAGAACTGGAACCAGACAAGGCTGCCCACTGTCCCCATTACTTTTCAACATAGTATTGCAAGTCCTTGCGAGAGCTATCAGACAAGAGAGCAGAATCAAAGGTGTCCAAATAGGGACAGAAGAGATCAAACTCTCACTCTTCGCTGATGATATGATGTTGTATCTGGAAAACCCCAAGGACTCAACCAAGAGACTCCTGGAATTAATTAACGAATTCAGTAATGTCTCAGGTTACAAAGTCAATACACACAAATCAGAGGCATTCATATATGCCAATACCATTCAATCGGAGAACCAAATTAAGGACTCAATACCTTTCAAAATAGCAACAAAGAAAATAAAATATCTAGGAATATATTTAACTAAAGAGGTAAAGGACTTCTATAACGAGAACTATGAAACGCTAAGGAAGGAAATTGCAGAACACGTAAATAAGTGGAAATCCATACCATGCTCATGGATTGGAAGAATTAACGTCGTTAAAATGTCTATACTACCCAAAGTAATCTATAGATTCAATGCAATTCCTATTAAATTACCAACATCATTTTTCACAGATTTAGAAAAAATAATTATACACTTTGTATGGAAACAGAGAAGACCCCGTATAGCAAAGGCAATCTTAAGCAATAAAAACAAAATGGGAGGTATTGTTTTGCCAGACTTCAAACTATACTACAAAGCTGTGGTGCTTAAAACTGCTTGGTATTGGCACAAGGGCAGGGACACAGACCAGTGGAACAGAACAGAAAACCCAAATATAAAACCATCCTCATATAACCATCTAATCTTTGACAAAATAGACAAAAACATACTCTGGGGACAAGAGTCCCTATTCAATAAATGGTGCTGGGAAAACTGGATAGCCACATGTAGAAGACTGAAACAGGACCCACAGATTTCACCTCTCACAAAAATCAAATCATGGTGGATAACAGATTTAAACCTTAAATGGGAAACGATTAGAATTCTAGAAGAAAATGTAGGAAAGATTCTCACAGACATTGGTCTAGGCAAAGAATTTATGAAGAAAACCCCTAAGGCAATCGCAGCAACAACAAAAATAAACGAATGGGACCTGATTAAATTAAAAAGCTTCTGCACAGCCAAAGAAACAGTCACGAAAATAAACAGACAGCCTACAGAATGGGAAAAAATTTTCGCATACTACACATCAGATAAAAGACTGATAACAAGAATCTATTTAGAACTCAGGAAAATCAGCAAGAAAAAATCAAACAATCCTATCAAAAAATGGGCAAAGGACATGAATAGAAATTTTTCAAAAGAAGACATAAGAATGGCCAAAAAACGTATCAAAAAATGCTCAACATCCCTAATCATCAGGGAAATGCAAATCAAAACCACAATGAGATACCACTTAACTCCGGTGAGAATGGCCTTTATCAAAAAATCCCAAAACAACACATGTTGGCATGGATGCGGAGAGACAGGAACACTCATACACTGCTGGTGGGAATGCAAACTAGTGCAACCCCTATGGAAAGCAATATGGAGATACCTTAAACAGATTCAAGTAGACCTACCATTCGATCCAGCAATCCCATTATTGGGCATATACCCAGAAGAACAAAAGTCATTCTTTAACAAAGACACCTTTACCTGAATGTTTATAGCAGCACAATTCACAATCGCAAAGATGTGGAAACAACCCAAGTGCCCATCAATCCACGAATGGATTAGTAAACTGTGGTATATGTATACCATGGAGTACTACTCAGCTATAAGAAATAACGATGATACGACATCTCTTTGGTTCTCCTGGAGAGAGCTGGAACCCATTATACTAAGTGAAGTATCCAAAGAATGGAAAAACAAGCATCACATGTACTCACCAGAAAACTGGTTTCCCTGATCATCACCTAAATGTACATCAGGGAAGGATACCAATTGGATATCAGACTGGGATGGGGGGATGGGGGGAGGGGATGGGTGTATGCCTACATGACGAGTGCGTTGCGCACCCTCTGGGGAATGGTCATGCTTGAAGGTGCAGACCCGGGGAGGTGGGGGGGGGAGGGGATGGAGGTATGACTACATGATGAGTGCCAGGCACACTGTCTGGAGAATGAGAACGGACACGCTTGGGACTCTGACTCGGGGGGATGGGCAGGACAAGGACAATGTATATGACCTGAACTTATGTACTCCCATGATGAGCTGAAATAAAAAAAATAAATAAATAAAACAAATTAAAAAATAAAAAATAAAAAAAAAATCCAAAAAAAAAAAAAAAGTACGCTTACATGTGTAGTACTAGACCAAGTGCTTTCACATACCATATCTTGGTTTATTCTCCAACAAGTTTAGTAGGTGCTTAATGTTATTACTCTCATTGCAGAGGTTCACAAAACTGAGACCCAGTGAGATTAAGGAAGCTCACCCAAGGGCACCCAGTTCCTGTTCTCTTTACGCAAAATACACAGTTCCCTCCTTCCCCATCACCCCATTCAAATCTTTACATAACAAATGAGCACTTAACTGAAGACAAAGGGGAAGTATAAATCAGCAGCCCCTTCCCAAAACTACAATAGCCAATTTTCCTAACATGGACTCATTCTCATGCTCTATTTGCAAACAACTGGCAGACAGGACATGCCAAAAACATGCCAAAAGTACCACATGCCTAGATCTTGTCCAAGGGAGGTTGGAGCAATAATTTTTCACTTTGGGTTTGTCATCTCCCAACTATGGGATCAACTCTCCCCTGCCAGACCTAGTGGGTCTTCCCCACTTTATGTACCTGGAAGTAGCAAGGGTTAAGCAGAGCACTGAGGATGGAGATGTAAACAGTATGCATCTCCTAGTCCTAACATTAATCCATAGCAAATACTGAACAAGAAACACCCCTCCCCAAAACTTCGAATCACATACTACTCAATGCAAGTGGCTCAACATTGGTCTCACCTGCACTTTACAGGTCCTCAGGAGAGGCTGATCTACCTAGCTGATACTTCCCCCTAGTTTCAGGAGCCAAATGGTCTAAAACAGCTCAAGCTGAATCTATGTACAAGAAAGATGCTCATTCTTCCAAGATATCAAAACAGTTCATGCTTTTCTTTGCATAGATGAAAATCTGGCATCTTGCATTTGCAAACCATCAAGTAGTTTCAACACCAAAGCAAGAATATCCATGGGTACATACCAATCTAGCATATGCAAATGTTATTGGTATGCATATACAGAAATTTCAGAGAATACAATAAAAACAAAAAAGCGGTTCATGTACTTTTAAGATTCAAATAACTGGAGACTACATTTGAAATTCTGCCTTTCAGAACTTACACAGGAATGCAGAAGGAAGGACTTCACTCTTGTTCAGTAAAAAACAGCTCTAACTGCCTGACTTCTGGGTAATACACATTTTATTCTTGGGTACTTTTCTTTTCCATTAGGCAACATGCAAAAGTTGGCAACCCTCTTCCCCAAGATGTTTTCATGGCTGTCTTTCAGGTTTTTACTCAAATATCATCTTCTCAGTGAGTCCATTCCCTAACCACCATACTCAAAACTGCAGCCATTTACCACTACCACCCCCCCCAACACACACACACACTCTCAGATTTATTTTCCTCCATAGCACCTGTCAGGAGATAACACATATTTTTACTTATATATATTGCTTATTGTATGTCTCCCTATACACACACACCCACATACACACACACATGAATGTAAGCAGCCCAGGAGAGCAGAGATCTTTGTTTTATTCACTGCTGTATCACCTGTGTCTAGACCAGTGCCTGGAACATAGTAGGTAGGCAATAAATATTTGCTCAATGAATGTTGAATGAAAAATTCTTGTTTCCAAATTTGAAATGCAATTTTCCCATACAAACCATAAGTGTTATTTCAGAATGAACCATATTTTCCATTTCTCCATTTGCTAATGTGTTTCTGACTTAAAATGAAAGCACTCAAATGCATATTGTAGGACACGTTATTGGAAGGACTCTCATTATTATATCCTCAAATGTAAACCATTTAGTTCCAGCTCATGTACAGATGAAACCAGCTCTGAGAAGTACTTGTATTAACTTTGTTTTATGCTGGAGTAAAACTCATTAAATCAGATCCAACAATACAGAATTTATAAATTCCACAGGGTGCCAACCTTTAGCTATCTATGGGGAAAGTGTATGTTGAGTACCTTGTAACACTTGCCAACCATTCTCACAATAACTGCTTTCAAAAAAATAAGAAAAATTTTAAAGATATTTATTTCTTCATTATGGAAAATCATGAAATCCATAAAATTTTGCTAGCTAGATGTTCATGTTACTTTGTATGCTTGTGTATAATAAAAGTATCTTTGTAAACCCTTTATATAATACTGGCTTTCCATTCTACCATTCAGAGGACACATAACCCTTGATGCAATGATTGCAAATCAGTGTGCCTCTGCAGTGTTGACCTTAGAATCTAGCCTTCATCAATACCAGTACCAATCCCTGTACATTTCCCCTTTGCTAGGATTGGGCTCTTACCAGTTGTAGTTTTAGCTTTTACATTTGGTGTTTCTGAAACAAGAGAAGACCATGTTGCACAAGACTATGTAGAGTGGGTTCTCTTTCCTAGAAAGAGCAGAGAAGAAGCCCCTAGACGGTGGGAGTCCACTGTGTGGGTCCAGCCCATATCCCCAACTGCAGTAAGTGTAGGATAAAGTCAGGACATAGATTCTCTGCAAAAGCTCCTCAGAGGCTTCTGTTCCTCTGCCTTATGCCACTTCCAATAACAACACCTGGAAGTTCTTAGGGGAAAGGTCTATTATAAACATCAAATGATTAAAAGCTATTATCTTGTTAATAATAGCACCCCTAAAACTTAAGTCAGGATTTGTCATTATCATCCACATTTTACAAATGGTAATATTGATATAAAGCATTTAAGTGATTTTGTGTCACATTAAATAAAGGCAAGATAATAGCAAGGTAGCAGGTGGAAATCTGAGTTCTTAAGTCCCGGTCCAATAAGGGGGACCATTATACCACACTCACTCTAAGGTTCTATTTCCATTTTTGACTAGTTTAGTCCTCATTTGAAAACATATTCCCAGCAGTAAGCTCCAGATAAGAAGACTAAATATGCTAATCTGTACCTAACCTGGAAATGTACCTGCATAAGAATGTATCTGCATAATGCCAGTTCATTTATTTGACCAATATTTATGGAGGGTTTGCTATGTACCTTAGAAGTAAAGGATATTAGGGTCATTATGAATCAGCATTGAAAATCAGCCTGCAGTCAAAGTGGGGAAACGTAAGAGATGAAGAAAAGGAGATGCAGAGAAGTGGTGCTGCCCAATCACATAGTTTATAAGTGCTAGAGATGGGACTGAATTTCAGAAACATTAGAGTCATCATTCTTGACCTCTCTCTCCCCCTTAATTAAATGAGATGTCAATGTACCATTCATGTTATTATTGGCCCTAAATCCAACCTCCCCTAACCCCTGAATAGTGCTCTCAAATCTTTAGACATCATCTATCTTCATTCCTACCCTACCGAGTCTCAGCCTGGACCACTGTATCAGCCTTCTCACTGCCTTCTTAGCCAGACAGACATTTTAAAAATGTACATCAGGCTTGCCATGATGAAAACTTCCAAAGGCTTCCCAGTGCATTTGAAATGAAATCTAAACTCTTCATCCTGATAGACAAAGCCTTTGATGCCTTTGTGTGTCAGCCCCTGCCTACCTCTGCAGGTGCACCTCAAGCCTCTCTAGCCATAATGCATGTCATGTAGTTGTTGACATTTATATCTACATTCCAAATCCCCTCCCTCTCCCTCTCTTTCTTTCTCTCTCCTTTCCTTCCCTCCATTCGTCTCACTTCTTTGTCTTAGATGTGCTGTTTTCTCTGATTGAAACTCTCTTCTGCTTCCTCTTTGCCAGACCAGGTCCTAATTCACTTTTCTGATCCCAGTTGATCTCTCTCCTCAGGTACCCTTCCGTGACCCTTCAAAGCTGAGTTAGCTGCCCTCCTCTGAGCTTGCACAGCTTCCGGGGTGTCCCCTATTATAGCACTGGTCACACTGTGTTTGCCCCAATCAACTATTAATATTTCATTGTCTGCTTTCCCCACTAGACTGTGAGCCCTTCAAGGGCAGGGACAATCTATAGCTTAGTCACCTTTTACCAACATTTAGAATCAAGCCTGGTACAAAGGTAGCACCCAATACATGTTCATTGAGTGAATAAGTGATATGAAAGGAACTATCCTGAAATTTCTATGTGGCAATGTCTGGGAATGATTTTTGGAAGTACATTTACTTTCATGCAACTGCTGAAGTTAAAGCTGAAAGTAAACACGAGTTATATAACTTGAAGTCAGAAATGAGTTGTGTTCTGCCTGACTACACCTCACGCTGTCAAGAATGGTATTATCTGTTAAATATCAATGGTCTTTTGGACTTGATAAAAATTCATGACCTTCTAACAGTAGCCATATAACTATGTAGTTTTGTATAAAGTTGATTAAGCTGCATTCTAGACTGGTTGTGTCTTATTACTAAACAATCAATATTCTAAATAGCTAAGAAGCCATCCCTCATTCCTGTTACCAATAAAAGAAAATCATGGTTGCAGACACATATATGGATTTCTGATCGTGTAGCCCACGATCCACAAAACCCCAAGACCTCTAATCCTAGCAGAAAAAAAAAAAAAAACGGGCTTCTACTTAAAATCTAATGAATTTTATTCATTGAAAATGATAGCATCCTGAGGTTTTGTTCACAGCTGGCATTTAAACAGGTGCATTAAGTTACCATTGAGTCTGCTTGTCTCTCCATATATTTCTTCTTATTTGGAAACCTCCTTGTTAATGCATGGAAAAAAATGGTATTTTCGATATACCTGCTTTAAAATTGGAATCAATGAGACTGTCCACTGAAATGAGAGTGGCATAATTCAGCATATGCAGGGACTATCCATGTAACTAAGGTGACTCACTCCTCTAGGAATAATGAACTTCCATCAGCCCTCTAAGTAAGCCATGTTCTTGCTCATCTCCCAGCCTTTATGTGTGCTGTTCCCACTCTCCAGAGCTCTTTTGTTCCTCCTCATCAACTGACAAACTATTACTCATCCTTCAGGTGTCAAGTTTAATGATCCCACTGCTACCACCACCCAACTACGTCAGCTCCCTTTCCTATGAGCTTCCCTAGTTCTCTGTGCTCCCCAGTCAGGGCACTGCTTCCTTGTGTATTTCTCCCACTGTCAGCTCCGTAAGAGCAAGAACAGGGACTCTTCCTCATCAATGTTTCCCCAGTGCCTGGCACTGAATTTGCCATATGGTTCATGCTCTTTCAATGAATGGAGTATAGATTCTCAGGTATATGTCTCAAAAGTGTTGTCTATCAACTGAAAATAAATGTATCTTCATGTTTTCTGCCCACCAACGGGGAAAAATATGCATTAAACATTGCTAGAAACTTTCTTAGAAACCAGAGCCCACTTTGGGAGATTTCTTTTTCTGGAAACTTATAAAGATGTTGGAGAGGGTTCAGAAGAAGGCAGAGGGCATGAAAAACAAGGCTTAGGAGCCAATACAGACAGTGGGAAATCTGTGCCCTGATACAAATACAGCACTCATAGCACTAGCTGGCCAACCCAAAGCCACACACAATACTTCTTGTGCATAGCATCTTCAGAGGTGGCTGGGAGGAGAGAATGGATAGTGGAAATATCAAAGGGACCTACCCAAATCAAAACTAAAGTCAGGGCTTGGATATTTCTTCCATTTAATGCTAAGTATTCAACAAACGTTTCTCCCACTCCCCATAAAAGGTTCAGAAAAAAAAACTAATTGCTACATACTTTTAAGCCTAATCTGTGCTCCTAAACATGAGCCATGTCTTACACATAGAAGAAGCAAACAAAAATAAATAAAAATGTCAAATTGTTCCAAGACTAACTAGGAAGTTAATTTTTTTCCAAATGACAAAATGAGTCAAATTTCTACTCAAACAAGTATTTATTGCATTTACTTGATGGGTCAGGCTCTGTTCTAAGTACCTGGAATCCAGAAATGAATGACAGGGTTCCTGAGCTCAAAAAGTTTACAGTACAGTGGGAGAGACATACAAAGGAAAATGGAAATATATGTCAAAGGGCACAGGAAGGCACAACCACTCCAAGTGCAGGGATAAAGGGTCATGGAGGCTATCACAAGAGGAAGTACATTTTCCTACAAAGAATCACTGTACAAAAATAAACATAAACAATAATAGACCTAAGAGGACCCAGAAATGTCCTATTCTCTCTTCTCATGGTTCGCAAACATGTAATCATCTGTATTGGCACCTCAATACTCCAGGTCCCTGACAATTTGGGTTCTTTGTTCATTTTATTCACCATGTTATTTTGATAACCTAAGAGTAAAAATTGAAGAAACAAACCGAGTATGTTAAAACCACTTCTCCCATCAATTAAAAAAAGATCTACACCCATGTTTATAGCAGCATTATTCATTACAGCCAAAAGGTGAAAGCAACCCAAATGTCCCTCCATGGATGACTGGATAAATGAAATGTGGTCTATCCATACAATGGAATATTATTCAGCCTTAAAAAGGAAGGAAATTCTGACATGTGCTACAATACAGATGAACCTCGAGGGCATTATGCTAAATGAAATACACCCATCACAAAATGACAAATACTGTATAGTTCCACTTATATGAGATGTTTAAAGTAGTCAAACCTAGAGAAATAGAAAATGGAATGGTGGTTACCAGGGATTGGGGGAAGCAGGAAATGGGGAGTTGTTTAATAGTTATAAAGTTTCAGTTTTGCAAGATAAAAAAGTTCTGAAGACTGATTACACAACAATGTGAAAATACTTAACACTACTGACCTATATGCTTAAAAATGGTTAAGACAGTAAATTTTATGTTGTGTGTATTTTACCACAATTAAAAACAAAAATAAAATTTTAAAGAAAGATCATGCTACAGTGCTATGCGGTACATTGTCATGAAACTAGACTCCAAGAAAATATGGCTGTGGTACCCAAAGTCCCTAAATGTGTAACCTGTGTAGAAATTCTGTACTCTATCTAATGAAGGTTTCCTCACCTAATACATAAATAAGAAAAAATACAATGCTTTAGTTCTTTTGGTCAGGGATAAGTACATTGGTATGAGAAGAGATGAACACCCTTAAAACCTGTTCTTTCCTTTGTGGGGAAGAAACAATATAAGCAAAATTATAGGTCACCGCAGTTATTGTAAACATCCCAAGGAAAGCTTATTAATAACAGCTACCCACAAAGGACCTGGTTTCACCATGGAATGTCATGGGGTCAGCGGAAGGAAGGCTGGAGGAGAATTCTCCTGTATTTTAGAAATTAGAATGTTAGCATCTTTTCGTAGTTCAACTTGGATTAAGAAATAGCAAATACAGCCAATATTTTAAATAAAGAATTTGGACTAGATGGTGTCTGAAGGGCATTTTGGCTCCAAACCATAATGATTGGCTGCTTGCTTGATAAAAGAAAAAATAAAAAAATCCTAAATATTTAAACAAATCTTTGATTCTTCCATCAGTAAAGGAGGCCACCTGCCTGAATCTGTCACTGTGTCAACATACAAATGCAATGGGCTAGGCCCCTGCCATTAACTTGCTCTATGACCTTAGGCGGGTCATTGCCTCTCTGTGGGCCTGATTCCTCTTCTCTGTAATGGGAAGATTGGACCAAATGATGATTAAGGTACCTTCAGGCCATTATAATCTATTATTAAGAACCTGTGGAATATAGTGAATGGCTGCAGGACAACACGAATATACTTAAAGCCACAGAACTGGACACTTAAAAATGGATCAAACGGTCAATTTTACACAGTATATTTTATCACAACAAAAAATTTAAAATAATTAAAATTTTAACAGGAAGAATCTGGGAAGCAAAAACAGCTACTCCAAGCAACAGTTTCTAATTAGAATTTGCAGAGAACTCAAATGCTTCAAGAGGCCTCTAGGCTTGGCTTTTATTTCTTTCTTTTTAATCAAGTAGTCCTTGATCCCTAAAGAAACATGCAGGTACACTAAAGATGATGCTATTAAAAGAAAAACTCTTCATGAAACAATAACTCTTCCAATATTGTAACTACCTCCCCTTTCGCCATTTGAGTCCAATTTGTATATATAAGGTTTTCATAAACTGAGCCTCACCTATATACAATATGGTCAAGAGAGATCCATCCTGGACCCAATCTCACTGCCAGCAGAGCAACTACTGTCATTTCTGCCAGCCCATGTGAGCGAAGCAACTCAACTCTGGCTCAGAGACAAGGGAGCAAGTTTATTATCTTCTACCAGGGTTTTCAGATCCTAGAAAGATGGCTCTGCACTAAAAATCAATACAAGATTTTTCAAGGTATTCAGTTTTGTCACTTGTCCGGAGACAATGGCCTCAGAAAAGAAGATGAACTGCCTTACTTCCTTTTCCTCCCTTTTTGTGCATGCTGCCCTTTAAAGACATGCTCTTTGTGCCATAAATTCAAAGGTTGCTTTTATGTCCAGTGGGGTGGAGGGAGGAAGCTGGGTGTTTTTTAAATGGTGAAATCTGTCAAAGTCCCAAAGGCTCTTGTGATACAAATCAGGTCATCCTATACAGCCTGAACCCCCAATTCCACAGAGGAAATAAAAACCATTTATAACTCAAAGTAACTAGCAGTAATAGGTCAATGTACTTGATTGGTCATGAACTAATTACACGGACACTGGAGGATGAGAAGAGGTGGGGGTGCACCTAGGCCTGGCTCAGTCCTCACACTCCTGCTCCCACCTCCCACCCCTACCCACTGCCAGATACCAGCAGGAAAAGTGCTGTCCAAACAGAATGAGAATTACCTTGCCCATCCCACATCATCCTGCTCTGGACTGGCAGAAGAATATTTGAGAATCCCATTCCCAAACCCTTATCCCACCACGTTAAGATCCACTGAGGTTCAAGCCACTATAAGGGTCAAAATATTTGGCATTGAACTCTGCCATACTAAAGGTGTGCTGGGATTGCCATTTCTGAATGGTATTCCCAAAGCTCCCTCCAAGCCCTGCCCTCTCTGGAGGGGCCCAGGCTTTGAAATTTTCTTTCTTCCCCATTTACTCCTAACGAGAGGCCAGCAAGAGGAAGAATGGAGGCAAGATTGGAGACAAGAGTGGCAATTACAGAAAAGAGGAGCAAAAGGAGAGAAACGAGGCTTCAGAGCAGAACATTTGCATGTAGAAGAGGCGTCAGACTGGGAGGATCTTTAAGGTTAATTCAACCCACGAGGAAACTGAAAACCAAAAACACACAGATGACAACAATGCTGGGCCTAAATTTCAGGGCTCTACCTCATGTAACATTTTTGGAGTCACTGTCTACTTTGAGAATCTGTTGAAACCCATGGAGCCTGCTCACCCGAAAAATGCACATTTACATATAATTTCCAGGGATCCTGTGATTATCTCTGGGACAATGTTTCCCCAACTTGCCTGATTATAAGAATCACCAGGACACTGTTTACAATTCAGATTACCAGGCTCTCTTCCTAAAGTTCTGATTCAGTAGATCAGGAGGAATGTTGTGTTCTTTTTTTTTTTTTTTTAAACAAACCCTACAGGTGATTCTTAACTTTAGGCAAGATTGAGAAACACTGCTCAGCAGCAGCAGGTCCCTACACCAGCTGTACATTAGAACCACTTAAGGAGCTTAGCAAAAACTATGGCTTCCTAAGCCTCATATCCAGATCTACTGAATCAAATTCTCATGGTGGGATATATGTGGTGGGATGTGATGCTGATGCCCAAGCAGGTTCAGGAACCACAACTTTAGTGGTCCCTGAACCAGAGATTAACAACCCATATCTGACTCCATCCAGGTCACTTCATTGGTAGTTTGGCCTGGCCAAGGCCCCGATGGCTGTGATGGGCACCAGATCACTCACTGCTTGACATACCACCAACATGGAGCAGAGTTCTTCATGCACTGAAAGTCTGTTTCCCTGAAGTAAATTTGTAAAATACGAACTTCATAAAGGCAGGGATAGTTATCTGTTCTGTTCACTGCTGTATTCTCAGTGTCTAAAGCAGCAGCTGGCAAATAGAAGTTTCAATAAATATTTATTGAGTAAATCAATGGCTGGATTAATTAATACATGAATTAGAATAATTGAAATCCCTTAAATTGGGGTATGACTGTCAGACAGATGTGTGAATCTATATACTTGTTTCTGTCACCAAAATATCTTCTAACAAGAATCCTCTAACTTGAATAACCACTATGAAAATCATTACTATTTCAGTAATATTACCAGTGTCAGCATTGACAAAGTTCTATGTAGCTGGCCTGATCTTTGATGCTTTCCATATATTACCCCATTTAATCCTTAAAATAATCATATGAGATCAATATAATCATTTTCATTTTGGTGTAACTGAGGCTTAGAAAGTTATTTGACCAAGATCATTCAGCAAATAAGTAAAGGAACTTAGATGTGAACCCAAGTCTCTAAAATCCATACTTTTAGCCATGTAGCCATTTTTATGTGGAAGATGGCCCATTGTGGAATAGCAATGATAGCCCAAATTAAATTAGTAATATTAAATCCACCTGGATTGTTGCTGTCATTCTAAGGGCTTTTGGTACAGTTTCAAAGGTATAGGAACATTTAAAGAAACCTAGGAGGGATGCTGAGCCTTGTCAGTAAGTAACACATTTATGGAGCACCTGTTTTGTGAAAAGGACCCCTGAGATTACAAGCCAGTCAGGGTGATAAGACATAAGCAGGTGAAAAGTTAAACACCAGAGATATACCCAAAGTAAGCCCATAGTGATTGCCAGACAAGTGACCCAGAAGCCCAGTACAGGGAGTAAGCCCTGCTGGGAGGGTAGAAGAAGGGCTTCCTGGAAGATATAGGTTAAGCCTATATGAAGGATCATAAAATGTAGAAATAATAAGAAGGGCATTCCAGATCAAGGAATGATGGGAGCTGGAGCAGAAAAGTCAGTTTGAAGATAATAAGAAATATTTTATTTATATTATTTGTTATTATATCATTAATATAATTATATATGTCCACTGTAGAGAAAAATAGAAAATATGATTGAAAACTATAAGCTTCCATGAGCCACCCACCCAGATATTCCTTTTGGTGTATATTCTATCAGGATTTATTCTAAGCATATTTGTTGTGTATTTATTTAGACATATACGGACAGCTGTCTACATGTATTTAGTTTTGTATTTACAGATTCATACACACATATATGTAGCCCCATATATGTGTATATTCATATATGTACTTTTATAAAATACTATATAGTGCTTGTGGAGTCCAGTGAGAAGGAATCTCAAGAAGGTGCAAAAAACCTTTCACACTCCAGGCACAAAATCACCACCTCTCCTTTGTCACCCCCCAATTCCACACCCAGTATACACACTAAGAATGATGGTGCAGATTATTTAATGACATAGAATAACATTATAACATGTTGAGAAAAAAGAGCAGTTATAGTAGATTCCGCGTGATCCAACACACATACTTAAAAATAATCATCCGTGTCTGTGTGTGTATTATAATATGCAGAGAAAAAAGACTGGGAAGAAAACCTCAAAAAGTTAACTGGGGAGTGGAAACTTGGGTGATATTTTCTTCTCTATGCTTTTATGATATTCCAAATAATCCCTGGTAAACGTGCATTATTTTGTAATCTGAAAAGGCAATGCAATATAAAAACACACAAATAAATTCAAAACTGCTCAAGATGCATCCTCGGGTTTTTGAATAGCTAAAATCGAATTAGCATTGACTAGAAGACAGAGAAAGCAAAGCACTTGTGTTGGCCAAGCCCTGACTGACTTCAAGGCTCTGATTGGAATCTTGGCCTTCTGTGTCTGCCTTTGAGGCATCCAGCGGGTGGGTAGGGTGTAGGACAGCAATAGGACAACAAGGACGGCCTGGATAGGTGTGAGGGGGGAGGGGGCGCCTCCCTCGACCCCGCCCAGCCACCCCCAGTGCTGCTCTGGCCGCCACCATGTTGCCGCTGCCTCCCACCGGCAAAGCGCCGGCGGTCTAGACTGCGAGGCCCGGGGCTGCACCGGGGCGCCCAGACTCTCCCCTCGCCTGCAGCCGCCCGCAACGCCTGCCCCAGCGCTCTGGCCCGGGCCATGGCTCCCTTTGTGGCGCCTCCACAGGAGCCGGCCGGGCTGTGGGCACCGAGGGCAAACGAACAAAACCCCCTGCTGCCCACCGCCGCGGCCGCCCGGAAGGAGCTTTGTCATGCCCGGCGCCGAGCAGCTATTCGCCAAGTTTCACCTTCGGTGACACAACTTTTCCGTGTTTCTTTTTTAGGCAGCTGCCACATCACGAGGTTAATGAGCACACTAAGGTTTGTAATAAACCCGCCTGCCAGATTCACGGCGACTGAGGGACGCTGGTTGACCAGACCGTTCAGCGCGATCGTCCGGTTCCCAGCTAGTCGGAAAACAAATGCTCCCTGGAATGAGAGCATCTAGGAGCACCCTGCCCTGTTTCCAGAGAATGGCTCGCATTGTTCCCAGAGCTCCGAAAACCACTCGCAAATTCAAGAGCTCTTGGAAGCCTTAATGTTCAATAACCACCCCTCAAGGGGAGAGGCAAGCATACGCATAGGGAATCAAAGGCAAAATAAGCAGGTCAATTCTCAATACTTTCAAAGTCATGGTTGAAAGACAATTCTGAAAATATCTATGGGCATATTCAAGAACTTCACTCAGCCTGCCTTCTTTAGGTTGTTTACTTCTACTTTTAACAGCAAGATAAATATTTTAAGAACTCTAGCTGTTTAGTAACCCTCAGTTTCAGAGCAGTACAAATGCTACCTACATTATTTGGAGAGAGTTTTGAGAACTGGGTTTCGTGTTTGTTATTAAACTTACCTATAGCTATGCAATAGACCCGTCACTGTTAATTACAGCTGTTAAACATAGGTTCTGCAGCATAGAGAAACACTAAATGATTCCCAGCTTTGAGAACTATAATTAATATGCTCGTTCAAGGCGTGTGTCTCTGTTAACAAGATATATTTTTGGAAATATTATCTAACTGAAGGCAGCATAAATAGTATAAAAAATAAAGCTCGCACTTTTTTATTTTCCCATTTAAAATGAGTTATGTAAGTAGTGAAAAGCCTCTTCCATGGAGCTGCACTTTGGGCAGGGGGCATTTCTTTCACTGAAGTTAATATGGGTATCAAAGGAGAAAAATCCAGAAATGAGAATCCTCCAATGAGCCCAGCACACTCTAAGGAACCCCATTCGGTTAATAAAAACCACTGACATCTGTTGACAAGAAAGGGAAGGAGGGGAAAGGGAGAGAGGGAGAGAGGAAGGGAGAACAGGGTAGGGTTGAGAGAAAGGCAGAGCAGAGAAGGGAAATGAGACATATGATTCTGATGAGAGACAGACTAAAAGCATATGCCACATAATGAAAAATAAAATAAACAAGTGGTTTTTACTCAGTAGTGAATTAAGAGGAAGTGTAATCTTGAAAACACCGTTGAAACAAGCTTTCAGATACAGTTCTGGAAAAAAGTACCGTTATTTTCAAACTGACAAATGATTAAATCATGAAGGCTACAATCACCTGGCCAATGTCCTGTAGTGATGGTTCAAAAGAATGGCCAAGTAAGGTGAGATGCACCGTTGGAAAGTGAAAAGCCAGAATGTCCACCGCCAAAGGGGAAAAGAAAGGGCACTCTGATAGGATGGGTTTCTTTCATCTCTATATGCCAAGGTTTAGCACAATGCCTGGTATAGAAAAGCCACCCAAGAAATGTTTAGAGATTCGTTCAGCTGAACAAAGACAATAGCCCTGGAGCAACCATGCATTTGTATAGACACATTCTTCCTAATTATGTCCATTTTGGTGAATGAAAGTAATTTTTTACTTTGTGCAAACCTGGATTAGAAAAGTATCAACTGTGCTGCCTAGGGAGGCAGTATAACATAGTGGTTAGTGGTTAGGAGGTAGACTTGGAGTCAATCAAATCTGGCTCAAATCCTCACTCCACCCATCTTGCTAGCTGAATGACCTCAGGATGGCCCTAGTCTCTGAGACTCAGTTTCCTCATCTGCCAAATGGGAATACTATGGATATCTATCCTCCATAAATTGTTATGAAGATTTCATGAGATATTTCATGTCAAATCCCTGGCATATAGTCAGTGTTTAGAAAATACTATTACTTTTAGGACCCCAACCAAAATCACTTCCCCAACTTAGGTAAGTGTTAGAAAGTCAACCATTGATGATTGATTCCTCTGAGTGAAAGCTCTGCCTCCAGTAATACTTGGGTAAAATGTAAATATCCTCAGGTATCTATCAGATTAAGCCACCAAGAGGCTCTGACAAAGCCTTTCTCTATCACACTGCCTTCCAATATGACAACAAACAGGAAGTAAGCAGAGCATAGGACCAATGAATTTTGATAGGTGCACTGCACTTGCATTTGACAATCATTTATTGATAACTACAAGACCAAGTACTATGCTAGTAATTTGCAAACCATTAGCTGTGTGACCTCACACAAGCTGCACAATCTCCATGAACTTAAATTTTCTCATCACTAAATTCCATATGCATTAATAGCTACTGTACTTTATTTGGCTGTCATGAGGATTAACTAAGATATATGTAAAAATAATGTTTGCATAGCAAATAGTAAGTGCTCAATAATTTAGAAGCTTACAATAATAATGACATCAATGTTCATTATTGTTATCATTATTAAATGATGACTAAAACATACTACAGCTTAAAGGAATTCCCTACCTTGCCCAGGTCATTCAACAACTATTCCTAAGTAGCCCAACCAGGTCAAAGATCCTAGTGAGTGTCCTAGTGTGGGGCAGGGTGGGGGTCTTCCAAGAAACCAGAGGACAACACAAAAAGAAGGGGTAACAACAAGGGAAGGAAGCATGCTGGAAGGGGAGGTTGCTAGGTGTGTTAGAAACCAAAGAGTACATACAGGCAAAACTAATAGATGACAATAGAAATCAAAATAGTAGTTGCCTTTGAGAGGAGAATGACTAGAAAGGGGCATAAGAGAACTTTTTGGGGTGACAAAAACATTCTATGTCTTGACTTTGGTGTTGATTACATGGGTGTAAACATTTGTAAAAAATCATCAAGATGCACACTTAAGATTTGTACGTTACTGTCGGTAAACTTCAATTACAAAAAAAGGAAATTGGGTTTGTACTATTTTTAAAAATTTAACTTTTTTTCTAATTCATCCTGTGACCAGGCTTACCATTAACCAGAAGAATTTTTCTTTCTTCCCAGGCCCTACTTACAGGATCCAGAAAGAAGGGCAGGAATTCCTTTCGGCCAAATAGTGATTGTCTACACCAAATCTGATGACTCTGGAGGCAGGCCAAGCCAGCCACTTTAGCTCAAGCCAGCCCTACTATACTCTCTAGAATGTCAACCACAACTGTACACCAGCAGAAGCCAAGAGTGCTGCCAGATTTAAAAGAATCAGCAAGGACACCTACTCCCCTCTGCCTTTAGCCCATAGGGAAGGTCATTAGCCAGTGACACTAATACTATTTCCATTTGCAAATCAATGCTGAAAGTAATTTCAAAGGGCTGAGACAAGACTAGGCCATGAGAACTGCTTTACAGCAATCTCAACATACAGTAATTGTAATTTTGGCTTAATGCTTATTACAACCCAGATCCCATAATAAAATAGTCCTTCATGTTTCCATCGTGCCCCAAGAATTGAAGAATATATCTCTTTTCTAATACAAAACCTGCATTTTCAGAGTTAGTACCCTGGAAAACACTGCCTTGGAGGAAAAAAAATGGCCATCCAATTCAACAAGAAATTGGACCTGAGGGCTGAGTGGTGGTCATAACAACTACTATATGTTGTTTCACTTTATTTAAGAAATTAGTGCATTACATGATGAGTGCGTTGCACACCGTCTGGGAAATAGTCACACTTGAATGTTCTGACTCAGGGGGATGGGGTGGAGGAGATGGGGGTATATCTACATGATGAGTGCAATGCGCACTGTCTGGGGAATGGACATGCTTGAAGTTCTGACTCAGAGGGATGGGCGGGACATGGGCAGCGTATGTGGCCTGAACTTTTGTACCCCCATGATGATAAGCTGAAATAAAAAAAATAAAAATAAAAAAGGATATTATACATATATACACATTAATTACAGCAACAGTACAAATATGTGCAAACATAACTAAATTAGACTGATATAAAACAGTATATTCTGTACAATTTCATTTAAATAAATTTTAACAAGCAAAACAAACAAAAAAAAGAAATTAGTGCATTTACCTGGAAATCCACACCCCCTAGGAAATGTTTCATCAAGATATGACGTTTAACAAAGTGATAAAAATGCCAAGTTAAAAAATGTCAGAAATAAGATTCGACTGAATTTGTAGAACTGATATATCACAAATAGATAACCTACATTTCAAGTTGATGAAGGCTGACTAAGATGAACCATGTTACACAGGACAACAAGCCTGGAATCCACTCCTCAGCCTATGCTGATAAATCTCGGTGATGATCAGTCTTCCGGGTAGGGAAACGTAAATCGGTAACTGCAGAAAATGAGTTATGCAGATGTGTGTGCTCTGTACTAATTGCTAAAGCCATATTATGTGCCTAATCTTTACATTTCAAAAATAACATAAGCTGAGCAAGGTAATAGGCATAACAGGATCCCCTCCACCCAGTGTACTTTAATTCGTGTGTTTTTTTCTTCCTTGAACTGTTTAATCTTGGCAATTATTTTCCGTTCCTTTCAAATTTCTCAACTCCAAAAATATAAGTCATAATGAAGCAGACACTAGAAAGCCTTTTTATTGGATATATTTGAAGAGCTGCAACACATTCCGGTTGCTCTGTGTTGATTGTAATTCCCAGAATGAGGAGTTGATTTGGACATAAAACAGCACAGCTGCAAAGAGACCTGGAACGCTAACAGTTTCATCTTCTTACTCACTGCCTCACAAATTGGCACTCTGGCTTATCACCTAAACCCTGATTCCAATTCTCTCCCCAATCCTAACCCTGGCCTCCAGGCCACCATACATTTTCCTGCTGCGGGCATGGACCTCAACTCCTTTCTTCATCACACAGCTCACTTTCTGCTTCTCACCCAGTCCCCAATCCAACATCCATTCCCACTCTAACGTCACCCACATCTCCAGCCCTAGGATGCATCCTAACTCCTTTCAATGATTTGCACTGTACTCAAAAGCAGCATAGAGGAAGGAGTACTAAGTTAGGGAAAAGATACAGTACCCCTAACCTATGCCTCCACTTCATCTAGCTTCAGCCTCTGTCAATAAAGACACTACATGCCGCTATAAATAATAATGAAGAGGATTTGGGGACATTATGCGTCCATCTTCTGCATCTATCCCCATGAACAGACTAACATTTCTGATTAGAAATCTCCCTGGCCACACCTCCTCACCGATGCTATGATCACCACCTTCAGCATGGAAGAGACTATGTGGTTTGTGACACTACATAAAACCACGGGTCCATGATAACAAAGTGAAAAAAAAACAAGTTCCTACATGAGTAATAGACAGATTATGATTGTTACTTTTTAATAAGAGGTCACCAACGTCACACATTCTTGTCAGTAAAATACCTCTAAACACCTGCTTTGCCTGGCTCAAGCCTGAGAAAGACACTTGACAGAATCTGTTATAGTAAACCACCAAGACCAAGATGATCTTTTGGAAGGCATTCAGGACTCAAGCCTTGATATGCTGGCTGCCTGACCACAGTGCCCTGTCCTTCTTAGGTAGGATAAAGTAGAGAGATTATTGGAAAAGGGTGGGAAGTGAACAAAAAAGGAGCTGTGGCCATAAATGCATGTGGGCACCAATCCATTACAGCAACAGCTGTGCAAGTGGCTGGCTTCTTGGATTATGCATGGAATTGTCCTCTATCATCCAGCAGCCAGCATGAGCCCAGCCTGACACTAGTGCTGCCTCACCAAGAGAACCCACGGCCCACCTCCCCTTGAAACTTGCCTGAATATGGTGGCTCTCAGGCTAAGCACAAGGGAAAGCACACCCAACTCCAAACATGTAGCTACAAACCAAACGATGGTTTTGAAATCGAGAACTGGCTCGCACTTTTACTTAATTCAAAAAAGATTTGGTTTTATCTGCACTAGGCTACAAGTTTTCTGATGCCACAGGAACACAAATTGCAGTAAACTGGACACAGCCTTAACTGAGTGCTTTTCCAACAGAGAACTGCTGAAAAGATCTTATGTGACAAAGTAGAGAAGAGTTAGTCAAAGCTAAGCAAGTATCTGCTTGAACAAACAAATGTCATGTTTTCTTCTTCTCTGAAATGGAAATAGAGCCTCTGTTTCAAGAGCTGCATTATCCAAACTATATACACATCTGCCAATTTTAAAGTTTATGCAAAGCATAAATATAATACTTAAAAGGTAACTAGGTGTACAAGAGGCCTTTTTGATAGTTTCAAACAGAATTAAGATTCCCATGCCCCTCCCAAAGAGAACAGCCTACCTTGTCTGGCTACCTTATTGAAAAGGTTATCAAAAAGATCAGTGTCCATCACTGGTCTTAACCTCAATGAGCCGAAGAAAATGTCATTTAGAAAGAACATCAGCAATATATATGCTCTTAAAGCCATATTTTATTCAGCAGCACAAAATAACTTACTGATTACCTACTACTTGTGCTTTAAAAACTCTAGAAACACTGTACTCTATAGTAATCTTCTGTGCAGTTATGATAGGCTGTGGGCATGAGCCCCAACTCGTGGGGTGGGAGGCTGAATTTAAACGAGTGGTAGGCTCTGAAAACAGATTATGAAATTTATTCAAACTGTTTCTAAATTATTTGACTTGATTCAATCATTTGTCACATCATTATTCAAAATTAAATGTGTGTATATTCAAAGTATGTATTAAATGTTTGATCCTATATCTCGCTATGTTACAAATCATATGCTAATGATTTCCTTAGCTTAAAATATTCAAAGATGACCTATATATAGGAAATGTGTAAATAACAAAACCTCTTCATAAATATGGTCAATATCAATAAACTTTATTGGCCAAAAAGATTAATAGACCTAGTATCTTTCATCTCTAACATAAAAACTAGTCTTTAAAATTTAGTCACACAGGACTTTTCACATACTTAAAAGGAGAAAATACTAATGACTACTGTGCATTCACTATTTTGAATTATTAAATTTAACAACCAACAGAGAGGCTGAAATGGCAATCTTGCTCTTAGCAGCCATAAGCTCCCCATCTCCTCGGGAAAGTAAACTCCCTTCTTAAAAGTTGCCTTATAAAATTACTCTAATTTATTCTAATTACAACCATAATTCCAAGTGCTAATTACCCAATTCCTACAGAGAGGTATGTGGTTTTAACTGTGGTGAGTCAACATAAGAAAATGTTATGACATACGCCTAGTAAAAATTTTCGTTCTTAAATTATAGAAAGCTGTCCTGTTTCCACATGTGTTAACCCATCCTGGACAATTGCAAATTATATTGCTAAAACAGCAACTCATTTTCTATGAATGAATTTGGTTTCAGGGTCCCTGAAGGTAGCCTGAAATAAACCTTAGGTTACCACCTGAGGAAATCAGGAACCAAAGTTCCAGAAACAAACTTGATATACTCGATATACTCCCAGATTCAAAAAGGGAATATCTTCCCTAGATGAATTTGGTGCTACAATCTTCTATTGCATTTACCTCTCTAGGCCCTCAGTGGAAACCAAAACCTTTTAAAAATCCTGAAGTCATATTCCTTTCTCATATGAATGAATGTTTGAGACCTTCCACAATTAGGACAGCCCTGGAAACATGTAACGGCGGTTCTACTTTCCAAAGTTACTCTTTCAGATGGGATTGAATTCTAGCCTTGAGCCAGGTCCATGGCAACACCGACGTTTAGGACAACAGATCTAACCCCCACAAACTTTCCAAGCCTTTCCTCACCCCTTTGACTAGTTGGAAAAGAAACAGCTCCATTTAGAAATAAGGATAAAGGCCCTGAGCTGAAGACTTTGACAACTTTCCGCGGGGGAGGGCTGGCGTTGCCCTAGAATCTTCCGGTAAAGAAAGCTCTGAGAGACGGGGAGAGGCGAGAAGGAGGAGACGAGAGAAAGGAATAGGGAAAGGAGTGGGAGGAAAGGGGGCCCGAGGGCTCAGGGAGGAACTGGGGCCTCCATGAGTGAAAGCTGGGGCTACCCCCGGGGACAGCCCCACTTCCACAGTGTGGACTGGGCATGAGTCACTGCGATTCAGTGTGCGTGGAGCTCCCAGGGCTAGTCCAGCCCAATCCAGCATCCGCTCTGTGGCCATTCCGGACACTTGCACCTAAGACACCTGCCATTCCCCATTGCACTTCCACACCCCCTTTCTGTGCCTCTCTCAGCACCCCTGTCTCCAAGGCTGCTGTCTCCAGTTCACATTCAGGAGCTAATCCCAGTCCTCAGAAAAGCAATGGCTGGGATTGGAGAGGGGCGGGGGGCGCCCCTTCGTTTGCCTGAGTTCTCTTCAGCCTGAGCCCCTCTCTGCTGCGCCTCCCCAACCCGCCGGTGGGAGGCCCCAGCCCGAGATGCGCGCACTCCGGGGGACCAGTGGTCGGGCGCCCTGGGCCAGGTGGCTGAACCCCAGCAAACAGAGGGAGGGGACTTCCCCCTCCCGCGGAGGCCCACTCCTGCTGGACACTAGTGGCAAGGGGACAGCAGCCTTTGTTCTCCCGGGGTTTGGCGAGGCTTCGCTGCTGAGGCGCAGCGCGGGCGGCGCCAGGGCACTGGGATTGCTCACTTTTGCACGCGGCATGTCGAGGGGTACAAGCTCCTGCCTTCTCCGGGGGGTGGGGTGGCTAGGGAGTTTGGGTTTAGGGGGTGTGAGGGGGAAAGGAGCGTGGGGGGAGGGGTTCTGTGTGTCGGCCAGGCTCTTTGTTTGCATTGGAGGCGGGGAGAGGGGGTTGAAGGTGGGTTCGAGCTTGGGTTCTGAGAGCAGGGCAGATTCCTGAGTATGTCACCATGTTGCACCCGCGCAGCACACACATGCACACTCGCGCACACGCACACACATGCACTCGTACAGACAGGCTGCCGGCCGGTAGCAGACAGCGCGGTTCCCGGCGCTCCGGGCTGCAGCAGCTTCGTTTGCCCGCAGCGCCACCACCGTGCGTCCAGAGGGGGAGTGGAGGAGGCTGGAGGCACTCGAGGGGCGACAATTACGCGAGGAAGGAGGGAAAGTGGTACAAACCCGGACCCCCACCCCAGCGGCCCTGGACCTCCCCTTTGTGGCCCGGGGTCGCAGAGGTCACGGGCAGCTTAGGCTCTGGGAGGGAGGCAGGGAGCCACTGGAGGGCGGCGCGCACGCGAGGGGGCGAGGGAAACCAAGAGAAGGGAAGCAGGCGGACTCGGCTGGCGGGCTTACCCTTGGAAGCATCTTTCTCTTCTTTGGGCTTGGTCACCTTCCCACTCATAGATCCCAGCTTGCTTGACAAGGTTCGCCCAGAAGACGGAAGTCCTCGCCGAGCGGGCCGGACTTGGAAGAGTGCTTAGGGCGGCAAGTCGAGACCGCAAGCTCCCCTCGGTGTGGCTTGGGGCGGAATCCGCTTTTCCCCACCGCCGCCGCTGCCGCCGCTGCCTACGAGAGAGTGGGGAGGAAAAGAGAGGGGTGAAGGAGGAGCCGCCGCCGTCGCCGCCGCCGCGAGCCCAAGCGGCCGGCAGCGGGAGGAGCCGCTCGCCGCGCTCAAGAAGTGAAGAGACAAAGCGGCGCGGCGCTTCCTCCGCGCCCCGCGCCCGCCGCTCCTGCCCGCCCGCTGAGAGCCGCGCTCGCCACCCCCAGGGCGGCCGAGAGGCGCGGCCGGGACTCCCCGGCTTCACCGCCGGCCTCCCCCGGCTCCGCGCGGGCCGCTCGCCGGGAGTTGCCTGGGTGGGCTGCCCGCGCCCCGGCGGGCTCCTTTCGCCCGCCTCTCCCAATCCGCTGCGGGCCGCCAACTCAATCAAAATAAAACCCCGAGGAAGGTTTTAAAAAAAAATCATAACAAAGACGAAAATATTCACTTAAAAATAACGAGCCTCCCCGAAAGGGAAATGTTTGAACATGTGATGAGCAACGTGTGAGCCTGTTACACCGCAGAGCCGCACAGCTTCTCGCCCGCGGGGAATCGGAGGGGAGGGTCGCCTCTTTCTTTCTTTCTGTTTAATCCATTTTGGGGTTCCTATTATTTTGCCAAAAAGGGGACCCGAGTTGCCCGCCCGCGGAGGAGCGGGAACCGTTGGCCCTTACCTGCTCTCTCTCCCTACACCCACACCCCCTTGGAGCTCGCCGGCTCCCTCGCTTGCGCTCTCCTTCCAAAGAACTCTCCGGTCCCAGAGAGCCGCGAATCAACACCGCGGCGCATTCTATATAAACGGCAAGGTGTGGGCACGCGGGGGTTGGGGACCGGCGAAGGCGGGGCCCCACAAAGCCGCCTGCCGGCTGTAGTAAAAGGAAAGCTCGGCAGGGGCGCGCCGACGTCAGCCGCCGGTTGGCAAAACCCTGGCGAGCCCCGCGGACTGCGGGCAAGCGTGTTGGCCGGGAGTCCCCGGCCGCTCCGGGGCAGGCAGGGCCCGGGGGCGCCACTGGAGTGAGCTTGCCTGTCGGCCGGCCGTGGAGATCAAACCCGGGCGCCCCCCCCCTCCCCGCCCCTCTACTCCCTCTGCTTCCAGCGCTTGCCTTCTCGGCTGGGCTGCCTGGGCCCGCGCTGGTTGCCACCTACACTTTGGGGACTCCGCTGTTGGCAACTGTCTGTACCGAGCGGTGGGATCTCCGTCCGGGAGTCGCTGACTCTTCGCCTCCGGCCAGCTGCCCGAATTGAGACAGCCGGGCTCTCGGGGAGGAGAGAAGGGCGCTCTGGGATCTGGATGTCACTAGGGCAGAGAGTGAAACTGACCGCGGCGGATGCCACCTCCCACCCCCACCCTCACCCACAGGCCCCTCCTCCTAGGGCTGGTCGCTCTGGTTGGCAAACAGGATGCAAAGAGTGCCCACCGCCCAGGATGACCAACCCCAGGCAAATGGGGTGAGTTGGGATTGGGGGCGAGTGCTGAAGAGGAATAAGTAGGATCGACATGTCTCCTGGGGCATATATGCGACAAAACCCAGAGA
The DNA here is from genome assembly GCF_020740605.2 of Lemur catta. Lineage (NCBI taxonomy): Eukaryota > Metazoa > Chordata > Mammalia > Primates > Lemuridae > Lemur > Lemur catta. Next base: position 38,072,104 of record NC_059155.1, read on the forward strand.
AGGACCCTGAAGATTAGAACTAGACGGAAAACTGCTCAGAAATTGTTCTACAGGGGGCAAATGGGGAAGAAGAAAGAGTCCAAAAGAAGAGAAGAGGAGGGAACGGGGTAGTCAAGAATTAGCCCCTGGGGCGTCCTGGGAAACTCTTTTCGCAATAGCCTTTTCTGGGCGTGCAAATCCCCAGAAGCCTGGCGCTCTGTTGAGGGACTGAGGTAGCCACTAGCAGGACTTGGTCCTCAGAGCCGTCCATTAATCAGACTTCAGGCTTCAGCCTGGCCATGGAGACACGGTAGCGACTCCCATGCAGAAAATCCGTTTCCCCGTTCCACTCAGACCCACCCGCTTCTTAATTCGGTTTTGTTAATGGCATTAAACCAGGCGAAGAAATCATATAGATGGATTAGTCCTATTGAATCCCAGGCGGTAACTCAATTACAAGAGCCTGCTGTGGCTTTCAAGACCAGGAGTGTGGGCTGCCCCTGCTGCCAGCCCGGGTCTAAAGGTCGGCAACCCTCTAAACTCAATTTGCAGCCTCCGTCCTCAGTCTGGAAGGAACTAAAGGCCTATTTTTCTTGTAAATAATATCTAATAATCTGGAGCTTGATGACACAATGTGATTATCCAACCCAAGGTTAGACCATTAATTAATATCAATGGTCTGGGAAGGAAGGAATTTCTCTTCAAATGACCGGAACTCCGAAGGAGTGGAGACTTGGATGAGTTTAGAGGAAAGGGCAGGGGAAGGGGGTAAAGAGTTCTTAAATAATTTACCCCCATAACAGTTACCATTCATTTAGCACCTACCCTGTGCCAAGCAGCAGGCTAAATACTTTGCATCATTATCTTATTTCATCCTCACAACAGCCTTAAGGAAGTGTTGGTACTATTGTTATTTCCATTTTACAAATGAGGAAAATGAAGCTCAGAGAGGTTAAGTAACTTGCCTGTTGGCCACACAGCTGGTAAGTGTTGGAACGTGAAAACAAAGCAGGGGAGCCAGGATAGGAAACAGGTGGGTCTGTCTCTAAAACCAGTGTTCTATTATACCACATGATCTCTCAATACTCCTATCAGCCTCTTAAAGAGGAGGGAGGCACATTTTCACTGGAGCTGTCTGTGAATCCCAAATTCTTAAGTCTTTTCAAACTTCGCAACTCAGCATTCAATCAAACATGCATGTGTGCACACACACACACATGCACACACCTCTTGTGCACACACACATAACATTAGCTTTGTCCACATCCCCCTAGTCAGCAACAAGACCTTATTTTTGGAAAAGGGTCATTCTCTGTCGTGGGAGATCTTAAGCATGGTATCTATGTGCCTACTGGGTGTCTCAGCTTTCCTGCCACATTAAGATTTCCAGGAAAATTCTCTGCACAGACAAGATGTGTCCCGCCTACCCCTCAAGCCCTGTCTTCAATGGCACTTCCAGCAAGGGTAACTTCCAGCTGGAAGCCAGATATGACTCTGTTCCTTAAAGGACACTAATAGTCAACATATAGCTAAACCTAGGTTAGTTAATACAATTGTGGTGAGTCAAGGAGATGTCTGCTTTGGGAGTGTTAGCAGAGTCTGTCCATGAACACAAACAAGTAAAAAGAGTGTGTTTCTTCACTGTAAACCACCTTGCAAAAAAAAAATAATCAGAAGATAGAGGAAATAGACACCTCATGAAGGAACAATTTAGTGGTTTATGTCCATATGGGGACAAATCACTGACATCGTAAGGGCATTCATGCTAGAGACCAAAGATAATGAATATTCAGGTGCAGGGACAAGCAATCTCACCTAAACAAAGCTTCTGAAGACCCTGCTAGGGAGGTCACTGGCAGCCTGTTTTGTGAAAGGAATGGGGGCCTTCCCCGCTTCAAAGCCCCATGAGATGTTTAATATGAACAAAGCGTTGTTGGTACTAGCTCAGAAAAAGGCATGCCCCAGTGTCCATCCCCCAAGCTACTTGGTAATGCAGAATAGTCAGTCAGCTGGAAGAGGATCTGACATCTGTGGGAGTGTGGTCAGGGAGGACTTTTCCCCACCCCCAAAGAGACTTGGTCTTGAAGCATCTCAACAAAACCCTGGTTTAGCTTATAGCACTTCCTTCCCCACCTAGATCCATTCCCCCCATTCCACTGCAGTGGAAGTACCCTTGGTTTTCAGTGTAGCAATTTGCACTCTCTGGTCACTTCACTTCTCTCTGCCTTGTCACTATGGTAAAATGTGTCCCATCCTATCTCTGCTGCTCCTTTGAGAAATAATTCCATAGACTGATAGAATATGGTGCTGAAGGGCAATCCCATGTAGTAATGTAGTCCTGGAATTAAAGCAATATTCTAAAAGAAAATGTTGCATGGCCACACCTCTAAAGAGGGCTGGGCTGTTTTCTGGAGTAAGGGGCAGAGGCCTGGGTCTTTGGTAGTAAAGTGGAAAGGGTGCTGAGAGTGTCACCCTGTTGTCCCTATCATCTCCCTAGTGTCAGTTTCCTGCTAGCCACCAAATGCCTTAAGACACTAGCCTCTAGATTCCAGGTTTGCTCATCCTCCAGTACCTCTAAGCAATGTTTCTGGGTAAGAGGCCATGTGGTTCCATTGTCTGTGCTGGAGGGTAAGATTGGGGTGAGCAGGGGCACAGAGGACACATACACTAAGGGCTTTTTCTGGCAGTTTTGGACAACCTGAGTGTAGAGATGTTGTCATTGGATACCACCAAATTAGATGTTTTAGTGACAAGACAGCTTCCTACTGGACAAAACATGTATTTCATTTGTGGAAACATTTCACAGCAGAAAGCTGGTTCAAGCTACACTTCCAGCCAGGGTACTTGAGATAAAGACAGGCTCTGGGAGCTGGAAGTTGCTTTAATTTTTAAGCTCACGTCTCAGCAATTGGAACTCAGATCAAAATGCTAGAGCTTTGAAAGGTATTCATTACTGATTCAAACCTTGCAGTGTCTATGTACATCATGTTTAAGGTTTCTTTCTATCTGAATCTCAGGTTGAGTTGGTGGATTTCTGTAATATCAGAGCTGGGAAAGATAATCTCCAAAGACAGCCACCATGGCAGTTTTAAAACATGACCATTGAGAGGTGGGCACTATGTCCTCTCCCCGTTGATCATGACTGGGCTTGTAACTGCTTCAGTCTATAGAGTATGGTGGAAGTGATGCTCTATTACTTTCAGGCTTGGTTAGAAAACGTCATACAGCTTCTGCCTGGCCTTCTTGGGTCATTTACTCTGGGGAAAGCCAGCCACCATGTATGAAATTTTCCCACCCTGAGACCACCATACTAGAGAATTCACATCTATGCTCTCCAGTTGACAGTGCTAACTGAGCCCCCAGACAACAGCCAGCAACAGCCAAGGGAGAGACCTATCTTGGATGTCCAGCCCAATCAAACCACCAGATGACTGTAGCCCCAGCTGACATCTGACTGCAACCTCCATGAGAGACCCCTCAGTGAAGTACTTCTCATTGTACCCCTTCTTACATTCCTGGCCCATAAAATTGTGAGCAAAATGAAATGTTTTTAATTTTAACTTGTTTTTAGCTGCTAAGTTTTATGGCAATATGCTTTGTAGCAATAGTAACTGGAATAGTGACCCAAAAGTTCTCCTAATCCTGTATATATATGCCACTCCACTCTGCAGAGTGAATGTCTACTTCCCTTCCCCTGGAATCCAGGCTGGCCTTATGATTTGCTTTTGCCAATAGAATGTAGCCAAAGTGATGTTGTGTCAGTTCCGGGCCTAGCCTTTAAGAGCCTTGGCAACTCCACTTTCCCTCTAGGGGAAACCAGCTACCATGTCAAAAGTCAGATACCCCGAGACTCATGTTGTGAGGAAGCCCAAGCTGACCATATGAAGAAGCCATGTGAAGGAGAACTGAGGAACCCAACTAGCAGCAAGAACCAAGGCTCCAGACATATGACACCAGATAAACCCATCTCAGGTAGCTCCCAGCCATTCAAGCTACAAGGCTCCAGATTTCATGAAACAGAAAAGAGCCACCCTCCTGCACTCTGTCCAAATTCCTGACCCACAAAGTTGTGAGCAAACTGGTTGTTGTTTTAAGCCACTTGGTTTTGGGGTGGTTTGTTAAACAGCAAGAGATAACTGGAATGAGAATTCTAGAATCACTTTTGGACCAAGTCTGTTCTGTTCCCTAAGTTTGTCTGCTACAGACCAGAATGGGTTTTTGGAGTGAGGGAAGGTTATAAGATAGAAACGTGTCAATGATTTATCCAACAACAGCTTAACACTAAGACCTTTCCAGTCTACACCAAGCAGATATGTGATTTTCTGCTTCCTGTAAAATTGAACATTTGGACCATTATAATGTGATGCTAGGATGCCTGTCAGAAACAAACATCTTTAAATGTTTTGTCATTTTCTTCTCCAGTGAAGGAGCAAACAATGAGCTAGCTTTTTCAAAAACTCAGTTTTACTACCCAACAACAAATATTACCAGGCAGCATCAGCTCTCCACCCAGAATCCCTATGATCCCATAGCATTCAGAAACATCTGTGTCAAAGAGGAGAGGGTAAGCAAAGTTGGCCTTTTCCTCCCAGCATGCTCCCGACTTTCTCTACATCTGAAACAGAGGACCTAGCCATTTTCTCTCCCAGGCAGTAACACACAAAAGACTTTGGCCTAGGTCAATTTCCAAAAGATTTTCAGATCTACTCTTGCCTTCATTCTAGTAGTCATAATGACAATCGTGGAAGAAAACAGTGCAGGCAAGAAAATTTTATCTCTCAAAAAGTTTCTTGAATATAGTAGTAAGCTATTAGCTCACTTGCATTTGCCTGTATCTTGATTTCTCTCAATGAGATCGTAAGTTCCTACATGACAAGGACTGTGTGAAACGCTTCTAAGACTTACTTGTCCCATGCCCACTATATGGTATATATAACATAGCGCCTGGTACATAAAAGGCACAATAAATATCCTCATCATTATAATTTCATTTATTTAATTTACTGGGTTTCTTCAATGCACTAAATATTTACCCAGATTATGCCATTTTATACTCAAAGCAACCCTCTGACTTAGTGACTATTATTATCTCTACTTTCCAGATGAGGAAACAAGTTCACGAAAGTGAAGCAACTTACCCAAGATCCCACAGCTAGTAAGAGTTACACCCAGGACTGAGACTCAAGTAGGTCCTTCTGCTTTTCTTTCCACAATATGACACTGAATATTTTGTAAATATTATAGAATAATAGTTACCTCTAAAACTTCCCAACTATAAAATCAAGCATTAGAGCAAGTGCTCTCAGGGCTTATTGGGTTTTCATTTGTTTTCTGTCGATGCCTGACTACCCCACCCCACCAGTGTGGTAGACATGGAGTTATGGTGTCCAGATTCTCCTTCCAGAAAAGGCTTGCTGCCCAGCTGTCAGGAGTGTAGTCAGTGGGCAGCCTCCAGCTGTCAGCTCCCTCAGCGTCTGCCTCAGCTACAGAACTGCTTCACCTGAGGTCATGCCCTTCCTAGGTAAGCTCACATCCAGTGGCTGAGGGAAGCCTGGCCACTTTAGATCAACACAGGCACTCTGACAGACAACACTCACTCCAGAGCCCCCTGCCAGGTTGGCTAAGTCTTTGTTGGTCCTGCTTCACAGTTCAACTTCTCCCTCTGCCCAACCCCACCTCCTCCTACTTCCTTTCACAGTTGTTGATCACTAATGAACGTCTTCTACCAGAGACTCCATCTGCTTTCAGAGATCCCAGTCTGTGACACCTTCTCTCTCTCTTTCTCTCCACCCATGTCTGATTGTGCAGGCTTTTGATAAAGAAAGATTCTGGGAATCCTCCTCTTCCTCTGATGGTTTAAGCGATCTACACAGTGTCGCCAGTTCCTTTTGCCTCTGATTCTCTGTCTTCTTAGGTAGCTGCTTGGAGCCTTCTTTAGAGTGCCAGGGGTTGGGAGGTGGATTTATGCCTGACCACAGAACCCTGAGACCCAGCTGGTATTGTATACCACTGTTACATTTTAGGACAAGAGGAGTAACTTGCAGATGATCCACAAATAACAAGTGGGTTCCTAATAATCAGGAACCTGCACCTATACTTTCCTTCACTTGAAACTGCTTGTAACCCAGTTGGTCTGATTTTACATGACACAGAATGGCTGTGTGCCTGGCACATGGTTGGAGTGACTTTACTCATTACACTGTTGTCATAACTGTACCGGACATAATGTGGCTAATTTTGGTCTTCCCTAAGGGACCTCCCTACTCATGTACTCTTCTTAGTATTCCACTTCTGGGATTCTTTATTCTTCCCATTCTGCTTCTCCCAGTGCAGTCTCTGGTGCTATTTCCCTTTTCATGATCTCATCTCCTCTTCCATACCAGGGTCTAGCATGACTGTTCCTTATTACAGTTTTCCTATTCCAGTTTATTCCATAAAGCCTCCCCCTTCCCTATATCACCCAGCCTGCAAGGTAAGCACTTTTGTGCTTTTGGGGAGAGCAACTGAGAACAGTGATAGGAGATTTGCCTCACTGCTGCTAGGATAGCCAAAGAGGAGCGCCTTTGAGCTTTCCTGCTTGCTACAAAAGAAAAGAAGCAATGGCATCATTTTGCTTTGCTGTAGGCTTGCACCAGAAGCACTGTCAAGGCAGTAAGGCTAATGATCAAAAACAGGGGAGGCAATTAACATATGGTGTTTTATACAAACTGTCATTTTATCCTTGGAACTGTTCTAAACACTAGATATTGTAGCCCTTGATTTACAAATAATGAAAAGAGCTGAGAAAGGACAGTGTACCTGCTCAAGTTCCCACAGCTATTGAATAGCACTAGCAGGATTTGAATCCAGGTTTTTCTGTTGCAAAAGCCTATATGTTTTGCACCATCAGATGCTTACATTGTCAAGAAGGCTGTGGTCGGCATGGGCCAGAGGAGTCTGAAAGAATCCATGAATAGTCAGTGATGCTCTGGCTTTGATGTTAATGGAGAGGATATTTCTAAGAACCACAGGAAATCATGCCATTCAAAAAAGCTATGGCACTGTGACCCAGGGCAGAGCAGTCCTCTCCAAAGGCTTCCTTAGCCACATACGAAATTCTACACTGCTATTCTTTGTTCTTCTTGCTGAGGTACTGTGCTGGATTATCTGATGTCAACTTACCTACCACTTCTGGTAAAGGCTGGGGGCTAGTTTTCCCAGAAGCTCCTTCCCTGTATAGTGAAAGTCTGCCACTGAGAGAAACTCACTCAAGACTTGGAAAGTGAGAGTGAAGCAGAAGTCACTGTTCTCAGGAGGCTGTAACAGTCAGGCAGTGTGGCTTCATAGATCTCTCTATGAGCTCCCACTTCCCAGTGGCCTTATGCATCTAGACCTGGTGACTTCTCAGAATTCGAGTGAGATTTGGTTTCCTCACCTTCTCCAGTGCTTCAAGTTGAAATCATTAGAGACATTTGTCTGATCCTCCAACATGAACTTTTTGGACCTTCACTCTCCTAGCTCCTATGTTACACAGACCTGGTTTTTAAAATATATTAAATCCCTTATCATTCTAATATTTTAGTGGTTCTATTTTCATGACTGTACCAAAACTGATTCAGGTACCCACCCTGAACCTCACTACTAGTTCTGTGTTATTATAAATTGACTCCCTAGGAGTCCAGTCATATAGAGATCTTTTTTCTTCTTTTCTAGAAACCACCGAAGGCTCTGGGAAAATAGTGACTTAAGCCTGTGTTGTTTCCCATTCCTCATTCCAGGCTACCTGTCTCTCCTCAGGCAAATAGCCAGTGAGATCTATGGAGAAAAGCTGGATATCAGTAAGGTCCTAGGCACTGTGGGAGTCTCAGCAAAAAGAAGCATTGTCAGGCTTTCTCTCCTGAGTGCCAAGCAAAGCCTGGATCTAGCACTAGAAAGGTCCAGCACAAGGAGACCAGGAAACTGAGGAAACAACATCAGGCTCATGTTCCCGGTCTCCTATGCCCTTAAGAGGCCAAGAAGGAATGAACTAAAGGAACAGATGGGGTCAGTGTAGACCTGGGGAGAGGGCAGCTTCCTCCAGGTACTTAGTTTCCCAACACTTGAGGACTGACTATGACCTAGGTATCTTCCCCTCTACCATGAGCTGACCTCAGTGAGACAACAACAAAATACTCTATAACCACCTCTGTGGGTCCAGCAACCAGCATCCAGAGAAAGGTCGATTAAGCAATGTATACCAACAGAAATAAACTGGCAGGAGGAGAGACAAATAACTTGAAAACCACCACCAACAACAAGTGCAGCATGAAAAAAAGACTTTCCTGAACTGCAAAAATGTGATTTTCTGAAGAGACAGTTTCATAGATGAACTGAAGGAGACAATGACCATGGCTGAGACCCAAAACAGTGGCCCGGATGATAGAGTAGAAGAATCACAAAATACAATGTCAAAAATACGAAGACAGTGAAATCTTGAGGGAATATGTAAGACCCTTGGAGGATAGATCCTGAAGAATAACAAGTTCTTCTAGAAATAAAAAAACAGGCAGTAATTTTTTAAAAGATAATGGAAAAGAGCTTTTCTGAGCATAACAGCTATAAAATTTGAATAAATAATTTAAAAAATGCAAAAATAACTGGAAATTAAGAAATATACTCCGAGAACACCACTGGATCAAAAGTGAAATTATGAACTATCTAGAAAGTAACTAAAAAAACCACTTTACTCCAAAACCTATGTGGCATAGATAATGCTATACTCAGAAAAACTATATATATTCTTAAATGTCTTACGTATTAATGAACAAAGATGAGAAGGTAAATGAGCTTAGAATTTATCTTAAGATATTTGGAAAAGAACCACAAATTAAACCAAAAGGAACTAGGAAAAAGCATTAATAATTTTAAAAAGGTGGAATTACTGAAATAGCCAAAAATTGTTTTTTGAGAAAACCAATAAAACAGACAACCCTCTTGCAAGTCTCATTAAAGAAAAGGAAAATAAATATTTACAACACTTGAAATGAAAAAAGAGACATAACCACAGATAAAGAAAATTTTAAGTAATTTTAGAAGATGCTACATTAAACTCTACAACAGCAAATTTGAAAACCTAGGGGAAAAGGATTTTTTTTTAGAAACCCAATTTAACTCAACAAGAAGTGGAAAAATTGAATAGGCCAATTATCAAATAAGAGAATGAAATCATAAATAAATATCTACCACCGAAATTGTCATCATAGCAGAGAGGTTCATTGTTTTAATTCAACTTTTTCTTTTAAAACAAGTAATTTCAATGTCATGTAAACTATTCTACCCCATGAAAAAGAAGAAAAGTCTTTTAATTCTTTTTTATGAGGTCAACCTAAATTTCATCTACAAACCTACAAAGTTAACTACAAGAAAGATATATATAAACGTTAATTTTTTGGCTATTGATGCTGACATTTTGAATGAAACATTAGTAAATACACTCTAGTAATCTTTCAATAAAGTAAATTTATAACCAATTAGGTTATGGTGGATTATAGTATTGGTCCCAATTCTTCACCCCTACCTGTGTCCAGGAATTTTTTCATGGTGTGCATTTCCTTGTCCCTTAACTTTGGCATCAGCCAGGTAACTTACTGTGGTTAATTAATTGAGATGGAAGTGTGCCACTTTCTAGCCGAAGCTTTAAGAAGCTTTGTGCACTTCCTCCTTCCCTCTTGTGTCTCTGCAGTCACCTTGGGAATATTCTGGCTAGCCTGTTTGCCCTGTCAGGTGGGTAAGAGTTATCTGGGGCAGAGCCATACCAGCCCCACAATCTGAAGGAAAGCAGCCCTAACAGACCAACAGAGCTACAGAGACAATCGGAGCCACTCAGCTGAGCCCAGCCTAGATCAGCCAGACTCCAGCTAACCTGAAGACATGTAAACAATAACAAATGATTGTTGTTTTTTTAAGTCAATGAGATTTGGGATGATTTGTTTTACAGAAATTACTGACTGACATGTAGGATTAAATTTGGAAATGCAAAGGAGGTTCAGTATCAGCAAATGTATCAACATAATTCATTACATCAATAAATTAATGAGGAAAACCATATGAATGATGATATCAAGAAAGGCTTAAAAGTCAATTGATAAAATTCAGCTACATTCCTAATACATTTCTAAGTTAAATAGGATTAGAAGGAAATCTTTTTAAATAGTACAGGTTGTTTACAAAAACAACAGATGCCAAATATAATCCCAAACTGCAAAGCACTGACAGATTCAAATAAAATTCAGAACAAGACAAGAATGCCTCCTATCATTATTATTCAACATTGCCTTGGACCGTCTAGCTAATAAAAAAGACCAAAAAATAAACTAATGTAAACATCAGAAAAGATATCTATTTCTTCGTCTGTTAATGGTTTATTTGTATAGCTAGGAAAACAAAACACTCTAGTAAAATCTGTGAGACTTATTCAGAGAATTTGGTACTGTGAAGGAATACAAGGTTACTATACTAAACAAATAGTATACCTCTATTCAAGCAATAAACACCAAGAAATGAAAGTGGGAAAAATTATATTCACAATAATGAGAAAACCTATATGATACACAGGACTAAATTTAACAAGAAAAGCATCAGACCAGTATGAAGAAAATTGCAATACCTTACTGAAGGATGTAAAACAAAATCTGAAAAAAGGAAGGAATGAATGAATTATAAGACTGTAATGTCATAAAACTTCGATTCTCCCAAAGTCAATATTATTTTTTAAGTTCCAATTTAAATTCCCAGTGTGATTTTCCAGGGAGAAAAAAATGAGAGGATTTATATAATATAATCTTAATACTTATATGGAAGAATAAATACCCTAGAATAGTCATGAAAATAAGAATGAGAGAGAAATATCTTAACCAGATATCAAAATATACTCTAAACTCTAAACTCATTGCAATTAAATCAATATGGTATTGGCATAGAGATAATAGATCAAAGGAACAAAATAGAAAATGCAGAATTAAATAGCATATATAAGCATTTAGTACATGAAAATGTGATATTTCATTTCAGTGGTGAAAAGATGGGTTGTTAATGAACAGTATGGATACACCTGCCTATTAATTTGAAATAAATTTAACCTTTGTTTTATACCTAAAATCAATATAGTTTCCAGATAAATTTATATTTAAATGTAAAAATAGCAAAAGTCCCGTAAAAAAAAATCTAGAGAGCTATATGCATAACCTAGGAGTGAAGAGACCTTCTCAGCCAATTCTCAAAAGCCAGACATTGTAAAGGAAATTTCATTATATACAATTTTCAAAATTTTGACAGAAGATTCAATTATTAAAATCAATAGATAAACAAGAAATTGGAAATATTACTGCATCCAGAGAACAGATGAGGGGCTTATAGCTATAATATACAAGGAGATCTTAAAAATTGACAAAGAAAAACAAACATTCAAAAATAGGCAAAAGATAGGAAGAACCACTTCACAGAGAAACAAATTCAAATGAACAATTTTTTCAAAAGCTCTTCATACTTACAAGTAACCAGAGAAACTCAAGTTAAAGTAACAATGAGATGACTTTTTTTTTATCTGTAGGACTGGCAAAATTTTAAAAGAGCTGTAGGATCAACTCTTGGTGGGATTGCAAGGGAAAAGGGAAATGTGTACTTCCATATGTTGCTGGTGGAATTGTGAATATGTTACATGCTTTGTAGAAAGCAATATTGCAACATTTAATGAAATTAAAAGCAGTACACATACACTCTGAAATTAAAAACAATATGCATATACTCTTCAACCTAGCCTGGTAATCTGTTTCAGAGTAAGAAAAACAACAGCATGTAAGGGTATATCTACACAGGTGCTTATTGCAACGTTGCCTTTTAGTGGCAAAAAAAAAAATTTGGAAGCAAAGTGAATGTCCACTACAAGGGAATGGTTAGATAAATTATTTTCCATCTACATCACAAAATGCTAGGCAGCCATTGAAAAAAGTGAAATCAAGCAACTGCAGTTGACTTGTAGGTTTTGTTGAATGGGAAAAATAGTAACAATAATCATAGCAAACGTTCATATTTGCACTGTTTCAAGTGCCTTATATACTTTAACTCACTGAATCTTGACAATAACCCCATGAGATAGGTTCTATTGTCATCCTCATTTTCTAGATGGGGAAACTGAAGCCCAGAGAACCTAAGGTCACACAGCTAGTAAAAGGAAAGAAGAGTAAGATACAGAAAGTGTGAGTAACATGATATAATTTCTGTAAAATAATCTATAATAAAAGACAGGCATGTGTATATTATATGTTTTATATAATTATATAATATAAGAATGGAAATGTGGAAAGATATGTACTAGGCTAGTAACGTGGGTTATTATATATATTATATATTTTCTATTATATATGTAAAGTATATTTTTATAAAAATAATTAAGGAATATAGCATTTCAATAATGGGTAATTCCAGCAGCAGCAGTTGCTGCTCCAGGCTCCAGGTGAGGTCAAGAAGGGAATCCTGTGATCCCTATCACCTAATGTCTCTTGCCCTCCTCTGTACCCCTTGGCACTGTGCTGATCCCTCCCTTATGCAGAACTACTGTATTTAGAAATGCCAGGTGCTTCCCATTCTATCTAAGCCAAGAGACTCCCTGGAATCCAGTCATCACTGTGCTCTGAGATTGCCCAACCACAGAAGGCTTCTAAGATCCCACTCTTGTGCATGAATCTCTGATTTGGGGCATGGAGACAGAGAAAAAAATCTGCCTCATGTCTACATCTCCTAGAGAAAATAAAGCTTCATTCTTGGGACAGGTTCTATCCTCCCTCCCAACTACGGCAGACATTTGAACTTCGCCACTCCCACTGACACACTTCACACTCATGCCTAAGGTGAGTGCCTATTTACAGAGATAAATAGGCAGATATCTCCTCTCCCAAAGAGCTTGGGATATTGACAGAAAGATATGCCTTTTATATTAGGTACTCAATGAATGTTTGTTGAGTGAGGAAAATGATGACATACATGAATAATTCAAATACAAGGTAGAGAGTGAAGTGTTAAATTATGGAGCCACAAACAAAATGCTATCAGAGTTGGAGTGGGCAATGGCAAACCTTTCCAGAAATGGTTTTGTAAAGAGATGGCATTTGAGCTTGATGTAGTGTTTCTGAACATGTGGTCAGTATCAGATCCCCTGAGGTGCTTAAGAACTCCAGATCTACTGAATCCAAATCCCCAGAAGTGACACCTAGGAGTTGGTATTTCAAAGAATCCCTCTATGTCATTCTTATGCACACTATAGTATAGACCATGAGAAATGGGGAATATTTGGGTATGCAGAGAAGCGAGGAAGTACACTGCAGTCAAAGGCAATAGCATGAGTCAAGTGTCCAGGCATGAAAGCAAAATGGAAAACAGTGGCTGATTCAATGTGACTAGGGGCATTGGAAATGGTGAAGAGGAATAATGAGGAACAAGATTGAAAAGGTAGGTTAAGGTTAGGTCCTAGAGGGCCTGGGGAATGCCAAGTTAAGGAATTTGAGCTTTTTTCTGAAGGCAAAAAAATCCATGAAGAGATTTGAGACAAAACAAAAATAGGAGTGTCTTGACTTTCAGTGTCTTCCAAACCTAGCCTCAAATGCATCAGATTTACCAAGATTGCTTGCTGAAAGTCTAAGCTCTGTGCCTCTACCCCTGGACCTTCTGAATCAGAATTTCCAGGGATGTGGACCAGAAACTATATTTTTAAGTTACCTTTCAGGTGATTCCTGGGAAGCCACCCTGGCATTGGTTCATGAAATGGAGATTGGGAACCACTCCTTTACTGGTAAATGCATTCCTAAAAAGTTGTTTGTATGCAGAGATTTTACTATTATAGTAGAGTTACTGTTCAAAGTACTAGGCAAGTGGACTATTTAGAGGCAACCTTCAGCAAATTTCCTTGTTCAGCAACAAAAAAAGAAAAAGAAATCATTTTCTCCAGAGTGTTTCCATAAAACGCACACCTGGTTTAAATGCAAAACCCCTAACAACTTCAATAAAATGTGACAACACGTTTGGATGCCTGGTATTAGTGATGCCATATGGTTACACAAATCCAACATGGGAAAAATAATTCAAAATGTTTAGGTTTCATCTAGCTTTTCAGCAAAATGAGTGAACTCTAAAGTGATATTTAGAAGAAGAAAGCGGTAATAGGATGTGAGGCTGATAGAGCCATGACTTCAAAATGGATATATCTATTATACTATGTAGCCATTTTGAGGTTGCAGGGTTAGTTGAGGCACCAATCTAGGTAGAGACCAGATGGTTACTCATCTCAACTCATGCTCCATTAATGATTAGACCACATGACTTCCAAGGTATTTCTTCTAGCTTTAAGATTTTAAGTTTATGTTATCTGGACACTCATCTACCTTGAAGATGGGTGAAAGGAAAAAAAGTGTGGAGGGGATATAATGTTCAAGTTATCGGTCTAATTCATTTTTCTAAAATATGCATAGACACAGATGATTCTGAATCTGAAGGTCTGTTTTCTTAAGCCATGTGATATTTTAAGATTGTCATTGTCTTTTAAAGAGAGCATATCTGTCATTTTCACGAAAACACCTTGGTTTGGCTAGCTGGAATACTGACATAATAGTTTGCTTAGCACAATGCTCGAAAGCCAACTTTGAGCAAGAAATTGCTAATGTTTAACCTTCCAACAGCCAGGCCTGCTTCTTTTCCTCTCAGAGGGTTCCTAACCTCACCCCCAAAACTTTCAAGCTCCCCCTCAATTACAACTCCTTCCTCAAAGCCCATTGCCATAAACAGGCTGGAGATCAGCAATGAGTCCTGACAGCAGTATTTTAGTAAGGAAATGGAATCCAAGCAAGTCTTTTGTGCACCTGGGTTGGAATCCCTCTTTCACAGAGACTTCCTGAACTATAAGAATCTCCACCCTATGCAGCTTTATATTACTCTCCACTGCTTTGTAGCAGACAAGGCAAACACGGATAACCAATGCCCTGAGCCAAATTAAAATTCACAGTAATGAGACATGAAAGATAAGGCCCCTAGAATAAAACAGCTCTAGGTAGAGAAGTTAAGAAAGGGTTAAATTTAACATTTGAGGTGCTTTCCTGCTAATTTCTTGGCTTTTTGGTGAGAGGGTGCAAGGAAAGGAATTAATTCCCAAACATTACTGTGGCTTGATCAGTGTGTTGGGAGCATGGACTTGTATTTTTATTTGCAGGCTATGTCCTGCCCTGACATTTGTTTCTCTGCCCCAGGCCGAGAAAACCTGTGCCTGGGTTACCCAAGAGGATCCCAATTCACATAGCATTTTTCCCCAGTGCGTTTGGTTTCACCTACCTTAGAAGTGGAGACGCAATGGGCCTGGTGGTGAGAAACAAGCAAGATTCCACCATGGACACAAATCTTAAAGGGCCCTGTTGTTATTAGTGCCAATGGTCACTCACTCCCGTGGGTAGGAAGCTTCTTGGTCATATCGTCACTGTGCGTTTCTGAGGTTTGCAAGAGTCTGCATTTGAGCAGACCCCCAACTCACTAAGCCCCTCCTGGCTTCACAGGCTCCAGGCTGGAAAAGCAAATAGTCCAGAGTGATTGCAGGGGCCAGTGGACCCTGTGCGGTTCATATCAGACTGTTCTGAGGAGTGGTAAGTCACAGGGTCTATATTGCAGCTATTTTTAGTGAAACTGAATTCCTTCCCCAAGTTCTCTCGCTTCCAACTTGTTCTAAGTGTAGGAGACCAGCTGTAGTCAGATCATCTTACTAGACCAAGTCTCTGTCAAGGCGACGGGACCAAACCAGGGAGGTGGAACAAAGAGCTTGTGACTGTTGGTGCTTTGGCCCTTTCTCACTGTCTCAGACATCTCCAGAGGAGGAGGATCCTTTGGAAAGGAAAGTGTTACTACCCAGGGAAGTGGGCATTCCCCTCCAACCTGGCAGAAACTTGATAGGCAGATGACATAAGAAAGAAAAATTGAGAAGCTGGCAGACCTTTTCCTCTTTTCCCCAATTCCTGCACACACACACACACAGAACCAGGTTCCACAGGCCAAACCCGGATCTTGGCCAGACTTGCTAGAAGGGTCTAGAAAACAACGTCATCACCCAGGAGCCAGGCTAGGGCTGAAAGTATGAGGAGGACTGGTGCCTAGTTGCTTTGCAGCTGTCATTCATTATCCTAAGAGGTAGTTTTAATGGGGGAAAAAATTCAGGGAAGATTTAGTTTGGTTTCAAACCATGGCTAGAGGTGTTAATTCAGACGATAGTTCTCTGGGCTCCTGAGGCTGCTAATTGCCTTCCCCAGATTCATATAGGCAAGTATTTTACCAATTGTGGGCTATGACACATTAGACAGTAATGCAATTTATTTAGTGGGCCATCATCAGCATTAAAAGGAAAATAAATGAATAGAACAGAGAGTACAATAAAATAGAGTGCACTGCACATAGTAAGAGTATGGTCTGTGAAACTTTTGTTTCTTCTATGTATATGCATAGTCAATCACCACTTAAAATGTATTTCTTACTGTTGGACACAATAAAATTTCACTTTTTTGGAAAATACTGATCCGGATGATTTGTGGAAAAGAACATGAAGATAAACCCTTTGGCCACTCCCAATTTCATAAATGCTACTACTACTACTACTATAACCACTACTTTGGGGTGTTCATTTTCATGTTCATCATCTTATTTAGTCCTTATCACAACCTTCAGTGGTAGATTTATCTGTTTTACAGAAGAACCAGATGAGGCTCAGTAGCAAGTTCAAGCAGCTAATAAGGGGAACAGCTGGGGTGTGAACTTAGGTCTGCCTGTCTCCAAAGATTGTGTTCCTAACAACTCTAGACCACTTCCCCCCCTTAATTGGCCAATAAAGGGTTAAATTCATTAAACAGATATGAAAATCTAGGCTGTGTTGGTAGATTTATATAAAATAAGATGGACATGTTTAAAACAATAATTTCAGATTCCTGGAAATTTTTAGTAACCTCTTATTTAAAAAGAGGGTTTAGTTTTGAATTAGTTGCCTATCTGACTCAGAACCCGATGCCCCAAACCCAGCCCAGGACTCTCTAACGGACATCTGAAAAGTCAGCTGGAGGAATATAATTTTAAGGCACTATATTTTCATGGTCTCACCCCTCTAGTTGCTTCCATTCTATTCCATACAGAAATCTTGTCCCAGGGCGCATTTGGTTTTTGTCTTTTTATAGTTCGAGCTAAATCAGTTCAACCACTTTTGAGTTGATGAGGGAAAAAAATCATACTTATTCCACTTCCAAAATAAGCTTCTCTTTTGGGTACACAGAAAGCTCAGAAAAGGCTGAAACTTTAAAACTTCCCACTTCACATATGGGGACTTCTAGGTCCTCATTACTTTTAAATGTATTTTAAAAATTCCTAGTGATTTGCTCATTTTGCAAACTCCTGTGTTGTGTTGTCATTTTTGTAATTCCCATGGCACACACCCTGCATGCATGCCCAGTATGTTATAGACTAGAGGTACTGGCCTCAACAAGTGCCACCATGTGGAATGTGCGTATGAGTGTGAGGGGGTGGGGCGGTAAGTAGGAGGGAAAATATTAAATACAGCCTTCTGCAGAGCCCTTGCGGCAGTGCAGGTTAGGGGAAAGATGCCCCAGAGGGGAGGTCCCCTTTTATTTCCTCGCTGCTTAAATGTGCAAGAGCCACACTGCGTGGCTACTGGCTTCCGAATGGTATTTTCTCTAGACCAGGGAAGGCTGAAACTTGACTTAACTGGCTATTGGTTTCTCTCTAGCAGTTCCTGGCCACTCATCAGAGCTCTCTGATCTCTTTGTTTGGAATGAAAACTAATTGACTCATAAACACGTGCAGAATTTCCAGACAAGAAGTTTTCCATTGTTACCAGGGCCACAGATGCAGTCAGGAGTCCAGCCCAAATCTCAGCTCCCCACCATGCCTGGCCTAGCAGCTTCCTGGCTGGGCTTCGCTCTGAGGGGCAGATATTCACCCCCACCTGTAGCCACATCCTTCCGACACTTTTCAAAACAGGAACAGTTGTCTCAGTCCTCGCATTCTCCTGGCTATTCTATTTTTGCCGGGATGGAATAGGATATTGCAGGCGGGCTCTGGCCAGAGCTGGGCTGACTTGTCAAAGGGATCCCAGGACTCCCAGCCCCAGAGTGTGCTCCTTGCCCTACCTGTTCCAGTCACCACATTCATGGAAGCAGTACAGGGAGGAAAAACCAAAGGGGCTCTACTTCTCTACCTTACCACTCTGCCTAAAGCTTCAATGAACAAAGGACGTTTAATAATAGAATTCCTCCTCTGGTATTTATAGCACCAATTGCTCAAAGCTGTTTTAGGCTTTATTTTTAAAATCTCAGCCTTTGTCACAACCTCCCCAGGAATTGGAGCAGAAGGCAGATATTAGCAGCTCCACTTTGCAGACCAGGAGACTGAGGGATCAATGAAGAGAGATATAATAAGCAAAGGCAATTAAGAAGCACAGAACCCATTCAAGCACTGAGACAGGATGATGATGCTGTGGTCCTTCACTGACTCATTCATCCATTCACCCAACATTAAATTCTGATTCTTTTCTAGCTGCTGCACTAGGTACCAGGGATACAGAAAGGAACATGTTATGGTATCATGTTTCTTCAAAAAAGAAATTCCAAAGAATCAAAAGAGGGAGGACGAACTTAATGGTTGAAGGAGACTTGAGAAACACATCAACCAAATGTAATGTGTGGACCTTGTTTGGACCCTGAATCAAACATACCAAATGCACGAACACATTTATGAGACAAGTGGGAGAATTTTTAATACGAACTGGATATTTGTTAAGGAATTGTTAATTTTTTAGATGTGATATAATTACTGTGTTAAAATTACCTTACCATTTAGAGATATATACCAGAGCATTTATAGATGAAATGGTATGATGTTTGAGCTTAGACAGAATGGGTAGGGATATAGAAGAACCAAGAATGCCCTTGAGTTGATGATTATTGTAGCTAGGTAATGGGTAAGGGCAGTTATTATACTTTTCTCCTTAGTTGTGTGCATGCTTAAAAATTTTCACAATAGGTGAATATAAATAATTTTAAAAAAGAAAATAAGTCATGGTACCTGCCCAAAAGGAACTCCTAGAGTTTGCATTCCCTGGAGAGCTTTACTGACATTTGTGATCAGCCCAATCTCTCCTGAGCTACAACAGTCAAGATCAAGGAACATGAGGCTCCCACATGGGCAATAGGCTCAGAAACAAATTAGCAAGAGCATAGGCAGAGCAGGACAGGAGCAGCCCTGACTGATGCAGGACCTGATGACACTTCTCTCATAATCAGGGACTTACCAGGTAACGTTTGAACTGGAAAGGCCCTGAGATCCTGAGATGGGGAAACTGGGTTTGAGAAGATAGAAGTGGCTTCCCAGAGCTACACAGAAAACAAGTGGAAAAATCAGCAATCTAAAATCTGGAGCCCTTGACTCCCACATTAGGACTATATTCTTTAAGACAACAATGCTAGGCACTATTACACTGTCATCCCACCGCCAGATCCACAAAGGCAGAGAAATCCATATTTCTTCCATTCTATTACCCTTAGTACAGTATTCCCTACACAGTAAGACCTTGACTGGAATTGGATTTAATTAGGATTGGGTCTTTAAAAGCAATTTTTCTTTGTCTTAATTTGGCATATGTTATGGGTTGAAATGTGTCCCTTCCCTCCGTCCCCGCCAAAAACAATTACTATGTTGAAATCCTAACTTCCAATACCTCAGAATGTGACTATATTTGGAGGTAGGGGCCTTGTAGATGTAATTAGTTAAGATAAGATTATTAGGATGGTAGACTTTAATCCAATATGACTGGTATTTTTACAGAAAGGGGAAATTTTGACAGACAGATGCCCAAAGAACGAAGACAGTGTGAAGAGACATAAGGTGAAGATGGCCATCTATAAGCCAAGCAGGAAGGCCTGAAACAGATCTTCCATCATAGCCCCTGAAGAAACCATCTCTGTTGACACTTTGATCTTGGACTTCTAGTCTCCAAGATTGGGACACAATAAATTTCTACTATTTAAGCCACCATTTTGTGGTACTTTGTTACTGGAGATCTAGAAAACTAATACAGCATATGTAAGTACGCAGCTGAGTAGGGAAGGGTGTGGCTGAAGGAGGGTTGATGCAGAAGGAACTCATTCAACAAACACATGGCAGGCACTGTACAAGGCACCATGGGGGCCATAAAGATGGCCTTTTGCTCCCAGTGCCCTGATAAGTGGTAGTCATAGAAATAACACGTTCACTCACAACTATCATACAAGAGGGCAGAAAGTAATCAGAACCATGAAGGAAGTACTGGTAATATTCCAGTTTCAGGACAGACACAGAGTAGAAAGTTTGAGGCAGAGAAGGTAGCTCAGAATGGACTTATTGAAACTTTCCCTCAGGTTCAGGGCTATGGCAAGCAGAGGGGTTGGAAGTCACCTGGTTTAGTAGACTAGTAGGACTTAGATGAGTTAGAGTGTTCCTACTCTGTGCCAAGCCCATGCCAAGACCTGGCCAGGGCCTGTAGACCCAGCAATAAGCAAAAACATGGTCACCATCCTGATGAAGCTCAAGTTGGGGAGGATGGGGGCAGTATATAACAGCTAATTGTACATTCATTTCATTCCATTTTGAGAAATGCTAAGAAGGAGATATATGGGGTACTAAGGAAGAGTATTGTGTTTGTGTGTGTGTGTGAGAGAGAGAGAAAGAGAGAGAGAGAGAGAGAGAGAGAGAGAGAGAGAGAGAGAGAGAGAGAGAGAGAGAGAGAGATCCAGTCTGAGGATGCAGAGAAAGAAAGCTTCTAAGAGGAAGTGATATATAAATTGAGATCAGAAAGTAAAGGAAGTTGGTGATGAAGAGGTGGGAGCTAGGAGGAAAGTCTCTCAAGTAAAAGGAAGGCTACAAATTGGGAAAAAAACATTGAGAGAAAGTCAACATGGTTGGAGGACAGAGAGCTAGGGAGAGTATGGCATGAGATAAAGTTAGAAAGAGAAAGAGGGAACAGATTACCCAGGGCCTTATGGGCCATGGTAAGGAGTGGAAACTTTATCCTGAAAGCAATGAGAAGCCATTAAAGTGTTCTAAACAAGGGATTGATATGGTCACACTTGCATTTTTAAAGTGTCCTACTGGCAACATTGTGGGAACTTGAGTGGTGAAGATAGGAATAGAAGCAGGGGACCAAATGGCCAACTATTAAAAGATTAGAGTAGCCTGGATTAGGGGGATGGAATGAAGATGGAGAAAAGTGGACAGATTTGGTAAGAATTTACAAAATAGAATCAACAAATTAGGTGCCTATTTGGAAGTGGGGATGGAGTGGGAGGAGTCAGGGATTACTCCTAGGTTTTGGGGCAAAGCAGCTTGATGATAGGGTTAGGGCTTGGGGCGAGCATATTTAGAAGAGAGTGAAAGTCATTAGATCAGTTTTAGAATCCAGTGTCCAATGCTTGCTGAGCAGCACAACAAGGGTGTAGTGGCTTCACCAGGCCGAAGGCCAAGTTTATCTATCACCCTCTCAGAGCAATCCACAGGCTAAATCAAGGAGTACCTGGGGTGTCATGGTGCCCTACTCCTCATTACCACCCCTGTGAGCATTTGCAAGGTGATCATGCTGGGTCTATGCTCCCTGTGATCTCTGTTTTCCAGAAGCTTTTAATCTGGGACCTCACATGGATGGGTCCAGTCCCTGGGAAGTATAGTGCAGGCAGAGTCAAAGACAGGGAGACTGTAGATCAGTCTATAAGTGCTAAAATAGACCACAAGGCCACTCCCACTCTCACCTGCTACTTGAAGAGACTCTTGAAGTGCTTTCCCAGATGTGAGCCCATTCGTTCTTCACAACATCACTGTGACAAAGACAGGGAATGAAATAGTTGACAGATGTGGAGGCTGAGGTCAGAGAGGTTAAGTCACCTATCCGAGTCACTCAGCAAATGCATAATGTGTATGCTTTGGGGATTGTGACTTCTTTGTCTGAGATCTTTCTACCTCTCAGTACCTCTAGCACCAAGCGCATGGCTTGGCACAGAGAAGAGACACAGCAAGCACTTAGTGAAAGATATAAAATGGCATCATTCCTCTTAAACACAGGAAACAGCAGCGCCTTCCTAAAGCTTTCTAGATACTATCTAAAGTTCCTATCTAAAGCTATCTGGACACCCTTTCCAAAAACATAAAACATGCCCTATAAAACAGGTAGTTCAGGAGGAATTGCTTTTATTTGCTATAATTTGTTGCACACACACACACACATTCATTTCAAAGTGCCAGGTATAGTAAATAGTAGGTCCTAACCTTCTAGAATCCATATGATCCTTAGTTAGTTAGAAAGAATTTAGTCAAGGAAAGGGTCTTCAATAGGCACAGAGATTGTCATCTGGAGAAACGAAATTTGCCAGGGAGGCATCAGACCTTCATCCCAGAAGCCTGGGGCCAGCAATAGAATTGGCAGTGCTGGAGACAGAGAGGCCAGGTTAGGGGGCAAAGGCAAAAGAGGAAAACAACTCTTTTGGTGGGAGAATCCATAGAGGCAGAGACAGAGGCTGATGGCATGGACCTGAAGAGAGGGCCAGCTTTGGAGCTGCTTAGGTCCTTCAGACTGGGGTCTACATTTCATTAGGGCAACCTTACCAAAAGGCCAATGGCTTTCTGGTTGGAAAGGTAAAGGGGAGAAGGCAGAGAGGGGCTTCCCTGAATATATTAGGACTTTTGAATGCAAGTGACAGAAACCCAATTTAAACAGGCTTCCCCTGTCAGGCTTGTCCCTTTCTGATAACCTCAGAGATACAAGTCTACTGAAAAGAGATCTATTTTCCAATAATTCCAACCAAAATTCCAGAATTGAGTCTCATTGAACTGGATTGAGTCACACATCTAATCCTAAGTCTTCACTGGGACCAAGAGGCTGGAATTCATCCATAGGCCAGGCCCAGGTCACATGCCTAACCTTAAGGGACCAATGTGAGTCAGTCCCACCCAAACCAATTGGATTGAGAAGAGGGGCCAAATGATCCCTCAATGAGAAGTTGGTGTCATCAAAAAATGGGGAGATAAATCCTGGATAGGCAGAAACAACAGAAGTCCACTGCACTGGAGAATAAGACTGCAGAAAATAATACATATGAAAATCTTTGAGCGGAATGAGCCAAGGCAGGAGACTAGGAAACAGCATTGGATGTGGATAGGAGAGGAGTGTTGGTGGAGAGAAGGGGCCTTCCTGAAGCCACTGGGATATCCTTCAGGGATTTTTGCCTTGTCCTTGGGGCAGCAACATAATTCTTCACAAAACTGATGATAAAAATGGTCCTCTGCTGGGATAGTTAAAAAAAGGAAGTCCTCAAGCTGGTCATGTGTTGGGGAGCAGCAAAATACATGTAGCATGAGCTAAGCAAGTGTTTTTGGTTTCTTGTTTGTTGTTGTTTGCTTGGTTCTCTTGTCAAACCACTCTGGTCCAAGCGTCTTCATAAATCTTAGCCATTACAAAGCCTAACATGATTAGTACTGTGCAACAGAAGTCCTAGAGCCAGCCAGGAAAGGGCTTCGGTACCACCTACCATATACATACTGGCTCTCCCAATTATGAAGGGACTCTGAGAGCGGGAAGGAGAAACTGAAAAGCTGTCTCAAGTGAGCCTTAGAGGTCATCTGGTCTAATTCTCTCCCCTGTTTTACAGATAAGAAGACTGAGGCCCAGATGGGAGAAGGAGTTGGCTCAATATCACACAGTATTTTAGGAACAGATTCAGGTGTAGACATCAGGGCTGAAAGACCAGTGCTCTTTCTACTACATCACAGCCGTTATACAGCTGCTTGTAAATCTTTTTTTGTTTTCACCAAATGCAATATACTTTATAGGCTGAGGCTGAACCAACTTCTTTCAACATACATTTACAATAAGAGCTTTCAGAAATGAGGCAAAGGAATTAAATGCGCACTGCTCCTGAAAGGAAAGAGTCGTCCTTCTATTCATCCAACCAGGGCTGATTATGTGGAATGGGGGTGTGAAAGAAGGAGGCCCTAGGCCTGAGCCACATATTCAGAGGGCCTCAAAATTAAACTTTTATTAATCTACTCATGAATTGATGGTCACTTTGGTTGATTCCACATCTTTGCAATTGTTAATTGTGCTGCAATAAACATTCAAGTGCAGGGGTCTTTTTGATGAAAAGTCTTCTTTTCCTTTTGGTAAATACCCAATAGTGGGATTGCTGGATCGAATGGTAGGTCTACTCTTATTTCTCTGAGGAATCTCTATATTGTTTTCCATAGAGGTTGTACTAATTTGCAGTCCCACCAACAGTGTATAAGTGTTCCTTTCTCTCTGCATCCATGCCACCATCTATTGTTTTTATATCAACCAGCAGTGAGGGGAGAGGAGAGGAGGGGCAGGGAAAAAAAACAACCTAATGTGTACTATGAACACTATTTGGGTGACGGGCACACTTATAGCTGGGACTTAAGCATTGCAAAAATGATCCATGTAACCTAAAATATTTGTATCCCCTTAATATTTTGAAATAAAAAAAACAAAAGTAAACTTTTGTCATGCTCTTTAAATGCCAACAACAATAAAAACAGCAGCAGCAACAGCCAACCATAGTACTTGCTATGTAAGAGACACTGTTCTGAGCCCTTTACAGATAACAACTCACTTAGTCCAAATAAGATTATAAACTACAGTAATATTTAAGTGCATGTTAAAATTATTAATATATTAATATTTTAAACAGAGCACAAGGGTTGTAACCCCATTTTGGTATCCCTTCTTTTCTTAGTATATCACAAGCTTCAAACAATAAAAGAAGCCTGGGTCTATTTACCTTGGAAGGGCCCTGCCACCATCTATCATCTATCATCTATCATCCATCCATCTAGCCACCTGCCCATCCATCCATCCATCCAACATTGCTGAGTTCCTCCTATACACCAGGTCTTGTGGTTGCCAGTGCTACAGAGATGGAGAGAACACAATGCCTATGCTTGAGTTGCTCACAGTTTGTTTGGTGGAGGAGGAATAAGTATGAACAGACCATACAGCATGGAAACCACTGTGGAAACAGTAGCATGAAGGCACAGAGGAGGGGCACCTTGCCCAATCTGTTTCCTTGATTGTTTTATAGGAAAGTGTCTAGGAAGACTTGCCCAAGGAGGTGATAGCGTCTGTATTAGTTTCTTGGGGCTGCTGTAAAAAAGTGCCACAAACTGAGTGTCTTAAGCAACAGATATTTATTCTCGCACTGGTCTGGAGGCCAGAAGTTGGAAATCAAAGTGTGGGTAGGGTTGGTTCCTTCTGGAGGCTCTGAGAGAGAATCCATTTCCTGTTGCCCCCCTCCTAGCTTCTGGTGGTTGCTGGCAACGCTTGGTGTTCATTGGCTCATAGATGCATCACTCTGATCTATGCTGCCACATTCACATCCTCTTCTCTGTCTGTCTCCTTTTTCTTAATAGGGACACTTGTCATTGGATTTAGAGCACATTCAGATAATCCAGAATGATCTTGTATCAAGATCCATCACTTAATTACATCTGCAAAGACCCTTCTCCAAATAACATCACAATCATAGGATCTGGGAATTAGGATGTGGACGTATATTTTGGAAGTCCACCATTCAACACTCTATAGGTCTTATTAATATTTCTTTGATCAAAGTCCAGCCTTTTCAAGCCTGGTGTTTAGGCTTTCTCATGATGTTACTATCTTTGAGTAAAAGGAGAAAAAGAATATATTAGTTACAAGTTGATGCTAGACAGACTGCTGGGGGCTGTATATGCATTGTCATTTAATCCTCACAATTTTTGTAGGAGGCAGATGCTATGATCATCCCCATTTTGCAGATGATGCTGAGAGTGCCTCAGTAATTTGTCCCAGGTCACACAGCTAGTATATAGTGAAGCTGGCATTCAAACTCATCTCTGCCTGATTCTGAAATGTAATTGATTGAGCACAGAGGCTGGGCAAGGTACTCTTCTATGTGCTTTGCAAATCAAAACACATCTGAAGTTCACAAGGACCCTAAAAATTAAGTATATTATTAATAGCTCCTCCCCCATAGATGAAGAACCAGAGGCACAGAGAGATTTAGTAACTTGCCCAAGGTAATACAGCTAAAAAACCAACCATGAACCTGGATGTCCTTCATCTGTAAGCTTAGGAACAAATATTTACTGAACACCTAATACATATCAGACGTTGTGCTTTTTCACATTAAGTCTCCCCTGGAAACCTGTAGAATGGATGCTATCATTATTCCATTTTACAGAAGAGAAAACAAGATTCAGAGAGGTGAAATGACTTGCCCGTGTATGACAGAAGTGGGATGCAGACCCAGGTCTTTGCAATTGGCCAGCTATGTTTTTTCTGTTGGCCCTCACTGCCTCCCAGAGTTGTCATGAGGATCTAGGAAGAAGGGTCTTATAAAAAACTAAGTAATTAATTATTAGTGTCCTTATAGTATACCTCCTCCTCATCATCATCATTGTCATTATTGTCATCATCATCAGGCTATTATTGCAGTTCCCCAAACTGAAAACTCTAAGGCCTGGGTCAGCAATGCTCAGGGGGTGCTATTGGCTTGCACATCTCTAATCTGACTCTGACATTTTTGAGAAAAAGTTGCGTAACCTGAGGGAAGGAGGATGAGTTGGCATGAAGCACACAGGTTGGTCACATTGTATTCATGCTTGAAGTGTCTAATTAAGCATCAAGTGTGTGCTTCTTGGCAGTAGCTGAAAAGAGAGTCAGGGCATAACCACCCACACCCTACACACACAAGTGTCTGAGAAAGTAGGACATGAAGGTGCAACAGAGCCACATGGCACCAAGGACTTCTCAAGGTGGGCCCACCTATTAAAAATTCTTGGGCAGGGTTGGGGATAGGGTGGGAGGATGGAATTGATGCCACCAGAAACACAGTCTATTTATGCACAGCAGAGGTCAAAGGCAGCAGAGATCCAACCATACAGGACATGTTCCCCAATATACTAGCTTTCCTAGTCTTTCTTGTTGAATGATAAAGTCAGGCCTGAACCTTCAGGTGGCCTTGACTCCTTCTTCACTCTTACCTCCTGCGGGACTCTCATTGTGGTATTGGCCCTTGTCCCAGAAGTCTCCTCAGGTGCTATGCCTGTGGTCCCCATCTCTCTTTTGATAAACTGTTCCTCTTCTACTGTGACTATATGATTCTAGGTAGCTGCCTTTCATAGCACCTCACCTCCCATTCCTGCTGCTGCTGTGGATGTCAGTCCAAATATATGGTGCTCGTAAGATATAAGCCTGGCCAATCCACATCCTTTTCTGGAATTTTTCCCATTGGAGCTGGAGATAAGGACCCTCTTTGTTCTTGGGCCAATAGCCTGGATGGATGTGAACTTGAGGGTGCCCTGTATTCAGGTTTCTCACTGCATGGAGAATGCCAACTTCCAGCAGGAAAGAACATAGCTGACACATAAAGAGAAGAGAGGTAAGAGTAGGAAAGAATGCCTGAAAGCCTTCTTCTTTTTGATTTCCAGCTGTCCCCAAGGCCAGCTCCATTCTTGTCCTTCTCCTGGCTTGATCATGGGAGCCAATATATTCTTCCTTTTGGGAAGTGGGCAAGCTCAATTGAGCTGTGTTTCTGTCACTTTTAACCAAACATCTCTTATACCTCCACATGCCAATAACAGTCATAGTAATTCTATGTAGTCCAGGCCATTGGGTGTCTCATAGCATTTTTCTGAGTCAGCTAGCCCCATTTTACAGATGAGGAAGCTGAGCCACAGAGAAGTGAAATAAATTGTCCTAAGTTCCACAGCTGATTGGTGGAAAAGCCTGGGATCTGTGCTCTTTCCCTTCCCCCTTGCCACTAAATATTATTAATTTCATCTCTGTAACATGTGTTATAGCTCTCCTTTCCTTTCTGTCCCTCCTGCCATCCACTTAGGTTAAGGCCCCTTCATCTCTTGTTGTGTAATGCAGTAGTGTCCTCACTAGTGCCCCTGCCTTTTCCCATCTCTGATCCATTGTTTCCCATCAGTATTCCTAAAACATACTTACTGGTTATGTAATTCACTCAGTTAAAAAATCTTTGAGGGCATCTTATTGCCTACTCAATTAACTTGTTAGCCTGGCATTCAAGGCCATTCACAATCTGAGCCTAATCAACCTTTATATGTTTCTCTTCCTTTCCCTTGCTATTCATTGTCCAGATTTCAGCTATACCAGACTTGCCCCATGCATTTCTACTTCCTCCCACCCCTTTGCACAAATGTGTCCTCCCTGAACTGCCCCCGTGCCCACTGTGGAAGTCCAACTAGTTCTTTAAGGCCCATCTCAGAGGCCATCAGTTTCATAAAGCCTTCCCAGGGCCACTAATTGTCTGTCATGTTCCCCTCTCAGATTCTCATGGACCCTTTCTTCCCCACCCCCCTTTAGGCACCTTTCACATTCTGCTGCGTGTTATAGCCATCCTAAGGTTTTTCTCAAAATCTTTGCCAAGCCCAGAGTGCCTGGAAGACAGAGTCTGCGTCTTCTTTCCTGATTTCATTCAACATACATTTTTCAGCCTCTTCTGCATTCCTGGCCTTGTGCTTTGTGCTGGGGATAGTTATTATAATAAAATTAGATAACATGCTAGGCACTAGTCTAACACCTTTATCACATTAGCCCATGTAATTATTATAATAATTCTACAAAAGTGGGTATTGCTGTGGCTATTTCACAGGTGAAGAAACAGAGGCACAGAGAAGTTAAGTAACTTGCCTAAAGTTGCACATTTAGTGAGTAGAATACAAACCCAGGCAGTCTGCAGAGGCTGTGCTCTTGAGCACTATACCAGGCTGCCTTTGTAAGCTCTCTTCTCTCTCAGAACTCTCTTCCTAGATGATCCTAACTACTCTTGCATCTTCGTTTCTTTATTCTTTCATCTACTCACATCACACAGTTTTATGGGATGCCTACTATGAGCCAGGTAATGATGGTGATTTAGCAGTATAGTGGGATGAATAATGGGTCTGAAAGATATGTCCATGTCCTAATTCCTGGAACCTGTAAATATTACCTTATATGGCAAAAGTTGTGATTAAATCAACGATCTTGAGAGGAGAAGCTTATCCTGAATGATCTAGGTGGATCCAATATAATCACAAGGATCATCTTAAGAGAGATGAGGACGATCAGAGTCAGTAGAGACATGACAACAGAAGCAGAGACTGGCATGATGCAGCCACAAGCCAAAGAATTCTGGCAGCCAACAGAAGCTGAAACAGGCAAAGAACAGATTCTCCCCTAGAGCCTCTGGAGGGAGTGCAGCCCTGCTGATACCTTGATTTTGGCCCAGTGATACTTATTTCAGACTTCTGGACTCTAGAAGTGTGACAGAATATATTTCTCTTATTTTGAACCTCCCAATTTGTGATCATTTGTTATGGAAGCCCTGGGAAACTAATACAAACAGTAAATAAGATAAATGTTATTTCTGTTCCCATGGAATGGGCAAGACAGATACTAATAAGAAAATTAGAAGGTCACTGAGTGTTAGAAATGGGAAGTGCAGGGCACTATGAGAGCTCCTATACCAGCAAGTCCACAGCTCTCCTACCACATCATACACGTGAGGGGGACAAAGGGATGAGAGGGCTGGCTGAGGGCTGGAGGAGACACTCAATATACTGAACAAGCATGGCAGCAGTGCATTTAGATCACTGCTCCTGAAAATGAGTTTACAATGGCATTGCTTTACGAGACTAACAATTAAAGGATATAACCCTCATCCTAACTGCTGTCAGCATTTTCATAGAAGTTACACAGAGGCTCTTATAGCCCCTGCCCCAAAGAATGCCTCTCTCCTTTGTTAGCATATATGTGCATGTTCCTGTGGAGGCAGTCACGTAACCGTTTATGCTGGGATGACAAGTTGGTTTCCATTAAACTGGTAGTGACTGACTGGAGTGCTTTTTTGAGAAAGACTCTGAAGGCACATCCAGGTTCAGTCAAAAAGGGTGTCATGACTGAGTAGCCATACCTGCCAGAGGTTACATACCAGGGAATCATGTCTTTCTGGCCATGCTCTAGACAGTGGCTTTCAAACTTTAGCTCACAACAGAATCACCCAGAGGACTAGTTAAAACAAGATGGCTAGGCCTGACTCTCAGAGTAGGCTTAGAGCGAGGTCTGAATATTTACACTTCACTCAAGTTC
Source organism: Lemur catta (assembly GCF_020740605.2). Lineage (NCBI taxonomy): Eukaryota > Metazoa > Chordata > Mammalia > Primates > Lemuridae > Lemur > Lemur catta. Next base: position 38,102,297 of record NC_059155.1, read on the forward strand.
CCAGGTGATGCTGCTGCTACTAGACCAGGTATAACACTTTGCAAACCACTGCTCTAGAGTGCTTCTCAAACTTCAATCTGAGTACTAATCACCTGGAGTCCTCGCTAAAAGGCAGATTCTGATTCAGCAGGTATGGGTTCAAGCTCTGCATTTTGTATTTCTTAGCTCGCAGGCAATGCCTATGCTATACCATGGGCTACACACACCTTGAGGAGAAAGGAGCTGAACACGTTTTCTGTTCATGTCTTCCACCCACAAATGTAATGCCTTTTCTATCTTAGCTAAGTACTTATCATGCACTGTGGCCATAACTTTTGCAGTTTGGGGTGCCACAGCAAAACTAGCAAAAATTTCTTTTTCCTTCTTCACAATTTCATGGGTAGAAGATTCGCTTTTACCATAGATCTTACCAACCTCAGCACATGATTTTTTCTTTTCTTATTAAGTCGAGAACTTTCACCTTTTCACTTAACAAAAGTACTTTATGGCTCCTCCTTGACGTATCTGAATCACCAGTATCACTATTCTTGCACTTTGGCAGGGGCCACTGTGAAATAAAATAAGGGTTCCTTGAACACAAGCACTGCAATACTGCAACAGTCAATCTGATCACCAAGATGGCTACTAAGTGACTAACAGGTAGGAAGCCTCTGCAGCGTGGAGAAGCTAGACAAATAGATGATTCATGTCCTGGGCAGGATGAACCGGACAACACAAGGTTTCATCATACTACTCAGAATGCTGTGCAGTTTAAAACTTAGGAATTGTTTGTTTCTGGAATTTTCCATTTAATATTTTCAGACCTCAGTTGACTGCTGCTAACTAAATGCCCCAAAGTAAAACCACAGATAAGTGGGGGACTACTGTAAAACTAATTACTATCTCTAAAAATAAATTAGGGGAGATTCATTGTTTTCTATGTTTTAAAAAGACTGTCTTTTACTTGTGTCCTTGTGTAGTATGAGAGAAAGAGATGAAATTACAGCAAACCCACTAGGAACTGTGCATAAACTCAGAGACCATCCATCTGTGCAGTAGTTGGTAGTGCTTGTCTTGCCTCTGATGGTTATCTATTGTGTGTAGCAGCAGAAAAAGGTTTAGTCTGCTGGGCTAGAGAGTTAGGATGCAGTCCTTTGACAAAGGACCACTTATTTCCCTTAAGCTGACTTACAAGGACACCATGAAGGGTGAGGAAAGAGACAGTAGTATGCTCTGTAATAAAAAAAAAAAAAGGCAAGTGGGAACACAGTAGGGTGACCAACTGCTCCCAGTTTGCCCAGGACTGGGTGTCTGCTCAGGATGCAGAAATTTCAGTGCAAAAACCTACACAATCCCAGGTAAACAAGAACAGTTGGTCACCCTAGTACCCAACCTCTTTTTTCTGCCTTTCTCACATTTCATGTTCCCATACTACATAATTCCCTCCCCCTCACCAAACAAACCATATTCTCTGGAAAGTTTGTGGCGTTGTTCTGGAACATTGTCATTGCTTACAGAATGTTAGCCATTATTATTGCAACTGTGAACATCATGGGAGATACATAATCTAACTTCCAGTTCCCCCCACCTCTCTCTATCTCCAAAAAGTCAGATGGAAGAGAAAGATGAGCGGTATGAGAAGAGAAAGAGGAGATCTGATGTGGGCAGAAGCCATGCAAGTGAGCAGGGAATTGTGTTTTCAGAGGTGGAGAGAAGATTCTACACATTTCTTTTTCTTTCCTGTGGATTCCCCTCTGGCTAGTTTTGTAGCTTTCTTTCCTCTATCCCCTACCTTGCTTGGTTTAATGGGCCTATAAAGTTGGCCCGAGGGTGCCTTCCTCAAGGTTCTGGTTTATCATAAATAAGCTGGGATCTTCGTGGATAAGGATGGTTGGACAAACAAGGGAAAATTACCCTCCCCAAAACCTGCCAAAATGAGGTCATGCATAAGCGCACCAAGCCCACACATCCTCCACACATAATTGATAAGCCTTGATCATACTTGTGTAATTCAGGAATTCCAGGCTTTGGTTTTCCCACACAAGATCATCAACAAAGGGAAATAGCAGAACAAGGGACTCTCTTCTTAGCGGGGTTACCTTTTGGGGCTGCAGAGGAAGAAATATAAAATGAAATTCAAACTAAGCAGTCATGTTTAGAACCCTGATGCTTTCAAAACCCAAGGTAATATCATTCTGCAACTTTTCCAGAAGCAGTAGAAGAACCTTTGGTTAGTAGTTAGATGAATTGCAGTATGTTGACGGAGAAGAAAACTCTAGGTCATGTGTTATGGGTATGAATTTTAGAAACAAATATGTACATGCAAAAACTAAACTTCATTTCTCTAAAGCTTAACTTAGCTCTTAGGCCTCCTATTTCTACTGTAGACACAAAACATAACCTTACCAATACAAGGTAAACTGTCATTTCTTGGTGGTTTTTTTTTTCAGTCTCTTTTAAGTACATACTTAGACAATTCAGGATACTCTTTCTCCCCTTTCTTTCTTCCTTCTTTATTCTAGGATGTTTACATAGAGTCCAGATATGTGTGACCTGCTTCTTGGTTTTGGTCAGCTTCAGACCTCAGTTGGCATCTGCTGTCCATGTAACTTATCCCATCTGTTCTTTGCTATGTTGCCACAACCGCTGCTGTAGTGCCCAAGGCCCCCTCTAATCTTTATTTCCCTGGACACTGCAGATTGTTTTGCATTCTCTCTGACTGTTTAGCCTCCCCAAGCACACTGGTGTACTTTTAGGCACCATCCCAAAGTCACAGGAGCCAGGAAAGTATGTCAGACAATGTCCTTCTAATCATTCCATACTGCATTTGGTATTGGCAAGATGTTGTGGAGTGAAGGTAGGTTTCTTTACTGGCCACAGAATATCTCCTGATCAAGGGATACCTCTGTCTTCAGAAGGCAAGGCAAGAACCATAGTAGCTCTGAGGGAAAAGAGACAAGGAGCAGGTTGCTTAGCCTGCCTCTGGTCTGGGCTAAACGTGGGCCATACAGATCAGTTCACCAGAGAAGTGACCTCTGGGATCAGAGTTCCAGCTACTAATGTGTTTTGGGTGGTGCTTTACACCTTCAGGAATCTAGAGCAAGAGGAATAAATGGCTTGAGGGTTAGTAGATTTGGGGATCTGGCCAAATTCTTTGTAGGATTCAGGAACCAATTAATCTTTTTTTATTTTCCCAACTATCAATTACAGTTATTTCTGTTATTTCCCCCATCTTCTCAGTAACATATTTTGGAATTAGCTCAGCTCAGTTATTTTGGCATAACAAGAAAACACTTTTCCCCATAAGGCAGAAGTTGATGTAAGGTGATCTTTACACAGTCTCTCAGGAGGCTGGATTATTGAAGCCCCCAAAGAATCTCATTATCAAATGTTTTAATGATGACAATCCTGGCATGTGTTCCTTCCTATTAATTTAGTACTATGCACCTGTTTTTTTAAGAAAAGATATATTTCATCTTAGTTCAACAGAAAAAGCATTTTAATCAAGTACATATACACCTTAGTAAAGAAGTAGTTTTATTTGATATGGAAATTATAATGCTGGACTACTATAGCAGTAGCTGAGGGAAGTAGATATGCAAATTTCTCCTGACAGCAATTTGGCCATATGTACAAAGAAGTCCTAAAAATGTGTTTATGCATATCCTTTGTTTCAATTGCACTTCTAGGAATTTATAGTAAGAAATAATTAAATATGTATGAATGAAGACTCTGCATCTGCTTAGGATGTAGAAAGGTGCAATATAAAATCCTTCCCACCCTAAAAATGAGAAAAAGCCGGATAATTTATAGAAACATAACATTTCTTAAGACCATCAGAAATCTGAAGTCATGGGGTATTATTAGTCTATTTAGGGTTGGTATAAGGGAATACCTAAGGCTGGGTAATTTATAAAGAAAAAATGTTTATTTGGCTCACAATTCTGTTGGCTGGAAGGTTCAAGATTGGGTATTTGGTAAGGGCCTCAGGCTGCTTCCACTCATGGAGGAAGGTGAAAGGGAGCCAACATGCGCAGAGATCACATGATGAGAGAGGAAATAGGAGAGAGGGAGGAGGTGCCAAGCTCTTTTTAACTAAAAACTGTTTCAGGAACTAATAGAGTGGAAACTCACTTACCACATTACCAGGGAGGGCATTAATTTATTCATGAGAGATTTTCCCTAAGACCCAAATACCTCCCAGTAGACACCACCTCCAACATTGGGGATCAAATTTCAACATGAGGTTTGGAGGGGACAAATATCCAAACTATAGCATAAGGCAATAAAGTAAAATGAGTTTCAGAGTGACCAACTTTTCTAAAAACAGATGAGACACAGGCTATGTTTCATCTTTGGCAGAGCAGAGAGGAAAATGAGGCTGCCACACAAGTGGTTAAGAAGAAATATGCTAACATTCTAATTAATTATTAAAAGCCAAGTGGGGGTTAGCATATCAGTTTGGAATGGATAAAAACTGTAGACACAAGAAGAGCTCACATTCACCTCCACAGACCTCCACTGGGTGTTCACCAGACAGGTTGAAGGAACAGCAAGAGACTGGGCAGAACTCCTCTCAACAACGCAGGCCATACAAAAGGCGATTGTCTGCGGCTGAAGGACAAGGCACAAGTTCCATTTGTTTCCCTCACTGTTCATTTTTCTGAAGCAAAAGCTTTAAGTCACTGGAGAAAGGGCAGTAAATTCTTTGTTTCTAGGCTCCAGAAGAAACATATTGTTTTAGGAGGAGAAGTAGAAGTGAAAACCTTCTGTCCCTGAGAGAGGAGCAGGAATCTATCCTGGGCTCAAGATCCTGCAAGGATACCATATCACCTGGGAAAGAGGAAGGAAATTCCCACACCAGAGCAACCATAAAACATTCTGTTTATTTGATCAATAGGGCATGTGATCAACAGTAGGCTATTGGTAGTTAAGTTTTTGGAGAGTCAGAAGTCATACACGGATTTTCAACTATGCAGGGGGGTTGGTGCCCCTAACCACTGTGTTATTCGAGGGTCAACTGTATATAATGATCTCTAGAGCAACCACTAAAAATAATACACAGAGAGAGATACAGAAACACAATTTTCAAATAATTCAAAGGAAGACAGGAGGGGGGAAGCAAAAAAATAAAAAATAAAAAACAGAGGAAACCAAGAGAAAACAAATAATAAAATGGTATACCAAAATCCAAATATGCTAATAATGAAATTAAATATAAATGGTCTAGACACATCAGGCAAAGGACAGAGATTGACAGAATGTCTGATTTCTTTCATCAGCATTGTGTAGTTTTCAGCATATAAGACCTGTGTACATTTTGTTAAATTTACACCTGATTATTTCATTTTTGGAGTGATTATAAATGGTATCATGTTTTTAACATCTGTTTCTGCATCTTCATTATTAGTATACAGAAATGCAATTGATTTGTTTTTATTTCAAAATATTACAGGGGTACAAATGTTTTGGTTACATGGATTGCTTTTGTGCTGATTAAGACAAAGTTATAAGTGTGCCCGTCGCCCAGATAGTATACATTGTACCCATTAGATATGATTTCACCCATCCCCTACTGCTCTTTCCCACCTGCTTGATTTCTGCTGGAGTTCTACTCATCAATTGATTTTTGTGAGTTTCTCTTGTATCCTGTGACTTTGCTGAACTCAGTTATTAGCTCCAGGAGGTTTTTCTTTATTTGTTTGGTTGCTTCCATGTAGATTTTTTTTGAAATTTTCTATGTAGAAAATCATGTTTCCTACAAATAGAGGCAGTTTCATTTGTTCTTTTCCAAAATCTATAGTTTTTTTTTTTTTTGCTTTATTGAAGCAGCTAGAATTTCCAGTACTATGTTGAATAAAAGTGGTGAGAGTGGACATCTTTGCCTTCTTCCTCATGTTAGGAAGAAAGCATTCAGTATTTCACCATTAAGTTAGAAGTAGAGTTTTTGTAGATGCTCTTTTATCAAGTTGAAAAAATCCCCTCTATTCATATTTTCATGAGAGTTTTTATCATGATAGATGTTGAATTTTGTCAAATGCTTTTCTTGAACTATTGATATGATAACACGATTTTTCTTTTTATACCTGTTGATAGAGTAGATTACATAAATTTATTTTCATTTTTTTAATTCAGAATATTACAGGGGTAAAAAACGCTTTGGTTACATAAATTGCCTTTGCACCACCTGAGTCAGAGCTACAAGTGTGCCCATCCCCCAGACAGCACACACTGCACCTGTTAGGTATGAATTTACCCATCTCCTCCTCCCCCTCCCACCTGCCTGACACCTGATGAATGTTACTTCCTTTTGTACACATATATGTGGATCAATAAGTACCAATTTAATGGTGAGTACATGGGGTGCTTGTTTTTCCATTCCATTTTCCATTGTGATACTTCACTTAAAAGAATGCATTCCGGCTCCATTCAGGATAATACAAGAGGTAGTTCACCATTTTTTATGGCTGAGTAGTACTTCATGGTATACATATACCACATTTTATTAATCCACTCATGGATTGATGGGCACTTGGGTTGTTCCCACATCTTTGCAATTATGAATTGTGCTGCTATAAACATTTGAGGGCAGATATCTTTTTTATAGAATATCTTTTTTCCTTTGAGTAAATACCCAGTAGTGGAATTGCTGGATCAAATGGTAGTTATACTTTCAGTTCTTTGAGGTATCTCCATACTACTTTCCATAAAGGTTGTACTAGCTTGCAGTCCCACCAGAAGTGTATGAGTGTTCACATCTCTCTGCATCCACACCATCATTTGTTGCTTTGGGGCTTCTTGATAAAAGCCATTCTCACTGGAGTTAAGTGATATCTCATTGTGGTATTGATTTGCATTTTCCCACATGACCTCCACTGACACCATGAGGTACAGGGATGGTCTCATTACCACTCAGTGGTGGCAAAAAATCCTGACTCTTCACTAGGCCTCCTCTGACACCATGTCAGTGGAAAGCTGGGAGGATACCCCAATAAAACCAGTTGGGAATGGAAGTCTAGGCTTCACATCAATGGGAAGCCCAATGGGAATGGAAGTCCATGCTCCCCACCTGGACTCCACTGATACTACAAACACAAGTCCTCATTACCAGTGGCAAGGATGAAAGTCACTCCCTACCTGGTCTTCTCTGACCCCATCCCAGTGGCAATATTGAATCAATTCGTTACGATCTACAAGGGTGGAATTGTAGCCTCCCTATACTGCATTTGCTTTTACGGGTGGGGGCAGAACAACACTTTTTTCTTTTGTGTTTGGGTGGAGTACAGTAGTTATTGTCTAAAGTTTCTGTCCTGCTAGGTGTCCCCTTTCCTAGTCCTTTGGCTAGAGAGGCAATGTGTTCTGGGGTGGGGGAGGGCTCAGGTTCTGAAGCCCCTAGTCAGTCTACATTCTTCTGTCCATGTTCTAGAGTTTTTTTATGTTTTATATGTGTGTATGTGTGTGTTCTAGGGCTTTTAGTTGTACTTAGCAGAAGAAATAGAGCAAAGTATATCTAATTTATCATCTCAGAAGTGAAAGGTCTCTATAAATATTTAAGAATTGAAATCATACAAAATATCTTCTCTGGTCACAAAAAATTAAACTAGAAATCAATAACGAAAAGATATCAGGAATATACCCAAATATTTGAAAATTTAAAAATATACTTCTAAATAGGGACAATAGGGCAATAGGGAAGTCACAAGGAGTATTTTAAAACATTTAGAGTTCAATACAAATAAAAGCAAAACATGTCAAAATTTGTTGGATGTAGCTAAAAGAGTGCTGAGAGGGAAATTTATAGCACTAAACGGATAAATTAAAAAAGAGGAAAAGTCTCGAATCAATAAGCTCACAGTCCAAAAACCTAGAAATAGTAAATTAAATTCAAAACAACCAAAATAAACAAAATAATATAAAAATGAATAAAATAAAAAAATAATATAACAAGAAGCAAATGGTTTTATTTGGGTTTAACCCATTTAACCCAGGAATGTAAGGCTAGTTCAGAATTCAAAGACCACAGAATACTGATGAAAACCTTTGGGGTTCTGGGTTCTTAGTTTTCCTAAAATCATAATCACAGGCAGCTTTTTACCCTGCTGAGGCAGGCCCAGCTATCTTATTATTTTTTTTTTTAACAAACAATTCCCTCCCCAGGTACTTTTATTGGTAAGCCTTATTGCTTATTGACAAAAAAGAAAGTGCAAACCCTTTCATTCTTCCCAAGAAATAGAAGAATATATGAGGAAGTGTGGCATAGTGGATTATTAGAGAGACTAGAATCCGTGTTGGGCCCTATGTAATGGATCAGCCTAAGTGTGTGATCCAAATAGAGATATCTAGGGTGAGTGAAAATGTGTTTGTTGGGGAAAAGGAAGATGCTAGTGGCAGAACACTCTGGGCTAAAAACACTCTAGGCTCAAGTCCGGGTAAATGAAATTCTTTTGAACGCTTTTTGTGTATATTGCTTAATATAGGTAACAATATAAAAATTATTTCAAAAACTCATCTTTAAAAAAATGTGTAATAGTATGACCATGCAGTAATTTGGTACATGAATGAAAGGCTCATCTCAAAAGAAAAATATTTTTGATAATTAAGACAATACAGTGAAAAATTAGATAAAACTCTTTAAATGAAAGCATATTCATAACTTTTGTTCTGATACATTTCAATGAAAGTAAACAAAAACCTTATACTTTTGTCACTCCTAGGTTTAAAATATGTTAAAATAAATAAGATTTATTTAAAACAAAATTTAAAAATATTGAAAGACCAGTTAATTCGCCGTAACAATAGATGAATTTTTTTTAAAAAGATGATCTCACTTTATACATACACAAAAAGCATTTGACAAGATTCAACATTTGTTCATGTTAAAAATTCTCAGGAAACAGGAAGAGAATAGAAATTACTAAAACTGATAAAGGGCATCTACAAAAATCCTATAGCCAGCAGATCTTCTCTAGAAAAATTACTGTATCATACTAAATGATGAAGGAGTTAATGTTTACCCCCTATCTATCAGGAATAATACAGGGATGTCCAATCTCATCTCTCTTATTAAACATTGCACTGGACATTCTAGCTACAAATGTAATAGAAGTAAAAGACTGTACATTTGAAAGGAAGATATAAAACTGTCTTCATTTATAGACAACATAATTGTTTCTGTAAAAAATTTTCAAGTAATCTACTAAAAAGCATCTAGAACAAATAAGTGAATTTAGCAAAGTCACAGGATGTAGTGTTGATATACAAATATAAATTGTATTTCTATATACTGGCAATGAAAAATTGGAAAATTAAATTTTAAAAGATGCATTATCATTTATGATAGCACCAAAACCATAAAATACTTATATATACATCTAACAAAATGTATACAATATCTGCATTCTGAAAATATGTCTTCAATCTACAAACTAGATAAATGTCAATAATAGAGGTCTAGATGAATAATGTATGGTTCCTTCAAATAAAGTAACGCTTTTCAATGATTAAAAAAGACATTGCAGATGATTATTTATCAAGATGTAGTTTTAATATGTTATGTTTAAAAAGCAAGTTTAAGAAGATATATGCAGTAAAATTTTATTTAAAATTATACATGTGTATGTATAGCAATAAGCTGAAATAGATATACATCAAGGCTTAAATTACAATTATCTGTGACTAAGATTATGGGTGTTTTAAACTTTTTCACCTATTTGCTTCTCTGTTTTTCCTCATTTTAAAAAATGAACACTTACAGCTTATGTCATAAAAAATAAACAATAAATATTTTATACACCAAATTTGGTCTCAATTAGCTTTCTTATATGGCTAGTTACAGAAAGGAACTAGTTATAGAAAGGCTAGTTACAGAAAGGAACTAGTTATAGAAAGGCTAGTTACAGAAAGGAACTAGGAAATTTATAGAGTGATATATATGTACCATCTTTCTAAATTTCTCTTCATCCTCCCTATCTTTATCCAAGTAGCTCTCTAGATAAATTTGGCCCCAACCTTATCATGTAACTATATTGATATTTAGGTGGTTCCATTTGATCTTCTTATTTTCAATGTTCTAGAATCTCAATTACATTTCCTATTTCCCCAAAACACTTTAATATTCCCTCATATTTTGACATTCATATTCAATTTTGCCTTTTTGAATTTCCTTTTTTAAATTTTCTTATTAAATTTCGTGTAATAATATGACACATCACTAATTGCAACAGTAGTTTTAATCAAACAATAATATAAATGATCACATTTCTATTTGCATTTTAAAATATCACTAAGTATTCCTATCATGTATATATTTTAGCCAGATGCTGCTAGGGAATGTAATTTCTGTTTTACTTGTATTGTCTGCCCTGGAAAAAGTCACTAATTTACATTTTGAAATTATTATTATGTTAAAATGTTCCTGAGCAGAAATCATATCCTAAATCATCAAAAAGGCTTTTGCTGATACTTTTTCTATAAGTAACCTATTCTCTCCTCCCCTTTAAAGGGTTGTAGAAATCATCACACATTGGTCAGTCATTAGATTTGAAAGAGAATACTGACCCAGGGTTCTAGCATATGATGACAGAATTGAATGAAAAATCAAATACTGGTAACTGATTTGATCAAGACACATCTGTAGCATTTAGGAGAACAGAATCTGGAGTAGTCAGACTGTTTGGATTCCAAATCCTGGTTTACTAGTCAGTGGACCTTGGAAAAGTTACCTAATCTTTCTCAGCCTCCATTTCCTCCTCTGTAAAATATGGATAATATTAGTACCTTCCTCAGAGGGATGATGTGAATATTAGTTTGAATCACTGCAAAAAGCACTTTTAACAGTGCCTGGAACATAATAAAGACTCAATAAATATTGTCTATTATTATTTGATAAACCGATGGTTTGGGGTGGGGAGTTTCAGGAAACAGTGTAATAAACATTAGATTAAGAGGCCCTAATTAATCTAATGATAGCTACATGACTGGCAAAATATATTAACATTCACTTATTGAGTACTGGATTCCATGTACTGGTGCTAAATGCTATTGCATAGCATTATCTAGTTTAATGTAATTCCCCCAATAATCCTATGGGATGAGTATTAGCATCTCCATTTCATAAGCAGTATAGCATAGTAGTTAAGAATTCAGGCCCAGAATCAGACTTCTAGGATTTTAATCTTGGCTCTGTCATTTATTAGTTATGTGATCTGGGGAAGGTCACTTAAAAATTCAGAGCTTCAGTTCCCCCATCTCTAAAGTGAGGAACACTTTAAACAAAGAAGCCTACGTTATAAGGTAAATTTGAAGAGCAGATGAGCTACTGCATATTAAGGTCTTAGCACAGTGCCTGGCACACAAGTGATCAAAAATTTAGCTGTTATTATTACTACTAGAACAGATGATAACAAATATCTTGTTTTAGGTCACAAATCTCCCTAGTTCTCAATCTCATGTTCTTTGCATGCATTGGGGCTGCTTATGATGACAAATTATATTTTCTTAATTTCAGTGAAGATTCTCATCTTCAAAATAAGTGTTGGATCTCTGTCTGTCCTGTAAAGGTCTCTTGCTACACTGAAAGGCAATAATTTTGGATAGATTTAGATAGTCTAAGTAAAAAGTTGAACAAAAAGCAGGAAGGGATTCTTTCTGGGCAGCACATAGCATGTCTGCATAGATACAAGGCAGAAAGGGAGATACCAGTAATGATAGCTCCGTCACCTACAGCATGTATATTTGTGTGATTTGCGAACTATCTTGTTGTATTTTTCTGGTGGTTATGAATATAGAGCATATATGGTCTAATACTCTGGCAAATATTACTGTGAAGTGCAGTGAACCAGGAATGTGCTTTTCTCCAATCCAAAGATGAGATAAACTTGTTTCTTGGCTTTCCTCTCTGGAAGGATAGGAAGGTGGCATCTAACGAGAAAAAGGCAAGCATCAAAATGCACATTAATGAGGAAATCTTTCTGTGGAGATAACTAAGGAACTCCAGACAACAATCTTCTCTGGACAGCCTCAAATACCTTTAGTAAGATATAGCCTCTGAATTTGATAGCCAAAATCATTTTGTTTCTTTTGACCACAAAAAGGTCATTTTAATACTTAGATTTCATAGCTTCAACAGTAAATGGTAAACAAATCTGAGTTTTTGTTTTCCTTGAGCAATGTGGTTGAAAGATCTCTTAAAAACTTTGAAGATCAAAATTCAGAAGTCAAACAGGTCATGAGAGACATCTCAGCAAAAATGCTGAATTTAGTGAAAGGTCCCAGGAAAACAATATGAGAGGATATGGCTAAGCATAATGCCTCTTTGCTTCATTCTGAACCTTGCACCATTTATTTTTTATTGAAATTATTCTTTGAGGAAGCTATATAAAACTTTCAATACTAAATGAGAATAAAATGTAAATAGTCTATATTTGTGTTTGAGGAAAGTTTTTTGAAGCAAATTATTCATCAGAAGTATAGCTTCAAATAAGTAATACTAAGTACTGTAAAGTAAAATGCACATTAACAAAAGGAATTTATTATTAAATCCTTGATCTGGGATCAGTTGTACTATAAACCCCCTTGCCAATTTTTTGGTTCCTACAAATATTGAGCCAAAGGAAACTCTTGTCAAAACAGAGCCCTGAGATAACAGTAAAATCAAAAACAAATCTCCTGTTACAAATACATGCTAGATAAAACATGACAATGTAATTTTAAAATGCATGGTCAAGGTTAAAAACAAAAAGAGTAAATTCCCTTGTGCCCAAAACAAAGAAGGACCTCAAAGTCAGAATGGCAAGTGGCTGTTGAAATAGAGCAGCTTATAGAGAAATAGAGGACACATCTGGGAGTTTAGATTTTAACATCTACTCGGGAATAGCAAATAAAGAATTGGGCCCATGTAGAAAGGTAGAATTGAGCTCACTGCATAAAGCCTCATGCTATAAAACAACATGTACCATACATGAAACAGGTAATAGGTAAACTCTGCCTACTAGCCAAGGGAAAGTAGCAAAGTAGCTCATCATCTTCTTAGAACTGTGGGTAAAAAAGAGTCAACTACATGAAAGTGTCCCCAAATCTACATCATCCATGGAAGTAAGATCCCAATTGACAATACTTGTATATTTCAGGAATCTGAATCCATGAAATAAAATTAAAAATAAGTTTGAAGAAAGCAAATTCTGTAGAGATCCCAATGAGACAGCTAAATTGACTTACGGGGTTCAATCCACAACCAAATAATCTGGGATGCCTTATGAAAATAACTCCCTTCGAAGACTGGTTGACATTCAAGAATAACAACAACAACAACAAAAATGCCAGGAGTGAGAATTTGGACCCCCAGAAGTGGAAATAATTCAGCATTTAAGATGTATTTAGTTTAACATCTTTTTGAAGTTGCTCTTTTTAAAAAAAATGAGGAAAGAATAGAAAAAATATAGTAAGAATCAGTAGATGTGGAAAATACCTAAATAAGAACTTCAAACAGTGAAAAAAGTGATTATTGAACTTTAAAAACTCAGTGTATTAAACAATATATTAGAGATAGCTGAAGAGAGTTAAATGAAATGGAAGATAAGCCTGAGGACATGACTGAAAATGTAGCACAAAGAGATAGAGATGGAAAACATAAACAACATCAAAAGAAAAAGACATGAAGGATAGATTGAGAAGAGCCAATACATGGCAATCAAAAGTCTTAGAAGCTTAAAATATACAGGCAATATTCGAGGCAATAATTGCTAGAAATTTTTCAGAATTTGAAAAAGTTAGTATTCCCAGATTCAAGTAGCAGCAGCATCCTGAATCCCTAGTAGGATAAGTTACAAGTCACAATTAGACACACTACAGTGAAACTGCAGAACAATTAGCAGCCAGAGAGAAAAAAACATATGAACTACAAATGAAAGAAAGTCATGTCACCTGTAGATATTGCATCACCTATAAGAGATGTCAGAAAACAGTGGAATAATGTATTTATAGTGCTAAGGGGAAATAACAATCTAGTAAGATATACAAAGCTAAATGATCATCCTAAAGACAGCATAAAACAAAGAATTTTATAGACATATAAATTGTGAATTTATTACTCATAGCCTAACAGAATCACTAAATGATATGTTACCACAAGAAGGAAATAGACATATAAATTGTGAGTTTATTACTCACAGACTAACAGAATTACTATATGATACATTACCACAAGAAGGAAATAGAAGCCAGAAGAAAAGTGTGAGATGCAAAAAGCACTATCAATAAATAAAGTGTTAAACACGTTGATATATCTAAATATTATTTCCACTACTAGTACATAATACTTACACAGCACTTACTATGAGCCAGACACTATCATAAACACTTTACAACAATCCTATGAGATAGTTACTGACATAATTCTATCTTATAAATAACAAAATTGAGACTCAGAGAGGTTAAGTAACTTTTTCTTGGTCTCATAGCTAATAAATGGTAGAGTCTGACTAAAGAGTCTGTGCTCATAACCACTTTTCTCTGTTCCTGCTTCAATAAAGGCCAACTATAAAAATTTCCTAACAAAGGTGGCAAAAATATAAGGTGAAACTAAACATCTAACCAATAGTGACATAGAAGATGGAAAGCGTGAATTCAGAATTAAAGAAGCTTACAGTCATTGTATTGTTCAGGAGGATAGAAATGTTGATTAAATTTAGTTTGTGTTAAGTATAAAGAGTAAACATTTAAGAATAAACCCTGAAAGAATAGAATTGAAATGTATCACAAAACAAAAGAAGGGAAAAAAGGAATAAAGAATACTCGATTAGCAGGTAAAAAGAAAAAAAGTCTCTTCTGGGAGGAGCCTACCTTTCCTCGAAGCAAGTCCCTGGCACAACTATAACTTCCCTGCTGGAGCATTTCAGTGGGAGCCCCCAGCCATTCTGGAAGCCCAACATACAGAAGTTCAAGCTTTCTCTGCCTTCCCTGCTGTGGCTGGGCCAGGAAGGGAGCTGGGAATCTGGTGGTTTTGTGTACCTTAGTGACAAAAACTGCCACCTCCCCTGAGGGAGGATGAGGTAAACAGTCCTCACTCCCACCTTGCCTGCCTCTACTGGGAAAAGCCTGCCCTACCTGGAGACAACTCTGTGACATAATTGCCCCTCCTACAACCTGAGCATACAGCCTATAGCCATTCTGGTAGCCATGCTCACAATGGGTTGAGCTGCCTCCACCACTTCTGCAGCAGATGGGCCAGGGTGAAACATGGGAATTTGGGCAATTTTCTGCCCCCAAAGGACAGAGACCACTGTCACTGCTGAGATAGGAAGTTGTAAGTGGACTGTGTGCCCCACAATTGTCTGCCTCTGCTAATCTCATGAAGAGGGGCCCGCTCATCCAGTGGCATGTTCATAGTACATCCACCCTTCTTCTGCCAGAGCATACTTCTGGAGCAGGAGATCACCCCACTACTCCCTACCACAGTCAGAACCTGAATTCACGGAGGTTTGAGGGAAATGTTGCTAGCTCAATCTTAGTCTGGTCCCCCTCCCCCAAGACTCAAGCATACCATCTAGGGGTCTAGGGATTGGGGATTATCTAACGTGGGCCACTACCACTGGTATACCTGAACACTTGCCCAGGGGTCTGATGTCAAGCTGACCAAAATTGCCAGCAATGCCACTTGTTTTGTATAATACTTACCTGCACAAACAAAAGGAAGTGTACCTCTCCATCTCTACACTAAGGAGTGGAGTTCCCAGCAAAGGAGATCAGGCAAACTACAAAGCTATCTGTTTTGAGCTGAGGGCAAAGTTTCCAGATGAGAAAGAATCAGCATAAGAACTCTAGAATTATGAAAAAACAGGTTGTTTTAACACACTCAAAAGATCACACTAGCTCTCCAGCAATGGATTCCAACCAAAAGGAAAAATTTGAAATGTCAGGTATAGAATTCAAAATATAGATTTCAAGAACGCTCGATGGGATCCATGAAAAAGTTGAAAACCAACAGAGAAACTAAAAAATAATTCATGACATGAATGAAAAATTCATGAAAGAGATAGATATCTGTAAAAAAATAACAGAACTTCTGGAAATGAAAGAGTCATTTAGGGAATTTCAAAATACAGTGTAACATTTTATCAACAGGTTAGACCAAGCAGAAGAAAAAAATTCAGGATTGAACATAAGTCTTTTGCATTATCCTAGTCAGTCAAAAACAAAGAAAAAAGAATCGAGAAACAAAGTCTTTGAAAAATGTGGGATTATGTAAAACACCCAAACATAAGAATCATATGTAACCCTGTGGGAGATGAAGAAAAAGCAAAAACCATGAAAAGCCTATTTGAGAAGAATAATGGAGGAAAACTTGCCTAGTCTTGCTAGAGATTTACACATCCAAATACTAGAAGCTCAACGAACTCTGGGAACATTCATTGCAAAAAGGACTTCACCAAGGCGCATAGTCATCTGATGGACAAAAATCAACATGAAGGAGAAAATTCTATGAGCGTGAGTTGAAAGCAGCAAGTAACTTACAAAGGAAAATCCATCAGGCTAACAGTAGAATTCTCAGCAGAAACCTTATAAGCCAGAAGGGAATGGGGTTCCATCTTTAATCTTCTTAATTGGAGTAACTGTCGGCCAAGAATTCTGTATCCTATAAAACTAAGTTTCATAAATGAAAGAGAAATAAAATCTTTCCAGGACAAGCAAATGCCGAGGAAATTTGTCACCACCAGAAAAGAACTTCAAGAAATGCTGAAAGCAGTTTAAACATTGAAATGAAAGGTTGATACTCACCAATATAAACACACCTAAAAAGTAAAAAAACAAACAAACAAAAATCCCCGTAGCTTTTATAAAATAATAACACAAGAGAGAATACAAGCAAGTAAGTAACAATCATAATATCTGGAACACTATCTCACATGCCAATATGAACATTAAATGTAAATGGTCTAAATGCCCCACTGGGTCGGACAGATGTGGGGGGTGGGGGGAGGCGATGGGTGTATACCTACATAATGAGTGTGATGCGCACTTGTCTGGGGAATGGACAGGCTTGAATGTTCTGACTGGGGAGGGGATGGGTGTATACCTACATGATGAGTGCGATGTGCACTGTCTGGGGAATGGACACGCTTGAAGCTCTGACTTGGGGGGATGGGGGGGCATGGGAAATATACATGACCTAAACTTTTGTACCCCTATAATAAGCTGAAATTAAAAAATGAATAAAATTTCTTAAAGAAAAAAAAATATATAGATTGGCAGAATGGATTTAAAAAAAAAAAAACAGCTCAAATATCTGCTGTCTCCAAGAGACCCACTTAACTCACAAAGATTCTCATAGACTCAAGGTAAATGGGTGGAAAAAAAAATCCACACAAATGAAAACCAAAAGTAAGCATTGCAGCTATTCTTATATCAGATAAAACAGACTTTAAATCAGCAACAGTAAAAAAAAGACAAATATGGTCATTATATGATGATAAAGGGATCAATTCAACAAGAAAATAAAACAATCCTAAATATATATGCACCTAACATTGGAGCTCCCAGATTCATAAAACAAATACTACTAGACATAAGAAAAGAAATAAACATGAACTTAATAATAATCAGGGACTTCAATACTCCACAGACAGAACCAAACAGATTATCAAGGCAGAAAATCAACAAAGCAGCACTGGACTTAAACAAGACCCTAGAACAAATGGTCCCAACAGACATTACAGAACATTCTACCCCAAAACTGCAGAATATACATTCTTCTCATCAGCACATGGAACATTTTCCAAGATAGATAATGTGCTAGGTCAAAAACAAGTTTTAGTATATGTTTAAAACATGTAAATCATATCACATATCTTCTCAGATCCCAGTAGAATAAAACTAGAAATCAATTCCAAGAAGAACTCTCAAAACTATACAAATACATGAAAACTGAACAATCTGCTGCTGAATGATCTTTGGGCCAAGGACAACTTAAGATAAAAGTTTAAAAATTTTTTGAATTTGATGACTATGGTGACACACATTACAAAAATCTCTGGAATACAGAAAAAGCAGTGCTAAGAGGGAAATGTATAGCACTAAACTAAATGCCTACATCAAACAGACAGAAAGATCACAAGTTAACATCCTGATGTCACACCTCAAAGCACTAGAAAAACAAGAACATTCCATCTTATGTTGGCATAGTTTGTAGCCCCCAAAACAATTACAGTAGTAACATCAAATATCACTGATCATGGATCACCATCACAGATATAATAATGATGAAAGAGTTTGAAATATTGTGAGGATTACCAAAATGTGACACAGACATGAAGTGATCATGTGCTACCGAGAAAAGTGGCACCAATAGACTTGCTGGACACAGGGTTGCCACAAACCTTCAATTTGTGAAAAATTCAACATCTGCAAAGTGCAATTAAGAGAAATGCAATAAAATGGGGCATGCCTATAATTCATTCCCACTTGACGATGGTTAAAAGGACCTAATGAGAACCTTTTGCTCAAGTCTTAGTACAAGCCCCACCCATTGTCAAGAGTATCTGTTTTTATTTGTGACATTCAGTTGCTTTGATTTCTCAGATTTCACTGTGAAATTCAAAATGTATTATTTAAAATAACCATTTAAAATCCACTGAAGAGTGTGTAGAGATCATGGAGGCTTGTCAAATTCGAAAGCTCCAGATATGGCTGATGTGCACGTTTGCCAGCTTTCACCACCATCGCATCACCATCCACCCATACCCACACCCACACACTCTGAAAATGCTCTGTGCAAAGAATCCTTGAGAATAAGATTATAGTCCAAGTTTGGTAATCAGGATGTTTGGACTAGAAACTTATGGGATTGGAGCAGAGTGTAGTATGATACTAAAACTACCTAGCCTGAAGGTAGTAACATAAACAGTAAATGGTAAGCTTCAACACACAGCTTAGATGGACAAAATATAGTCAAGAAGTGTTGAGTAGCTCCAGCATCAAGGCTGTATGAATATCATTGCAAAATCAGCCTTTTAGGTGGGGAAAAGTACAGACCTAGGAGTCTGGGTGACCTAGGATCAAATCCTGGTTCTCCTGCCATGTGCTAGCTCAGTGATCATTTTTTTTTTTTTTTTTTTGAGACAGAGTCTCACTTTGTTGCCTGGGCTAGAGTGAATGCCGTGGCTTCAGCCTAGCTCACAGCAACCTCAAACTCCTGGGCTTAAGTGATCCTACTGCCTCAGCCTCCTGAGTAGCTGGGACTACAGGCATGCGCCACCATGCCCGGCTAATTTTTTCTATATATATTTTTAGTTGTCCACATAATTTTTATTTTTATTTTTAGTAGAGACAGGGTCTCACTCAGGCTGGTCTCGAACTCCTGACCTCCAGCGAGCCACCCACCTCAGCCTCCCAGAGGGCTAGGATTACAGGCATGAGCCACCGCGCCCGGCCTAGCTCAGTGATCTTAAACACGTTGCTTAATCTCTGTGAGGCTTACTTTCATCACTTGTAAAATGGAGGTTATAACACCTATGTGAAGAGATTGTTGTGAAAATTAAATTAAATGAGATGATTTTATGTATAATAATAGGTCCTGGTCAAGCCTAGCACAAAGTAAGCATTCATTCAAAACATGTTCCTTTCATTTTGTCATTTTATGAAGATATTTTTCCATCATTTTAGGTATTGGAGGTAGAGAAGGATAAGCAGATAAGTTTTGCCATTGGGAAATTTAGGAGTTCTGGGTGGATGGACACTCATATACAAACTTGGGATAGTACACCAGTTAAAGAGCTCTTATTGTCCAACTGTCTGGGCACAACTCCTACCTCTGCTTTCTAGATACATAAATGTGGACAAATTACTTCACCTCCATCCCTCAGTTATAATAGCACCTCTCACAGGATTGTTATAAGGATTAGAAAGAGATAATCCATGTAAGGCCTTAGCATCATGCCTGGCACACACACTAAGCATTCAGTTTAGTTATTTTACACACACTCACACACACATATAAGGCTGCATTCCCAACAAACCATGCCTACGTAGCTTTCTATTATAGTTGTTTCCTCAAAAAAACTGCCAAATGGATGATTTAATTGACCACCAAGTCAGATAATCATTTATGGTCTTGCTTCTCAAAGTATATTTCTGTAGAGATCAGCAATATCAGTGTTACCTGGGAGCTTTTTAGAATTCCAGAATCTCAAGCCCCACCCCAGGACTACTGCATCAGAATCTGCATTTTAACAAGATGCCCAGGTGTTTCCTATGCACATAATAGTTTGAGAAGTGCTGACCTACCCCTCCACCTACACTCATTGTTACCATGAAATGCCTCACAGGCCTGTAGCAGGCACAACGTCTAGTGCTTCCAAGAAAACCTCCACTGTGACCTTGGTCTCACAGAAGTTCTGTGTTCTCTTTGGTCTGGCTAGCTCCTCCAGGACAGGCACTGTCAGATCTATATCTGCTTCCCCTCTAGCACTGAGCACAGCGCTTGGTGTTAGTCTGGTCTCCCCATCTAGATCGTAAACTCCTTGAAGGTAGGGACCATGCTTTTATGTTTGATCTGTAGCCTACACCTTCCCTTAGGTGGTCAGTGTAAAGTAAGTATAGTAGTTGACCTTGGTTTTTTGATTATGATAATCTCAGAAGGCCCTGGAGGCAAAGACTCTCTATCTGCTCTGGCTCAGGGTAGCATTTCAGAGGAGGCATAAGAAAGAGGAGACATGCTGTGTCCCTAGCACTCTTTATTCCAGTCCGGAAAGCTGTCTTCTAAAGTGAGCAATGACCCTGACAAGGCTGAGTGTGTCCTACGCTGGCTGGCTTATTAACTACATTGTCAACAGGCCAGTCGAGCCACCTGCCCTTGAGATCCAGAAATCCTCAGAATAACAACAGTGGAGGCAGCCAGGGCACCAGTGAGTGGAGTAAGAAGAAATATGGACTAATTTGAGGGAAAAAAGTGTCTCTTTTCTCATTTTCTCTTCAGGCCCTGATAAAGCATAGGGAGAGAAGTAGGAATAAGGGAACTCTGCTTGGTTGAGCACTGTGCTCAGCACTTAACACAAATTCTTATTTTGCCTAATTTGTTTCTTTTTCATTTAATGTAATTTCTAACTTAAAAGAGAGTTGGAAGAATAGTACAAGGAACTTCCACAAAGCCTTTCCTGGATTCACCAATTATTTACATTTGCCTCCCATTTGTTTTACCATTTTATCACTTATTCTCATTCTCTCTCCACATTTTATATGTGTATATGTGTGTGTATGTGTGTGTGTGTTCTCAATGGCTCAGAAAAATAATTATATATTTGTATATGTAACTCATATATAATATATATTTATATATATAAATTATATAGATGTATACACATGTAATTTCCTTTTCTGAACCATTGTAAGTTGGAGATGTGTGCCATTAAAACCTTAAATACTTCAATGTGTAGTACTGAAGAAGAAAGACATTCTCTTTTTTTAATTGTGGTAAATATATGTAACATAAAATTTGCCATTTTAGCCATTTTTAAATGCATTAAGCACGTTCACAGGGTCGTGCAACCATCACCACTATGTTCCTCTTAAACATTTTTGTGATCAAAAACTGAAGCTCTCGACCCTTTCCAGGTCCCCTTCCCGGGTGTGAACACTGAGTGCTTCCCCAGATGCAAGAGTGCGGAGCCTGGACCTTGGGAACATTGGGACAGGGTAGACCTTTGCCAGTGGGAGCTGCAGCAGCTGGGGCACTCAGGGAGTGAGGGCACCGCCTCCTCCCCCTAGCCAGTGTCTTTCCTGTGGAAAGAGACAGAAACCACCCATCTAGAGGAAGAACCAAAAGACAGGAAAAAAAAATAAAGAGAGAGAGAGACTTTCTGCTTGCAAATAGTGTGAATCCTACCTGCTAACTGAAAGTCCACAACACAGTGCCTTAACTTGCCAAACCGGTCTTAGGTCAAGCCAATCCTCTGGGGGTGGACCCATCAGAAGCAGTCCCCCAACTGAGATAGAAAAAACTCTAAACAGCACACAACAGTCTCCCCCTATAGACAAAGGAAGCAACATACCTAGACTGTTTCACAGCCTAAGAACAGAGTACAAGGCGTGCTGTTAGCCAGACTAAAGCTGTGAGAAAAGATCTAACGATAGCTCCAGATGGGAAGGGCTCAGAGGAAAAATATGGGGAGCACAAAAAACCAAATGGAAACCTTGCCCCCAAAGAGAAATACCAGCTCTCTTCCAATTGACACAAACCAGATTCAAAATACCAACATGTTACTGGAAGAATTTCAGTTATGGATTATAAATAAGCTGAATAATATACAAGAAAAAATGGATAACCAACACAAAGAAACCACACAAAAAATCCAGGATTTGGAAGAAAAATTCACTAAGGAAATTGAAATATTGAAGAAAAACCAAACTGAACTCCTAGAAATGAAGAATTTATTCAGGGAGCTACAAAACACAGTGGAAAGTCTCAAGAACAGGGTAGATCAAACAGAAGAAAGAATCTCAGAGATTGAAGATAACTCTTTCCAATTAAATAAGTCAGTCACAGAGATAGAGCAAAGAAATAAGAAAAAAGATCAGAGTCTACAAGAAATGTGGGATTATGTGAAGAAGCCTAACATGAGAGTTATCGGCATCCCTGAGGGTGAAGAAGATAAAAAGCAAGGGCTGGATAAGCTATTTGAAGGCATAATAGGGGAAAATTTCCCAGGCCTTGCTAAAACTCTAGATATACAGGTTCAAGAGGGTCAAAGAACCCCTGGGAGATTCATAGCAAATAGGAAAACACCATGCCACGTAGTCATCAGACTGACCAAAATATCCACTAAAGAGACCCTTCTTCAAGCTGTAAGGAGAAAGAAACAAGTAACATACAAAAGGAAGCCCATTAGAATTACGCCAGATTTCTCAACTGAAACTTTGCAAGCAAGAAGAAGTTGGGGCCCCATTCTCACTCTTCTGAAACAGAATAATGCCCAGCCTAGAATCTTGTACCCAGCTAAGCTAAGCTTTCTATATGAAGGAGAAATTAAGACATTCTCAGACAAACAAGGACTGAGGGAATTCACCAAGACAAGACCACCCCTCCAAGAAGTACTCAAAAGAGAGTTACACACGGATCATCACAACAAAGACCCACAAACGTAAAACCACCCAAGAGCTAAAGATCAAATTCCAGCCACCACAATGGCTCAAGAGAGAAAACATAACAATGAAGTTCTACCCAACAAGATGAACAGAAATCTGTCCCACTTATCAGTTCTCTTACTAAATGTCAATGGCCTGAATTCCCCAGTCAAGAGACATAGACTGGGCCAATGGATAAAAAAACACAAACCAAGTATCTGCTGTCTTCAGGAAACTCATCTAACCTGCAAAGATGCATTTAGACTGAAAATAAAAGGATGGAAATAAATATTTCAAGCAAACGGTAGCCAAAAGAAAGCTGGTGTGGCAGTTTTAATTTCCAAAAACTAAGTTTTTAAACTAACAAAAGTAATAAAAGACAAAGATGGTTACTACATACTGGTGAAAGGCACAATTCAACAAGAAGACATAACCATACTTAATATATATACACCCAACTTAGGCGCACCCAGATTCATAAAGCAAACCCTACTTGATCTGAACCAAATGATAGACAATACTGTAATAGCTGGAGACTTTAACACCCCACTGACAGTACAGGACAGATCCTCCA
The DNA here is from genome assembly GCF_020740605.2 of Lemur catta. Taxonomy (NCBI): domain Eukaryota; kingdom Metazoa; phylum Chordata; class Mammalia; order Primates; family Lemuridae; genus Lemur; species Lemur catta. The sequence goes on from NC_059155.1 coordinate 38,125,962, forward strand.
AACAGAAAATAAGCAAAGAAATAGTAGACTTAAATATAATGCTAGAACAAATGGGCCTGACTGACATCTACAGGACATTCTACCTGAAATGCACTGAATATACATTCTTCTCATCAGCTCACGGGACATTCTCTAAGATTGACCATATCCTAGGAAATAAAGCATGTCTTAAAAAATTTAAAAAAATAGAAATCATACCATGCATCTTCTCAGATCACAGTGGAATAAAAGTAATAATGAACCCTAACAGAAACTCTCACTCCTACTCAAAGTCATGGAAGCTAAACAACCTTCTCCTGAACAACTATTTTGTAAAGGAACAAATGAAGTCAGAAATCAAAACATTCTTTGAAGTAAATGAAAAAGGAGAAACAACTTATCAAAATCTATGGGTCACAGCTAAAGCAATCCTGAGAGGAAAATTCATTTCCATAAATGCCTATTTCAAAAAGAAAGAAAACTTACAAATAGACAACTTAATGAATAGACTCAAAGAGCTGGAGAAAGAAGAACAGAATGACCCCAAACCCAGGAGAAGGTGAGAAATTATTAAGATCAAATAAGAATTAAATGAAAAGGACAACAAAAATACCATAAGGGAAATTAATAAAACAAAAAGTTGGTTCTTTGAAAAGATAAACAATATAGACACACCACTGGCTAGACTAACCAAGAGCAGAAAAGAAAAATCTCTATTAACTTCCATCAGGAACATGAAAGGAGAAATCACGACCGATGCCACAGAGATACATGACATCATCTATGAATTTTACAAAAATTTTTATGTACACAAACTGGAAAATGAGGAGGAAATGGACAAATTTTTAGAAACACACAGCCTTCCCAAGCTCAATCAGGAAGAAATAGAATTCCTGAATAGACCAATATCAAGAAGTGAAATTGAAACAGCAATAAAAAACCTTCCCAAAAAGAAAAGCCCTGGTCCAAATGGGTTCACACCTGAATTTTACCACACATACAAAGATGAACTGATGCCCATCCTAAATAAACTATTCTCCAATATCGAGAAGGATGGAATTCTTCCCAACTCGTTTTACCAAGCCAATATAACATTGATACCAAAACCAGGAAAGGACGCAACAAAAAAAGAAAACTACAGACCAATTTCTCTCATGAACATAGATGCAAAAATTCTCAATAAAATCCTAGCAAATCATATCCAATTGCTTATTTAAAAAATAATTCATCACGACCAAGTAGGCTTCATCCCAGAGATGCAGGGGTGGTTCAACATACGAAAATCTATAAATGTAATTAACCACATAAATAGAAGCAAAAATAAAGACCATATGATCCTCTCAATAGATGCAGAAAAAGCATTTGACAAAATTCAACACCCTTTTATGATAAGAACACTTAACAAAATAGGCATAAACAGGACCTACCTAAAAATGATACAAGCCATATATGACAAACCCACAGCCAACATCATACTGAATGGGGAAAAATTGAAAGCATTCCCACTGAGAACTGGAACCAGACAAGGCTTCCCACTGTCTCCATTACTTTTCAACATAGTATTGCAAGTCCTTGCGAGAGCTATCAGGCAAGAGAGCAGAATCAAGGGTGTCCAAATAGGGACAGAAGAGATCAAACTCTCACTCTTTGCTGATGATATGATGTTATATCTGGAAAACCCCAAGGACTCAACCAAGAGACTCCTGGAATTAATTAATGAAGTCAGTAAAGTCTCAGGTTACAATATCAACACACCCAAATCAGAGGCATTCATATATGCCAATAACATTCAATCGGAGAACCAAATTAAGGACTCAATACCCTTCAAAATAGCAACAAAGAAAATAAAATATCTAGGAATATATTTAACTAAAGAGATAAAGGACCTCTATAGAGAGAACTATGAAACACTGAGGAAGGAAATTGCAGAATACGTGAATAGGTGGAAAACCATACCATGCTCGTGGATTGGAAGAATCCACATTGTTAAAATGTCTATACTACCCAAAGTAATCTATAGATTCAATGCAATTCCTATTAAATTACCAAAATCATTTTCACAGATTTAGAAAAAATAATTATACACTTTGTATGGAATCAGAGAAGACCCCGTATAGCAAAAGCAATTTTAAGCAATGAAAACAAAATGGGGGGTATTAATTTGCCAGACTTCAAACTATACTACAAGGCTGTGGTTCTTAAAACTGCCTGGTATTGGCACAAGTGCAGGGACACAGACCAGTGGAACAGAACAGAAAATCCAAATATAAAACCATCCTCATATAGCCATCTAATCTTTGACAAAATAGACAAAAACATACTCTGGGGACAAGAATCCCTATTCAATAAATGGTGCTGGGAAAACTGGATAGCCACATGTAGAAGACTGAAACAGGACCCACAGATTTCACCTCTCACAAAAATCAAATCACAGTGGATAACAGATTTAAACCTTAAATGGGAAACGATTAGAATTCTAGAAGAAAATGTAGGAAAGACTCTTACAGACATTGGTCTAGGCAAAGAATTTATGAAGAAAACCCCTAAGGCAATCACAGCAACAACAAAAATAAATGAATGGGACCTGATTAAATTAAAAAGCTTCTGCACAGCCAAAGAAACAGTCACGAAAATAAACAGACAGCCTACAGAATGGGAAAAAATTTTTGCATACTACACATCAGATAAAGGTCTGATAACAAGAATCTATTTAGAACTCAGGAAAATCAGCAAGAAAAAATCAAACAACCCTATCAAAAAGTGGGCAAATGACATGAATAGAAATTTCTCAAAAGAAGATATAAGAATGGCTAATAAACATATGAAAAAATGCTCAACATCCCTAATCATCAGGGAAATGCAAATCAAAACCACAATGAGATACCATTTAACTCCGGTGAGAATGGCCTTTATCAAAAAATCCCAAAACAACACACGTTGGTGTGGATGCGGAGAGACAGGAACACTCATACACTGATGGTGGGACTGCAAACTAGTGCAACCCCTGTGGGAAGCATTATGGAGATACCTTAAACAGATTCAAGTAGACCTACCATTCGATCCACCAATCCCATTATTGGGCATATACCCAGAAGAACAAAAGTCATTCTATAACAAAGACACCTGTACCCGAATGTTTATAGCAGCACAATTCACAATCGCAAAGATGTGGAAACAACCCAAGTGCCCATCAATCCATGAATGGATTAGTAAACTGTGGTATATGTATACCATGGAGTATTACTCAGCTATAAGAAATAACGGTGATACGACATCTCTTTGGTTCTTCTGGAGAGAGTTGGAACCCATTATATTAAGTGAAGTATACAAAGAATGGAAAAACAAGCATCACATGCACTCACCAGAAAACTGGTTTCCCTAATCATCACCTAAATGCACATCGGGGAAGAATACCAATTGGATATCAGACTGAGACGGGGGGGTGGGGGGAGGGGATGGGTGTATGTCTATATGATGAGTGCATTGTGCACCGTCTATGGAATGGTCATGCTTGAAGGTGCTTACTCGGGGAGGCAGGGGGTGGGGGGAGGGGATGGAGGTATGACTACATGGTGAGTGCCAGGCGCACTGTCTGGAGAATGAACACGCTTGAGGCTCTGACTCAGGGGGATGGGAGGGACACGGACAATGTATATAATCTGAGCTTTTGTACCCCCATGAAGAGCTGAAATGAAAAAAAAAATAAAACTGAATCTCTGTACCCATTAAAAATAACTCCCCATTCTGCTTTCCCCCTAGCCCAGGGCAACCACCATTCTACTTCCTATCTTTGTGAATTTGACAATACTAGGCACCTCATATAAGTAATCTCATACAGTTATCCTTTGAGAACTGGCTTATTTCACTTAGCATAATGTTCTCAATGTTCATCCATGTTGTAGCATGTGTCAGAATTTATTTCCTTTTTAAGGTTGAATAAGGTTTGTATATAGCACATTTGGTTTATCCATTTATTTGCCAATGGACACTTGGGGTGCTTCTACCTTTTGGCTATTATGAATAAGGCTGCTATGAACATGGGTGTGCAAATATCTCTTTGAGTCCCTGGCTTCATTTTTTGGGGTATATACCCAAAGGTGGAATTGCTGGATCATATAGTATTCCTGTTTTCAATTTTGGGGAGGGGGGAACCAGCATATTGTTTTTCGTAAGGCGTGCACCATTTTATATTCCCACCAGCAGTGCCTAAGGATTCCAGTCTCTCCACATTCTTGCCAACATTTGTTATTTTCTGTTATTTTGATAATAATAATTACCCCAGTGGGTATGAAGTGTTATCTCATGGTGGTTTTGATATGCGTTTTCCAAATGGTAGTGGTGTTGAACATCTTTTTATGTATTTGTTGCCCATTTATATATATTCTTTGGATTATATATCTTCTTTGGATATATAAATCTTATTTTCTTCTAAGAACCTTATAGTTTTAGTTCTTAGGTCTTTGATCCCCTTTGAGATAATTTTTTTATAGTCATCCCCTGTTATCTGCAGGGGATTTGTTCCAGGACCACTTGTGGATATTAAAATCCATGGCTGCTCAAGTTCCTTACATAAAATGGTATAGTACAGTTGGCCTTCCAAATTAGCAAAATCCGTGGATACAGAGGGCAGACTGTATGTGATGTAAGGTAAGGGTGCAACTTCATTCTTTTGAATGTGGATACACAGTTTTCCCAGATTCTCATTCATATGTGGGAGCTAAAAAAGTTGTTTCATGGAGGTAGCAAGTAGAATGATGATTACAAGAGGCTGGGAAGGGTGAGTGGGGGGTGAAGAGAGGTTGGTTAATGGGTACAGACCATACACTTCAATAGAAAGAATAAGTTCTAGTGTTCAATAGCACAATAGTGTGACTATAATTAATAATTTATTGGATATTTCAAAGTAGCTAGAAGATTTGAAATGTTCCAAACACAAAGAAATGACAAATGTTTGAAGTGATGGATATCCTAAATACCCTGATTTGATCATTACATATTGTATGTATCAAAATATCACATGTACCCCATAAATATGTACATTATATATCAATAAAAAAGACCATCCTTTCCTCATTGAATGGTCTTGGCATCCTTGCCAAAAATCAATTGACCATAGATATATGGGTTTATTTCCAGACTCTTAATTCTATTCCATTGATCTATGTATCTCTCCTTATGACTTTATCACACTTTTTTAATTACTGTAGCTTTTCAGTAAATTTTGAAATTGGGAAGTATGAGTCCTCAAACTTTGTTCTTCTTTATCAAGATTGTTTTGGCTACTTGGGATCTGTTGAAATTCCATATGAATTTTAGGATCAACTTTCCTAACTACACACACAGAAAAAGGTCATTGGGATTTTGATAAGGATTGCATTGAACCTTTAGATCAATTTGGGAAGTATTACCCTCTTAACAATATTAAGTCTTTCAGCTCATGAATAATAATGTCTTTGTGCTTATTTAATTCTTTAATCTCTTGTATCAATGTTCATATAATAGTTTTTAGTGTACAAGTCTTGTACCACCTTGGTTAAATCTACTACTAAGTATTTCATTTTTGATGCTATTGTAAATGAAATTATTTTCTTAAATTCCTTTATGGAATGTTCATTACTAGAGCACAAGAAATCCAACTGATCTCTTTATTTTGATCTTGTATCCCAGAACTTTTCTGAATTTGTTATTAGCACTAAGTTTCTGTGGCTGCTTTAGGAATTTCTGTGTATAAAATGGTGTCATCTGAGAATAGAGATAATTTTACTTCTTCAGTTCTAGTTTAGATTATTTTTATTTTTACTTCTTGCCTAATTGCTCTGGCTAGAATTTCCACTACAATGTTAAACAGAGTGGAAAAAGCAAGCATCCTTGTATTGTTCCCAATCTTAGGTGGAGAGCTTTTCAGTCTTTCACCATTGAATATGATGTTCACTGTGGGTTTCTCATAAATGGCCTTTATCATGTTGAGGAAGTTCCTTTCTATCCCTAGTTTGCTAAGCATTTTTATCATGAAAGGGTGTTAGATTTTTATCAAATGTTTTTTCTGTATCAATTGAGATAACCATGTGGGTTTTTAAATTTCATTTTATTAATTTGGTATATTATATTGGGTTGTGGACTGAATTGTGTCCTCCTAAAATCCACATGTTGAAGTCTAAATGCCCACTGTGACTATATTTGGAAATAGGGCCTTTAAGGAGGTTATTATGGTTAAATGAGGTCATAAGTTTGGGGCCCTAATCCAGTAGTACTAGTGTCCTTATCAGAAAAGGAAGAGACAACAGGTGTGCCTATGCACAGAGGAAAAGCCATGTGAGGACACAGGAAGAAGGCAGCCATATTCAACCAAGGAATGAGGCCTCACCAGAAACCAACCCTTCAGCATCTTGATCCTGAATAATCAACCTTCATTCAGAATTGTGAGAAAAATAAATTTCTTTTGTTTAAGCCACCCAGTCTGTGGTATTCCACTGTGGCAGCCCTAGCAGACTAATAAACATTGATTGTTTTTTCTGTTGAAGCCCTTACATTCCTTAGATAAATCTCAATTGTTCATGGTTTATAATCTTTTTAAAGATTTCATCTTTGCCTAGAGCTTCTGAGTCTGTGTGTGTATTTTAGGGTACATGTTTACATGTTCCAGCAGTTGACAACTCTGCCTTGGCTTTTACTTCCTGTGTGTGCAGGGCTGAATGTCAGCCTTAGGTGAGATATCAGGGCTTTCTCAGGACTTTCTTGTGCATGTGTATAGTCCTGGGCACATACACATTCCTACGTACATGTGTGGCCTTCTAGATACTCAGGACTTTGTTAGAGTTTTTCAAAACATCCCATGGACATTTCATTCCTCAGTTCTTCCTCTAAAGGTTTTTGGCTGGCCCTCTTTTTTGCCCCAATTGGTATTGCTGTCTCAGGTGGTTGCACTGTTAAGTAATTGTTGCTGATTGTTTTTACCAAACACCCTGTGGATAGGGTTGTTCACAATGAGCAAGATCTGAGTCAGGTCAAAGAAAGAAAAGCCCTGAGAATGGCACTTTTCTGAATGCTGACAACCAGGTCAAATATTGAAACTTCTCCAGGGACAGGCTTTTCGGGAGCTTTAATCCATTCTACCCTTTCCAGTGGTTGTTAGGCTGCTGGTTTTCAAGGCTATTGTTGAGTTGGGGAGAGGAGGATGTGAATAGGGAAAGTTAAAACACCACAAAGCTCTCTGTTCTTATTGAGTGAGATTTAGCCATTTTTCTTGAATAAAATGCTTCATGGGTTTTTACAAGCCTTTTGTTAATTTCCAGAGTTCTGAAAAAGTTGATTTTGACAATTTTTCCAATGTTTTCATTGCTTATTTTTGGAGCATCTTACTCTACCATTCTGCAAACACTTCTCTTTTTCTATTGCTCTTTGGTTATAGACCCATGTTGCCTCTGTGACCGTGGGCAACTCACATTACTTCCCTGAGCTCTCTTCCTCTGTATAGCATAGAGGGGTCTGGAGGTATGAAGGGTAGGTAACCTCAAGATCATTTTTCTTACTGAGTCAACTTTAACTTTTCATGATGAAATATATTAATACTTTATTTCATTGACTCCAAGATGTACTTTTTTCAATTTAAACATCACTGAAATTGGAATGCATGTTGTAATTGCAGTGTAAGATAGCATTGTGTCACAGCTGAATTGTCAGTGCAAAAAAATTTCTCAGTGGTATATAACATAAGAGAGCATCTTACATAAGTGGCATCTTAAATTCTGTAAGATACATTAAGTTAGTCCTATTCAGAAGGCTTTAAGGTATGAAATCATGGCAAGATGATTCAACCTTTTTGATAAAGTTGACCAGATAATATCATCTTTCTTCTCATCAAGCCCTGGACCTAGCCTAAAGTATTGTTAGACTATCCAAAACATTCCCTTCTTTATAAACCTCATAGCCTGGAAAAAGAGGTAGAGATGGATTGTAAATCTCAACCTGTTGATTTGTAATCTTAGATCATTAAAGCTGGCAGAAATCCTAGAGATCAATGTCCACCATCCTCTTTGTGCACACTGAGACACTGAGGCCCAGCTTGGCAAAAGACCTTCTCAAGGTCACTCAGAGTTAGTGGCAGAGGGGAGTTAGAACCATGGTCTATAAATCAAGCTGCCTCTCTTTATCCCTTCCCTCTCAGCTTCGCATTTATCTGTATGTCATTTGTTAAACCATTCTAAAGGCATTCATCCTACCTTAATGCACAGTTAGAATGGAGACAGCTACATATTTTAAAGATCATTAAATTATATTTGTATTTCAAGTAATATGATTCCCATTTGGAAATGAGTAAAAATGCCAAGATAAGCCAGAGCCCTTTTGCAGACCAGGTTCTCCTCCTTCCAGGCACCAGACAGACCACTGTTGATGAGAAGGGGTAGGCAGGCTGGCAGCAGCTTTTGTTAACCCTTTGGTAACCCAAATGTTTACAATTGTTACATTGTAACAATTGTAACCAAATGTTACATTGAGTCAGGAAATGCAAGTTTTAGCTTCAGTACTGACAATAGCTAGTTGGCTGTATGACCTGAGGTCTTGATTGGTGAGGCGACCCTTGGACTGAGGCTTCTGCAGTCAAAAATGACACAATCTTGGAGGCAATATTTTGCAGAGAAGCTGGATCCAACGGCAAACAGATAGGTATTAAGAACCTTGAAAAAGTGCATAGCCCTTGATGTAGAAATTCAGTTTCTAGGAGTTTCTTCTCAGGCAGTAATAAGATAGGCATACAAAAATGTTATATATATATATATGTGTGTGTGTGTACATTTATATATATGAGGAATACAGAAATTCTGATTATTACAGTAAAAAACTAGAAATAATTTAATATTCAACAACATGTGATTGTTTAAGTATGTTTAAGTAAATGATAGTTCCTCTACAGTGAAATGTGATAGTCATCAAAAATAAAAATAAAAATATGTATTTATAGCGTGGAAAATTTTTCACAATTGATTAAAAGGCAGGTCATAAAATAGTATGTGAATTAAAATGCTATGTTATAAATTAAAAATATATCTACCTCTATATGGATTAGAAAAAAGATGGAAATATGTCCACTAAATGTCAGCAGTAGTTTCCTATGGTCAGTGGAATTAATGCATTTTTTCTTCTTTTGTTTGTCTATATTTTGTATATCTCCTACAAAGACTATTTTTTATTAATACATAATTAAAAGGTTTAGTTCTTAATAAAGACAAGACAGACCATTTAAAGCAGAAGAGCCTAAGTGGCAGTGAAGACTATGGGAATGAATCTGTGAAGCTGATCCCAGACAGACTAAGCAAGTGCCGACTATGGAAAGGACAAACGTTGCCCTGTGAGGAAAGCTGCTCTGGCTTTCTGGAAGGCTCCTGTGCAGGAATACAGGCTGCGTCCTGAAAGCTTAAGGGCCAGTGCTCCAGAGGAAGGCACTGTCTTTTGCCCATCCTTGGACACACTCCCCCAAGCAACACCTAGCACAGTACCCTTAATAAATGCTCTGTAAATGTCTAATGACTAAATAATGATAAACAGATACACAGCTATTAGTCATTCATTAAGAAACACATTTTTTACATAACACAGCAGAGGCAAAAACTGCATGATTTCAGGCAAATCTCTAATATTTCAGAAAGAAATACTTCATTTACAACACTCTGGTATCTTCAAATAAATATGTACACAAAGAGATTACTCATTCAGCTATATTTCTACAACTTCCCTTGAGTTTGGGGAAGATATGCCTCTAAGCCCAGTGCACTGTAAAATATTTATTGCATTAAAATTATTTCTCATCTTTATAAAATGACAAAACCCTTTGAAAGGGTCTGGAGCAATCAGCCTTAATCTAGTTTTCACTTTAGTATTGACCAGCTATGGGATGTCGAACAGGCCATGTCCACCCCATTCCCTGAAGCCTTTATCTCTACAATCTGTGCAAAACCTCCTCCTGATTTAAAAGCAATGATTTCACAGGTGGATGAGAGCTACAATAAGACTGTTGTTATCACCTGTTAAAAATATAGGCGATTCTTTGCACACCTGCCCAAGGTCCTGTCTCCAGTGATGTTTCTGGTACTGAAGATGCAAATCCTCTCTCCCCAATGGGTTGATTCTACTTGTATTAACCCTCCTGGGTCAGAGTCACTGCTGAAGGGTTGGGAGGACAGGCTCATCTCCAGAGAGACTCAGGAGGACTGGTAGTGAGGAAAGAAGACCTCCCTCAGGTCAGTAATGGAGAGATACAGGGGTTAATCCATGAGTTATCACATACATAGAAGTCATTATCCTATTGGTGTCTACTGCTTTAATCAACTCTACATGGGGAATTCACTCAGTCAAATTTCTGTTGATTTCTTTTCAGGAGGGAGAAGAGAGGAATAAAATGACATAAGGAAGTGGAGAAAGGAAGTTATTCACCCCATCATATATCACTTCTTCCTTATCAGTGTTTCAGTTTTTCTTGGCTTTTGCTCTACTTCCTTCTTTCCCATATACCTTATAGACATCCCAGTATTATTTTTTCCTCTATATTAGTTAGGGTAAAAAAAGCTAGCCTCTGTATCTCAAATGTCAGTGGCTTAACATAAAAAGGTTATTTCTAACTCATGTCACAATCCAATTCAAGTATTACTAGTTGGGCAGTTCCCACATTGTCATCCAGGATCTAGGCTCCTCTAAGTCCTGAGACTTCTCTGCATGAATCTAATATATAGGAAAAGGGAGTGAGGATCACCCAGAGTTGTTAAGGACTAGGTCTAGACACAGTATACATCATTTCCTCTCATATTTTACATGGCATAATCACATGGTCACACCCTCTTGCAGGGGAGCCCAGGAACTACAGTCAAGTCATGTTCCTAAAATTAGAAATGAGTGTTGGTGAATGCTAGGGGTCCCTGCCACATCCTCCAAAGCTAAGGGCCTCCATGCTTTGATTTTCATCAGGACTTCCAATCACCAAGTTGCTGCAATAAATCTGAAGATGACTAAAGACTAAAAGAGAACAAGTACGGATTCTGAAACTGACCACAGCGTGACTGATACCTCCTCTAAATAACCCAAAAGGAAATATTCAGGCCACAAATTGGAGGTTATCTGAATGAAAATAGAACTTTCTGCTGACAGAAAGGAGCTGCTCTCTGACAGTAAAGTACTCAATTGGCTGAGTCACATAATTAGAGTTGAATGACAGGTGATACACCACCTCTCAGTCTATAAAATCATGCTGCTACTTAGGGGAAGTTAAAAAAAATGACACCACTGGGACAAGTGCAGTGGGAGAGGTTGCAGCATTCCCCATGTGTCTGCAGACGTATATCTAGGCTTTGGGAGATAGGGGTTTAATGGAAAGAGAGCAGACTCTGGAGGTAGACCGTTTAATTTTAAGTTCTGGACCTGCCATTTACCAGGCTTATAGCCTTGGGTAAATAACTCGGCCTCTCCAAGCCTTGATTTTCTTATCACTAAGATGGTATACTAATGATACCTTTCTCACAGAGTGACGGGGAAGAGTAAATAATTTGTGTAAAAGTGATTGGCATGAAACTTGGCATAGAGTACATGCCCAATAGAGGGTCTCTTTTAAAAAATATTGGCAGGCTAATTTCAAAATGTGGGACTTGATGTTCTAGCCTGCCCCCATTTCTCAGATACCCAACCAAGTAAAAGGGGAAAGAGGAGGCAATGAGGTCAGAGAGCTAACAGGGACTTGTGGGCCACTGCAATGGCTTTGGCTGCTATTCTGAGTGAAGTGGAAGAACCTTGAAGATAATATTATTACCTACCTCCCATGTCTGTCTTGAAGATTAAATGAAATGATATATGTCAATGCTTAGCCCAATGACTGGCACATACACATCAGCTCTTACCATACACAGTACTAAAGAGATGAAAGTGGTGCTGGCTGGGTAAGGACAAAGGGGAAAGAAACTGTGGCATCCCTGTGGCTGACCTGTCTTCTCGGTCACGTAGAGGGTGGGGTGGGGATGCAATGGAAGGCTTGAGGCAACTCACAAAGGCCTGGCAACGCTGCCATAGTGAATGCAGTCTTCCTAAGTCCAGCCTCATAGGGAGACGGCTGAAGACAGGATGAGATCATGCCTGGAAAATTCTTTGTGCTCCAGAGGAGAAAGATGTCCTGCAAATTTAAGTTGCTATTATTTTGAAAGCCAAATGTCAGGCTTTGAAATGCAGCCTGCCTCTCTTCAATATCTAGTTATGATTCCACAGTGCAGGAAGAAAGGGAAAAAAAGGCAATCGCTTATACGCAGTAGTATTTCTGGTAACTGAACTTATTAGTTTAAAACACAATATTTACAGAGCTCACAAAACAGCATGCTTTCTGTCCACAGAGACCTGTTTTAATTAAAGCTCTACCTTTAAAATTCATTAGAGTAATCAGTTCTAAGAGATTAGGAGCCCGAATATTAGATTTCAACATATGAGTGCTACATATTCCCTTCTGCAGGTGCAGGAGGCGATGATTTAAACAATTGTGAAGATCCCTTTTTTCATTTGATTTCAGTTTTATTTAAAGGCACTGACTGGCTAGCCTCAGGAATTTCACTTTTTTATTAGGCATGAACAGCTCAGTTGCCTATTATGTAGATCACCTCATTATTATCGTCACCTGGGCAGAGCCATGATTCAGAAGCTGGAGCTGGCTCTCCCCAGGAAGAGGGGATGGAAAGGGGAAAGTTGACTACTGGGAGACAAAACATCACAACATTCGCTTGCCACAAAGAGGCTTTGTTCTTACACACTGGATAAGGGTTGCAGGGAAGAGAGATGGCTAGAAGAGCTCAGTGGGGCAGCTTAGAGTGGTGATGGCGTAATTAACAATAGCAACCACAACAATTACTACGACAACGTATGGAGCATTTATGTGTTAGGTATACACACTATATTTTGTAAGCCTCATCACAACCCTATGAAGTGGGCACTTTTGTCACCCTCATTTCTTAGATGAGCCTTAGAGAGGCTAGGTCACTTGCCAAAACTCATATAGAGATTAAGTCACAGGAAAGCAGCGTAGGATTGGCTTTGGGATTCCATTATGGTCACTTTCTAGATGTGAGCTCTTTGACTTCGTTTCCCTGGGCTTTGGTTTCCTTGTATGTAAAATAGGCATGATTATATCTGGCTTTAGAAGGTTGTGGCAAGGATCAGATGACAAAGCACAAGTAAAGCATGTAGCACAGAGCCTGGCACAGAGGACATGCCCAGTGTGGGGTAGTGACTTGTATCATGAGACCATGAAACATGAAGCTACACATCCAACTGTCAGAGAACCATCACCCCTGTGCTTCAACTACCCCCTTTCCAACCCCAATTGGGAGACCAGAGTAGGAGGCAGGAAAGGTGCAAAGGGAAGATGGGAGTATAAATCAGCTTGTGTTTAGGTTGTAGGAGAGCCCTGAGGGTGAGGAGGCTGTGGCAGCTAATATAACAGCCCTTCTCATCACAGAGGAAGTGAAGCAGAGGTTTCATGGAAGGCACTGAGGCAGGTATCCTAGGTCCAGGCTGACAGCACAGAATGATGAGACCAGGGAGACCGACAGCCTCAACCACTTCTCCCAGGAAAACAAGCTGTCACTGCCAGCTGGAAAGACTAAGAAAGGCTCTTAATGGCAGTCTTGCCCCACCTCCTCAATTTACACATGGGAATACCAAGGCCCCAGGGTGTAATCACATAGTTGTAAATCTATTCTACTTTCTTTAAGGTCCAGAGAGCAAATCTCAACACTGAGAGTTCAAGATGACTCTTCCACCTTCCTAGTTATATGGCCCTGATAAAATTACGCTATTCCTTTATGCCTCAGTTTTCTCGTCTATAATGAAGCACCTACTTCACAGAGTTTTTCAAGAATTAAATGAGACAGACAATGTCTTTAAAACGCTTACCACAGTGCTTGGCACCTGGTAAGCATTCAATACATAGAAGCTTCTACTTACCTTTCCCAAATTCTAGGGAACTTTACCCCCTGTCACAATTACCTTCTCTGCTGTCCCCCTCCTCTGCTGCCCTTAAAAGCCATCCTTCAAAGCTTGCCTAGATGCCTGCTGTTGCTCACTCCCATCACCTGCAGGAGTTAGGCCCTTACCAATGCCCACACTGGAGAGGTGTCTATTCTGTGGGCCCCTGGCAAATGGAGGGCCTGCCTCAGTGTTTCTGCTCTGGGAGCCACTTGGGGATAGCTGAGCCCCAGAGAGATTAGCTCCAAGAGTGCCTTATGGACAGGACTGCCTTACCAGCTATAGCTTCTCTTGCTGAGAATATGGACAGTGCCTCTGACAGGCTTGGTATTCAGTAGCAGGCTCCTGCAGCTTGCTTTCTTGTTGTCCCTGAGCTGAGGTGGATGCCTACCCCTGAACCCAACTCCCTCACTCCTTCACCAGTCACTGAGCTGGGCACTGAGACTGCAGTGATGAGCAAAATCGACATAGTCTCTGCCCTCAGGGATCCAAAATGACACTTGATTAAACAAGAAATAACAACACAAGATGATTAAAGCTATTCATTTACTTATTTAACCAGTATGAACTGAGCCCATATTTTGTGCCAAGTCCTATGCTAGGTATCAAAAATATGATGGTAAACCAAAAGCAGATACTGTCCCTGGCTGTATGATACTTAGAGTCTAGAGAAGGGAACTGTATAATTGTAATTACATATACTTCTTGTTATTACTTGTCTGACATCTAAGTGATGGGAAGAAAAGGAATGGGTTGCTAAGAGAGCAGAACCTGACCCAGCCTGGAGTATTGGAGAGGTTTCCCCAAGAAGGTAATGCTTGGCCTGCGCTCTGAAGAATGCAGAGTTATCTAGGCAAAAGCAGCAGGAAGCAGGGTAGTGGGTGAGAGAAACCATTAGAGGCAGAGGAAACATGAGGGAAGACCTGAAGAAAGGAAAGCATGCGGCAAGTTTCAGGAGTTGAGAGATGCCCAATGTGTCTGGGAGTAGTCAGCAAAAGGAAGAATGGTACAAAATGAGGTGATGAGGTTAGTGGGCTCAGATCACACAAGGCCTAGTGTCCATGATGAGGACTTCAGACTTTCTTTTAGGGGATATGAGGAGCTGTTGATGGATTTTAAGTCAGAGAGTGACCTGATCAGACTTCCTTTTGAAAGATATGGCTGCTATATGCAAAATGAATTATGGAAAAGGCAGATCAGAGGGAAAGTGCAGAGAATAGTTTAGATGCCATTATCCAGTGAGAGATGGTGATAGCTTAGCTAGGGGGCTGGTAAAAGTGAATGAGAGAAGTGGGTTGATTTGAGAAAGACATCAGAGTTATAACAAATAGACTCGGTAATGAATTGGATGTGGAGTGTGAGGGACAGGGAAGTGTCAGGGATTAACCCTTGCTTTCAGGCTTGCACACTGAGTGGATGATGGAGCCATTCACTGAGATGGCAAACACAGGAGGAAGGGAAGGTTTGGAGTGGGGTGAGAGGATGGAAGGTTCATTCTGAGATATGTTGAACTGAGGTGCCTTTGAGACATGGAAGTGGACAGTTCCATGTACAGATCTGGAGCTCAGAGGAAGGGCACAGCCTGGAGATAAAAACTTGGATGCTGTCATTTCAGCACAAAGGTGATAATTAAAGCCAGGGAGGGAATAAATTCATTTAGGGAGAGTGGAAAGTGAGAACAAAAGAGGACCAAAGAGAGGACTCTGATAATCTCTGACAGTTCATTCAGGTAAAGGAGTATAAACTGAAGAGATTGGGAAGAACCAGCCAAAAATGAAGCTAGGAAAGAGAGTGCTTCAAGGAGGGAGTGGTCAACAGTAGCTCCTAGGACAGATGTCAAGTAAGATAAGGATTGAAAAATATTCATTAGATTTAGCAACATAGAGGTAATCAGGCAGAGTGAAGAACCGGCTTAGCCCGTCCCACCCTCCTCTTTAGCTGAGAGGCATTCTTTTGGTGACTGACCTTAAGTTGTGGAATCCAACCTCAAGTTCTTCACGTCTCTTTGCCCTTTGTCCAGGCCCAACCACGTGTTGAGGAAAACTCCAGTGGCTGAGCAGGACCACCCTCAGTACTGTTCATTATGTTTTTCAGGTCTCTGGGTTACTCCCAACTGATTGGTCTTCCAGGTATCATTTTTATAACTACCACTTATCACTAATTTGGTCTTAATTTTGGCTTCATGTTATTTTCCTTTCAAAAGCTAATAGTTATGCATTAGCTATAATTTATTCCTACAATTACTTTGGAAGGGCGCAGCAATGATAGTAGCTTTCAATCCTATACTATAAAATGTGTTTTCTAGGATATTATAATCATATAATATATAAATAAGTGAATTAACAAATTATTCAAAGCAAAATGCTGTTAGACTCCAGGCATCCCATCTTATTCTTTAGTACTCCACATACCTTCCATTTCAGGTACTTCCCAACAACATTCCTCATCCCTATATGGATACACAAAAATTAAGGCACAAGCCTGGATTATTGTAGGGGTAGACAAAAAATTTCAGGTTCATCTTAGGAAATTTGATAATGCAGAAGTCATTGAGAAATAGGCAGAAATTCATAATTTAATAAACCAAATGCAGGATCATAACTCAATTTCTGTTTCAAAATTAGTGTGGTTTTCTCATATAGAAAAGCAGAACATACTGAGGGTGGATTTACCTCACATTGTACAAGTTCATCCATTAACATCTCCTCTGAGGATTATCATCAAGTTTGGTTTCAAAGATGCCATTATCGACTGCTTAACATTTGGGCAAAGTGGTTCCCTCTTACCCTGCACTTGGGTTTGAATATATTAGGAATGTAATTGAATGTTATCTACCCAGGTTGGCATCACAAAAACACCATATAATTGTGGGTAAGGAAGACAAGACCAAATATGATGTGTGCATATCCTATATTGTGCATGTGTGGCATAAAGTCTGGTGGCTCCTTCAGGGAATTTTGCTCATTGTTCTGAACTCCAGGCCCCACTCAGAAACTTGGGGAATATACACTCTCAGTCAGCTGAGCACTTCCTATCAAAAATTCTTTAGCTTGACCAGGCGCAGTGGCTCACGCCTGTAATCCTAGCCCTCTGGGAGGCTGAGGCAGGAGGATTGCTTGAGCTCAGGAGTTCGAGACCAGCCTGAGCAAGAGCAAGACCCTGCCTCTACTAAAAATAGAAAGAAATTAGCCAAACAACTAAAAATAGAAAAAATTAGCTGGGCATGGTGGCGTGTGCCTGTGGTCCCAGCTACTCAGGAAGCTGAGGCAGGAGGATCCCTTCAGCCCAGGAGTTTGAGGTTGCTGTGAGCTGGGCTGATGCCACAGCACTCTAGCCTGGGCAACAGAGTGAGACTGTGTCTCAAAAAAAAAATTCTTTAGCTCAATTCACAGATAACTTTAAAAAAACAATTACCATGTAACACTGTGCCCTCATGACAATCTACTTGGTTTCCATTCCCTTTGCTGGAACCCAGTCTCAACTCAGATAAGGATCTGCTTCTAGAAGTCTTACTTCCCACTGGCTGGCCTCCCTGGTTCTCCTGAGGTTTTCTGGTTTGTGTCCTTGTTTCTTCTAGTGATCTTCTAAAAAGCCTCCTCATTTAAGAATAAGGCCAACCTCACAGGGACCACCACTCATGAAGAGAACCATCTCCTTCTTTGTAAACTCCCTTACTCTGCATTGCTGGTGATCAATAAAACAGACCTTGAATCAGTTAGAGTCACTAATGCTGTGGCCCACACTTACTGTCCTTCCAATCCCACTTGATAATTGGTACATTCTTTTTCAGAAGACTATACCCTAAATCTCCACAGGCTTCTCCAGCCCCTTGTTTATCTCTGAGTTATCCAGAAGGGACCACAGAAGCACAATATGCTACTTAGCCTACCAGGAAGCAAAGAACCCCCAACACCCATCGGAGGTTTGGCTTTTTTTTAAAAGGTAAAATTTTCTGATTTCAACTGATTTCCTTATTAAAGATTTCAGTGCCCTAACTGCAATTTAACAAATGAAAAAAAAAAAAAAACTCTTCCTCCACTACTTGAAAAGCACAGGGCCAACTATTTCATTTTGCAAAGGAAAATAAAAGCAAAACCAAAAGCCTTACTGTCATTATCTTAATATTGAACACCGAGCTTCCCTTTTATTTCAAGATCCACTGGATTTTTATCATTGTTAGTTTTGAAAATCTCCTACAAAGTTTCCAAAGCTTGATGTTACAAGGTTAAGTGGTTCCAAAATCAAGTCAGTATTTCCCAGGACTCATTAACAATGGGATATGAATTTCTAGGTGAGCTGTGCTCTACAGTGAGTAGCTTATAAATAAGCAATACACTTGTGATTTGGGGAATTACTGATATACCCTCTTTAAGAAAACCCTACCCACAAAACTCAGAAACAATAAAGATAGATTAGAGCATTTATTTGCACTACAAAGGGCCTCTTCAGTTTACAAAAGGATTCACCACAAGGCTTCTTTAATGAGAGAGCATTTGGACAAGATTTCTGTTTACAAAATGAAAACATCAATTTGTACCAGAGTTACAGGAACTCTCCAATGGGTAATATGAGATCCACCCTCTGTTAGATGATTTATCTTGGGGCAGCTGGATTGAAGGCCACACTCAGGAATGTGCTAGCTGACTCCACCAGGACCCTGGAATCCACTGAGTAATTCTAAACTCATATTTCTCAAATGCTCCACTCTCCTTATCTGTTTTCTGAGTGCACCTGTGTGGAAGAGTGTCCTAAGAAAACAATCTTTGGCGACATTTCAACTCAGATAAAATCTGGCCTAATCGTATGTCATCCCAAACTTGAGAAATCATACCACTTTTACCCTTCCGTTTTCCAGGGAAGTTAGGTGGTCAGTTCCCCCCAAATCCATGGGATGTGACCTTAATGCCCATCTGTAAAGACAGGGCTCTATATCCCTACTCTGATGTTGAGTTTAAATGAAATTGCTGTAAGTCTCCATTTAAAATTTTTGTTAATGATTGGCTTTAAATATCCACAAAGGCTCTTTTCTGGTATAAGCCCCAATTTGTAACTGGAAGCTCTGCCAAACAAGGTCATTTGTTCATTTAAGCAATTATTAAAAGAAGCTCTAAAGCATATTTTCATGATATTACATTTTTTCACACTTAGTAGTTTCCAGAGAAAGAAGGAAATGACATAAAAAAGAGAACCATTCTGTATTTCCCCGAAAAGGAAATCAGTGAACAACTTTTACCATTCAGGGGCCCATCCAACTGTGATGAGACAGCTTCTCCTTCTGTTTCAACTGAGGGGAAAAATAGGAAGAAACAAAGTGAGCATCACATAAACGTGAACTGCTTCCCTTGCTCTGGAGATGAGCTGGAAAGGCAGCTGGAAGCAGTTGAGCATATTATTAGAAAGAGCCTGTGGATCTTGGCAGCTCAGTAGACCTGGGTGTGAATCCTAGCTTCACCATTTATTCCCTGTGGAACTCGGACAAGTGAATGCATCTATCTCATGAGATGGTTCCTCATCTGGGAAATTGGGAGAATACTGTCAACCTTGCATGGTTGTTGTGTTAAATGAGATGATGTATGTAAAGGGTTTAAAGAGCACAGAGCCTGGCACATAGTAGGCCCTCAAGAAATGTTGAATTAATGAATGACTACATGTAAATATTGAGACTGAAGCTGTCCCTTTAATTCTTTCTAAAGCTTAAGCAGAGTCAAGAGAACAGATTAATGAAAACTAGGCAGATCATTAGGCTTTTGAAGCAAATCTTAGACTGAGGAAAGATTTGATTCTCAGATAACATTTACAGTAAGTTAACAAGGATGGTCTAATCAAAGCCTGTAAGCAAAACCAGAGTCAGATTAAATGGGAGTGATTACCATTTAGGGATGATAAGACTGTCATCTCTGCAGTTAAGCCCAGTACTTTGGCTCACAGAACCAGTGCACAAAGTGATAGCACGACTTCTTTACATACAACTTACGTGAGAGGAAAAATAGTGCCAGTGGAGAACCTGCTAGTCTTATTACCTCAAAAGTGCAGTATCCACGATAACACCCCTTTGCAATCATTGTCAGTTACTGAACTTGGTTCTTTAGGAGAATGCAGAAGAATCAAATGTTGTCCCTTTCAGGTCTGTGACTCTCAGTTATAGAGGTTTCAAGAACAAGTTAACCTCCTTCTGAGGGTCTCCTTCTTATAGCACCAGGCCCTTTGGCTGCTCTTCTTGTTGTCTTGGATTAGTTTAGTGAGAAACACATGGCTCGAAATAGAGTGACATTAACAGGTGTTCTACAAAGCAAAGCAAAACAGCATGAAACTTGCTTTGGCTTAATGAAACTTTTTCTTCATCCAGTTTGGTATTGGAGAAAACATTAGCTGATCTCTCTTATTCAAGCCACACCAGCAACCCTTTGCCCTGCCCCACAGATGAATTTACTTTATTTGAGAGTGAATGCCTTGTTTTCCTGTGTTCCCCTCCCCTGAAGTCAAGGCAGACTTTCTCTCCCTTTATTTGCTTATGAGAGAATTTATAGCCTTTTGCCACAGAAATGTGCTATGGGCTCCAAAGTGCTCTTTATGCAGGGACTCCATTCTGGCTGCCCCAGAGCTCTTCAGGTAAACATGAAGATAAGGCTTCATTTGTCCTTGGGCTACACTAACTACCACAGGTAGTGTTTCTGACTTTCTGCAGTTCACCTTTTACTTTCTGCAGGTACCATTCATGTATGACTTCATCAAGTGTTTACTGAGCACTACAAGGAGGAACACATTTGATTGGCAAATTCGGGTAGATTATCTGGACATTCTCAACTCACTTCAGGCTTCCTTTCTCTTGACAGCAATCCTATTCATGAGAGCAGGTAATCTACTCTGCTCCTCCAGGTAGGCGGCCTGTCCTGCTCCTGTGCTGCCTATTTTTAGGTGAAGTCTGCCTACCTTTAGCAATCCATTTAATAGACACTTTGACTTTCTCATTAATCTAGGTTCTCTAGCCTGTCCTCCATCAGTAATGAAGTAGTATTTTAAAGTATTTACTGTTTTGTGTATTTCTCAATGTGTTCAGAACCTATATGATAAAATGGACTGCTATTTAGTGGGGCCTTTGGAAGACCCCCATGAGTACCAACTACATTATGTGCCAGGCACATAGTCTAAGTTGTGGGAATATAATGGTAATCATCATAAACAAAGGTCTTGTCTTCATGGAGCTTATATATCTATATCTCCCAGGAGACATTGCTAGTGTCAATTGCATTTCTCTCACCACCACCTGTGCAGCAGGTTATCTCCATGGAATAGGCCATTGGGGTGGCTCCCCAGGCCATATGACATCAGTGGCAGAGCCAGGTAGATATTCTGCCCTGCTTTTTTGCTCATTCCTTTTCCTAAAATGGTTTTCCTTGGAGTTGTATCCCTAAAGGATGAGACTGTTGCTGAAATAGAGATGGACTCCTACCTATTATACCTAATGTCAAAACTTGGCACTTTTTTCATTTTCAAATATTGTTCTCTTTTTGTTTATAGATCACATCAATGCCCTGTGGCAGAGTCAAAGCTTTTGAAGGTTCACTGTTTAGGATTCATCATTACTTCAAAGCCTTGGAAACTTTAAGCCTTGATCAAATATCAGATATAAATTTCCAAACAAAACCAGAGTTTCCAAAAATATTCTATATGTTGCACTATGCTTAAAGTTCTGAGGTCATTTCAATGTTTTTAGGTATGCAAGTCCAGAACCACAACTTGGAACCAATTATAATTTTAGCAGATATATTGGTATTACCTCCAATAACTAGTCTCAGTCAACATGTTTTGACTGAGAGCCAGTGATGCACCCACAAGCGTGGTAACTGTCAACCCCTGCTTGCTCCAGCTCCGCCCAGTTTTAGGTACGAAAGCCTGCAAAATATATGTAGAGCAGGATACCAGAAGCCCAATCTCCACCAGGGGTAGGCTTAATCTCAGTCCTGCTGCCTGAAACTTGCTCTCTGGTATATCTAAGACAAGACATTGGGCACTCATATGCCAACTGAAATACATATGGCCCCTCCGCCAAACTTCATTGTATATGACAAACCACAGTTTCTCATTATCATTCCAGTTGCCCACAGGTACTGGAGCCTTGCTCTTTTCCCACTATTCACATTAACCTCATGCTCAAGAATTTACATGATAACTATCCTTACAGATGTCTTTTTCATATACAATATGATTAGACTGCCAAAGTCGTAGTAACATGTGACCTAAGACTAATCTCAATTAGAGACAGAACTAAAGATTCCAAAGGGGTTGGTGGAAAAAGACCCAGGTAAGAAGAGGTTAGCGATGATAGGTTTGGAGGAAAAGAAGGAGATTTGGTCCACTTTGTCATTCCTTTCTTCTCATGCATGAAAAGATGGGTTAACTACGGTGATTATTTTCTGGACCATAAGTCTTTAAGACACAGTCTGTCAATCAAATGTTTATACCACCTGCCATGTGAAAAACATTCAGAAATAGCATTTGTAACTTCAGACAATAATAGTTTGATTTATATTTTGATTGTTTATGGCATGGGTTAAAAACTCAAATGTCTATAAGCGCCAAACATATAACGTAAGTGAATGAGATGGGCTAAATATAAGACAATAGGGAGTGGTGAGGATGTTGGTGAAATGTGCCCACTTTATTTAAATACATTTAAATTTAAAAACAAACTATGGGACAAATTAAGCAGGTATGTGGGTTGAATTTATCCTAGGAGCCACACCACTTTGCCAAACTTAGGTTTACATAGATAAGAGATAATTGTACCATCCTCAAAACTTCAAGTTTTTGATCTCTATAGATAATGTTCTTCTGGATAGAATTATTCAGCTTTGCACAACTGCGGAACAATGGAAGGAACACTAGATTCAGTATCAGAAGATTTGGGAGTTCTAGTTTAGATCTTCTAAAAATGTGCTCTAAGATATTGGATAAGTACCTTCTCTTCTTTATTTGTAATTTTTAAATTGAAATTGTATATTTTTAAGGAGTGCAACATGATTTTTTGATATAGATATACATAGTGAACTGATTACTATAGTCAAGTTAATTAACATATCCATCTATTCACATAGTTACCATTTTTTGTGTGTGGTGATTACTTACGATCTACTTTTTTAGCAAATTTCAAGTATATGGCACAATACTTTTGATTATAGTCCACATGCTGTGCATTAGGTCTCTAGAAAGACTTAGTTTTCTCATCTTTCAAATTGCCTGGCCTAGATATTCTCTAACATTCTTTGTGGCATTTCTAATCTTGCCCTCAGGAATGAAGTTCTCAGAAAGAGGAAGAGAAAGATTAGAACACGACTGTTTACTTTCATGATGTGCAAATCAGATGTCCATGATAAATATTTGAAAGAATACATTTTATTAAGACTCATAACAGTTAAATACAGTGTGTTTACATGTGTATAAATGGTTTTGAGATAGAGAACCAGTAGGTCCTACTTGATAAAGAGTCATAAGATCTGAACCAAGGTCTCTGATAAAACAGAAGACATTGGAGAAGCCAGACAAAACCAGCTAGAACCAAGATGGCCACAAAAACAAAACAACCTCAGTTTGCCCTCACTGTTTGTTATACGTCAGTTATAATACATTAGCATACTAAAAGAAACTCCCACCAGCACCATGACAGCTTATGAATGCCAGGACAACTCCCAGAAGTTACTCTATATGGTTTAGAAAGGGGAGGAACCCTTGGTCCGGGGGGAACTCCCTACCCCTTTCTCAGAAATCTTATGAATAATCCTCCCTCTGCTTAACATAAAATTAAATAGAAGGTATAAAATAAGACCCCAGAAACTCACAAAGTGCTATGCTCTGTTGCTCAGAGAGAGAGCTGCTGCTCTGCCTATGGAGAAAGCCTTCCTTCTGTTTCTTTGTTAATTCAATAAACTTGCTTTTTCTTTACTCTGTCAGCTTGCTCTTGAACTCTTTCCTGCACATAGCCAAGAACCCACTTGGCCTTCAGGCTGCACTCCAGTTTTGAGGTCCACTTTCCTGTACCATCTTGGGACAGCATATAGTGAGGGAGAGCGAGTGGCAGGGATCCATTTTGATCTTTTTTCCAATAACGCTGATATATAGGTCTGACTCATGAATAATTGTGAACAGGGAGATAGAAAATGGATACTGGCTAAGCATTTTTCATTCACGATGAATTGATTATTTATTCATTTATTCAACAAACATTGAGCACCTCAGCTTCTGGGGATGCAAGGCTAAATGAGCAAGGTCTCTTGTCCCTGGGAGCTCATTAACAAGCATTAAGAGGTGTCAGGTTTCACTGAAGTACATAATGAAAAGTTGGGATGTGGTGGCTGAGGTGTTTCCAAATAGTACCCTCCCTTCAGGTATAAATTATTTGCATTCAAACTGGACCTGGAGCCACAGGGTTCCACTTGGGTGTTTCTGGGACTGTTACGGGAAGGAAGTAGTGGAGGCTGGATGGATGAGACATTAATTACAGCAGCTCTGCTTCAATGCAATTTATATATTGGGATTCGTCACATGATTTCACTTGAAAAAAGTACTTTTATTAGTTGTGGTAGACTGAATAACGACTTCCCCCACCAATAGATCTGTAACATCCTAGTCCCTGGAGCCTGTGAATATGTTACCTCATAAGACAAAAAGGACTTGGCAGATGTGTTTAAATTAAGGATCTTGAAATGGGAAGATTATCCTGGATTGTATGGGTGGGACCAAAGTAATCACAAGGGTCCTCATAAGATGGAGATAGGAGGGGAGTCAGAGTCAGAAAGAGAGAAGGCAATATGACAATGGAAGCAGAGGTTTGACTGATGCAAGAAGGAATGTGGGTGGCCTCTAGAAGCTGGTATAGGCAAAGAATGGATTCTCCCCTAGAGCCCCCAGAGGGCCTCCACACAGCCCTGTAGACACCTTGATTTTAGCCCTGTGAGACCCATTTTGGACTTTTGACATTCAGAACTTTAAGATAATAACTTTGTGTTGTTTTAAGCCACAATGTTTGTGGTGATTTGGTACAGCAACAGTAGGAAACTAATACATTAGTATAAAACATGATGTTTGAAGGCCTCCCTAATCAAAGCCAGGCCTCTGTTAACTTAGAAATAGATGTTTTCCCACAGCAGTGCTTCTCCATGACTCTTTCTAGGGCCCTTCTAATCCTGACACTGCAAGTAGAATTCTAGGTATGAGCTACCCAAGGGCCCCAATTTTGAGATGATTCTGGCCCCACCAGCTTCTCCAGGCCAGAAACTAATTGTCTCTTTTTTCAGGTACAGCTCAAAAACGTCCAGTTTTCCCCTCTGTAAGAGCACTGACCCACCTCTGCAAGCCATTGCTAGTTAGTTAATGATCTGAAAAGGATGAGACTGCTTATTCTTCTCCTTCCTATTTTCTAACCTGGCTATATTAACAGCTAATCAGAAATTAATGCTATGAGTAGGCACTCTTCTGACTCAAGAGGGAGCAAGTCAGCAAAATATTTAAGTGACCATTTTATTGCCCGCCTCCACTCCAACAGGGTTAACGAGCACCAGGCAGAGAACTTAGTTGTCATCATTTCCCATTGGGATCTTGGCTGCTCTTGAATCTAAAACAAAACAGGAAATAAACAGTGCATGGTAAAAGCTTGTTACATAGGTCAAGGAATGTTTTTCTTCAGTTCCTCTTTCCATTTGGAGCAGGGCAGGGGTGAGGAAGCCTCAACTAGCTTGAGTATCAGGTGATTCAAGTTATAGTCCTTGTTCTGCTACCCACTTGCAATGTGAGTTTAAGTCCCTTAGTTTACTTATCTGTAAAATTGTGATGAAGAGGTTAACGCTGAAGACTCTTTTCATCTTTGGCAGTCAGAATCAAAGCCTCCCAGATTTTTAGATTTCAAGGACCAGTAAAATTTCCCCCAAGTATTTGTATATATATAAACAAGTATATAGAAATCCTATATATACCATACATGTAGGATTTATAGATATATACATATAAATAAATATTCATAAACATATATAACTATCCATTTATGTGCATATAAAATATATATTTATAAACATAAATATATAAATCCTACCCTACAGAATATTTATATATAGGATTTATGTCTATATATGCAAACATATGCATATGCATGTAGGATTTATATATGTGTATATCCGTGTATATACACATATATGTGTGCATATACGTATATACACATAAATATACATGTACATAGTATTTACAAAGTTTAACTGCCATGTGAAGGCATTTTGAAAAACTACCAGCACAATTTTATAAAAGAAAAGACATTTTATCACCAAAAAAGTTGGCAGGGCATAATCTCACAATAGAGGACAGTTCATTATGTTGAATCATTTTAACTTTATGAGAATCTCACTACTTTGACTTTATTTTTTCTTATTTAGATATAGGTATGGGAAATATTGTCTAAGATTGGCAAAGTTCCTCAGACCCACTTTTAGAATTCAATGTTCTACAGCACCCAAACTTTCTTCTTTCTCTCTCTCCTTAAGTCACCCTGGGTGGGTGATTGCTTCCACCAGATCTGCTCACTGCTATTCCAGTTAGAACCTCATCAAGGGGGATACCCTTTAGGCTTTTTGCTCTCTAGAAGAAAAAAAACCCCAGCTCTGCCTAAAAGCCTCAGCAAAGAACAAGGAGAATAAAGTGGCAAAAGAAGCTGGGTTTGATGAGTTGGAAAAAATCAAACAAACAAATTGAAAGAACATGTGTGAGTGTGCACACATACATATTCCAAAAGAAGAATCTAGGAAATTTGAAGTTTGGCCTCAGGCATCTGAAGCTGGTTCTTATTCGTGTGACTCTGGTTTACAGTGAAAAATGCCATGCCCGAGGTCATTCCACCCATTAGGGCAGGCTGGGCAGTTATTTTAAAGTCAGGCCTCTCTCAACATTTCAGCAAATGCCACTGAAATAGTTCCATCTCAGAAATATTGGGGATGCGTATTGATTCAGAGGATAGATCCCTGACCAGCATTGCCACATTGTGCTTTTTCTCTCATAGATTTAGAGAGGTTAGGTGACTTACCCAAAGTCACAAGTCAGTTAGTGGGAAAGCTGAGATCCCGTTGAGGACTGCTGAAATACAATGCCTGTGTTCTTAACCACGGCATTATAGTGCCTTCTGAATAGTCCATTGTTACTGTAACATAGGCTGTATGGTGGTTTTGGTTGCCCATCATCAAGAAGTGTTTTTTTAATCCAAATAATACAATGAGAATGATAAACGAATTGTGGTAAATCTGGGTGAGGAATAAATGGGTGTTCTTTGTAACTATTTCTGTAAGTGTGAAATTATTTCAAAATAAAATGTTACCAAAAAATAAAAGACTGAGGAAAACTTTAAATCTGGCAGGTTTGTTGAAAATGATCACTAAGACCAGAATGGGTTGGATGCTTATTATGTGTCAAATACTGTGCAAAACACTTTACATGCATCATTTCATATAATACAACAGCACTTTCAGTTAAGTAATACAATTATCCTTCATTTATAGATGAGGAAACGGAGGTACTGAGAAATTAAGTAACCTGACATAGGTCACCAGGTGGTAGAGCCCAGACTTGAACCATGATCTAGATCGATGCTTGCCCACTAGAGCACACTGCTTGGATATAGCGTATTGATATTTCAAGCATATAAATGTGAATAGATAATGATACAACAAATACCCATTTGCTCATATTCACTGTTATCAAATCTTAACTTTAGGTCATATTTGTTTCAGACTTTATATTTTTAAGACATAGAAACCATTTCAGAAAGAGTTAAGAACCCAATTGTATCCTCTCAACTTCATTCCCCACTTGTCTCTTTTTCCTATTAGTTAGGAAATCAGTATTAAAGTTTCCGTGCATATTTCTCATAATTTTACACCATACATATACATCGATAAATAATACCTATTATTGATTTGTGTGTTTTTCAACATTTAACAAATGAGGTCATACTATATCATGAGGAAACTTGTTTTTCTTCACTCAATATTATGTCTTCAAGATGTTGTATGGTGTCTCTGTGCAGACTTTTTTCATTACAGAATCAAATTTATCAGTTGGTCCCTTTATGATTTGTGGGGGGGGTTTGCTTTGTTTTGTCTTTGCTTTGTTTAAAAAAAACTTTCCCTGTCCTATTGTCTTAGTCTGTTTTGTGCTGCTATAACAGAATACCTGAGATGGGTTAACTTATGAACAGAAATTTATTTCTCACAGTTATGGAAGCTAGGAAGTCCAAGATCAAGGCACTGGCAGGTTGGTTGTCTAGTGAGCCCTGCTCTCTGCTTCTAAAATGGCACCTTTATGCTGCATCTTCCTGTGGGGAGGAACACTGTGTCCTCACATCGCAGAGGGCAGAAAGACAGAAGAGACAAACTCCCTCCATCAAGCCCCTTTATCAGGGCACCTAATCCCACTCAAAAGGGAGGAGCCCTCAGGGCCATGTCACTGCTTAAAGGCCCCACCTCGTAACACTATCACATTGGCAACACCTCAATTATGGAGGGGACACATTCAAATCATAGCACCTATGGTCATAAACATTTTCTCTTGTGTTGTTTGGGTTTTGTTTTATGTGTAATGGAGGTTTAATTTTATTTTTCCTCATATGTATAACCATTCTACTAGAACCTTATATTGAATAATACACTTCTTTTCTCCCACTGATCTGAAATGTCACCTCTGAAATATATCCAAGTTCTATGCATATATGGGTATATTTCTGAGCTCTCTATTCTAGTCCATTGGTGTTTTTGTTCCTCCCTGCACCAAGACATAGCATCATTATTACTTTAGCTTTATAGGAAGTTTTAATAAAAGTGAGGACAGGATCCTCTACTTAGTTCTTCCAAAATCTCTTAGGTATTACTCCTCCAATTTTATATGCTCTGAAACAATTTGTAAAAGATAAGAATTAGCTGATCCTTGAAGATTTGGTAAAACTTTTCTGTAAAACTGCCTGAGCTTAGTGTCTTTTAAGGTAGAAAACTTTTAAATACCAATTCAATTTCAGTGATGTTTATTGGTTTATGGAGGTTTGTGTTTTCTTCTTTGGTCACTTTTAATATATTTTCTAAGAAATTACTGACTTCTTATAAGTTTTCAAATTTATTGGCATGAAGTTATAGTTTTATCTTGTGATCATTGAAATCTCTAATTTATCTGTACAATCATTGTATTTCCCATTTTGTTCTTAAAATTTTCTGTGTCTTTTCTTGACCATTGTTGATATTTTCTCATTTTAATCATTCTCTTTCCCCCCAAAGCACCAATTTTTTATTTTGTTGATCCTCTCTATGGTTTCCTTTTTTTTCTACTGAACTCATTAATTTCTGCTCTTATTTTTACAATTTACTTTCTAATTTACTTTGTTGTTCTTTTTCCTGGATTCTTGAGTTGAACACTTATTACTCATTTTTTCAATCTTCCTGAATGTTTTTATTAAATGTAATTGAGTGTACAATTACCTTTAATTATTACTTTAGCAAGGTAACACTAAATTTTATAGTATAATACCTTTATTATAATATAGATTTGGGTTTATGTTTTTAAATTTGATAAAAAATTTGTAAAACCAGTAAATGAATTCCTGTATACTACAACGCAAGTTCAACAAATGTTAACATTTTCCCTTTTTTATTTAACTTTTTTATTCTTTATCTTTATATTTCACAGACACACATATACATGCAAACACACACATCTGTATATATTATATGTATGTGCTAAACTTCTTTGTTGAAAGAAAGTTGCTAGTATAAACCCTCTTTATGTTATAATTTAGTGTGTATTTTCTAAAAATAAGGTAATTCTTTTACATAATTATAGTAAAATTATCAAATATCATGAAATTGGCATTGATATATAGATCTCATTTATATTTCACCAATTGTCCCACTAATGTCCTTTATAGCAAAAGGTTTCAATCTAGAATTGTATTTTGCACTTAGTTGTCATGTTTCTTTAGCCTCCTTTAATTTGGAACACTCCATGATCTTGACAATTTTGAAGAGCTTAGGCCATTTATATTGTAGAATGTCCATCAATTTGGGCTTGTTTGATGTTTCCTCATGGCCAAATTGAGGTTATGTAATTTTGGTACAGATATCACAGACATTATGTTATGTCCTACTTATTGTATTATATCAGGAGATACATGATATCTATTTGTCTCATTACTGGTGATGTTAATTTTGATCACTTGGTTATGGTGATGTCTTCCAGGTTTCTCCACTGTAAAGTTGCTATTTGTCTCTTTGTTATTAAAAAATGCCTGTAATCCACTCATGTATTGATGGGCACCTGGGTAGTTTCCACATCTTTGCCCTTTGTAGAGGAGATCCTTTGCAAATATGTAAATATGATATTTCTGATTAATTTTTAACCCACTAGTTTTAGCATCCATTGATGATTCTTGCCAAATGGTGGTTTTCTATATTATTCCTTCTATATTTATTAACTCTTTTTGAGAGTGAGGAAGAGCTTTCACTCCTTCTCCATTTACTAATTTAGTTATATTTGGGTTGACTTCTAGATTCTTAGTAGGGCTTAATAAGGAGAATTAGGCAGCTGGGGTGCAAAATTTAAGGAGGCACTCACTCTCAGCATCATGCATTTAATAGGAGTGACATGCCCAGGGCCTCTTTTTTTTCTGTTTCTGCTTCTATTTTTATCCATTCCCATCTAGCAGTTTTATAAGTCTCCACCTAGCCCTATAGGTCTTACAGGATTGATTTAGAGTTTCTTCCCAGGAGTAATATTGAGGATATGGCAGATCCTTTCACAGAACAAATGGAAAACTTGGCTTATTCCTAAGTTATGAGACTGTATCTGTTTTCCTACCTCCTTATGCCCATATCTTGCAGGGACTATGATCTCAGGTAGCATTTTGCAGCATCCTTGCATGAGACAAGGTGAAGTGCTCTGTCCCCTATTCCCAGTTCTTAATTTTAAGCATTCAGTTAGTCCTGATTCCACATATGTGTGGAACACTTTAGCCTCCTTGCCACCAAAGGACCTAAATCCTTGGCCATTATTACCTATTGTTAGACCAGGAGCCCAGCAACACTCAGCCCTGCTCACACTTGTGCTCTTCTTTTCTGTATTTGGTCCATGGAGATGCTTGTCTTCTATCCAAGACAAGTTATGTCTTTTGTTTATCTTTTCTATATTTTGCCCATCAACACTACTGGCTGCTACATAGGAGTTATCAAAGTATGTGTCATTTCTCTTATTTTTCATTCAGAAATATTTAACCTATAAGTGTATAGACACATTACAAATGATTGATATGTTAATTATCAATATGATTTTAAAGCCTCCAAAAAAAATCTATATGATCTCTATTTTATTCATGTATTCATAATCTAGCTAATAATATATTCCAGTGCTAAACATAAGCTTTATATTTCAAATAAGAGAAGCTGGAGAATTAAGTGCAAACAAGATAGGAGGGCTCCATAAGAAAGCTTGATTACCATTGTAAGGTGAAGAAGAAGAAAAGGGGAATTAGTCCTGCTAGATATTATAGATTGAGCTTTTAGCTTCTGTAATAAATACCTAAGAAAGAGAAAGGGGTTGTTTTTGTCTTATAAATATATGCAAATTTGCTTTCATTAACAATTATGATAACACCTGCTTTTAGAGAAGAGGCTAATTATCCATTTATCCAGGTTCTAGCCAACTTTACTATAAAATTAATTAAGTGGCATATACAGTATGTTTAACAATCAACTAATAAAGTTATTTTATGAAGAGACTGGAGGTTGGCATTTTAGACATTCAGGATTTTTTGGTGTAGGATATTGAAATCAAAGGCATATTTAACATTTTGAACTTTTAAGCTCATTCTTTCCAAGGCCTGATTTCTGTACCAAAGAGCTGATATGGGTTTTTGGTGGAAATGTGCAGCTTTAGCGATCTAAGTGACTAATTACCCTGGACAGCAATTACATGAACAACCTCCCTTTAATTAAATATCAGACTTAATATCTATAATATTAATGTCAGTTCAGAAAATATAATGGAAATGATGAAAATGCAAATCTTTTAGAATCATGGAATAAAAGATTGTAAATATGAAACTCAATCTTTCATTTTAAGACTCATTTTCATATATTCTAAAATCCCTTGCTTTACCTCAAAACCTTTTATTTCAGTAGTTAGGCTTTGGGAGATATGAATGGAAAGGCTTTGGAAGATATAAGATCAACACACTGAATGCTTAAAGAATGATAAATATAGATATTACCCAACTGGAGTCAATATCTTGCAGTCTAACAAAAGCTCTACAAATACTACACTGCACATGATAGATACATTTCATTTTCAAATCTGTTCTGCATTTGATGGCAAAATATTCTGGCTAAAGTAAGATTCTTTTTCCTCAAAAATCTAGCCGTGCAAGGAGAGGTCACTGTCTTACACTTAACATCATTATTTCCTTTCTCTCTTGCCACTGTCTCAGGATGGGCCTTACTATCTCATGCCAGGATTACTATAACAGCCTCCAAGCTGGATCTCAGTGCTTTTCATAAGAAAAAAAAAGGTTCTACTATGGTTTGAATGTTTGTGTCCTTCCAAAATTCATGTTGACACTTAATCCCCAGTGCAATAGTATTAAGAAGTGGGGACTTTGGGGAACTGCTTAAGTCATGATGGTTCCACCCTCATTAATGGGATTGTGCCCTTATAAAAGAGCTTCAGGGAAGGAGTTCTTCCCTTTCTGTCCTTTACACCATGTGAAGACACAGCAAGAAGGCACCATCTTTGAAGCAGAGAGCAAACCCTCACCAGATAGGGAATCTGCTGGTGCCTTGGTCTTGGACTTACCTGCCTCCAGAACTGTGAGCAATACATTTCTGTAATTTTAAATTACCCAGTGTAAGGTATTTTGTTAGAGCAGCCACAGCTGACTAAAATAGGTTCCCATTATTACTATGGGTCAGACACTGGGTAGAGCATTTTACATGTTTTGTCTCATTTACTCCTCACAGCATTCCTGTGAGGCAAGCTCAGGCTGAGTATCCCTTATCCAAAATGCTTGGGACTAGAAGTGTTTTGGATTTTGGATTTTTTCAGATTTTAGAATATTTGCATTATATTTATTGGTTGGTTGATGGTTGAGCATCCCAAATCTGAAAATCTAAAATCCAAAATGCTCCAATGAGCATTTCCTTTGAGCACCATTTTGGCACTCAAAATGTTTTGCATTTTGGAGCATTTCAGATTTCAGATTTGAAATGTTCAACCTGTACATTGTATTATCATCTTCACTCTACAGCTGAAATAATTGAGGGTCAAGAAAGAGAGAATACCTTGCCTAAGATCACACAGCTAACCAATAACAGGGCTTGAAGCCTGGCTTCAGATTCAGGCCTCTAGGGCTTGTGCCTATTGCACTGTACTTAGACTATAGACACAGCATCTTAACTTACTCCACTTTCTGCTATTCAATCCATCCTTGCATTCCAATGCCTGAGAATCTTTCTAAAACACAGCTCTCATTATATCCTTTCTGACTTCTCAGAGAATTTGACTAGCTCCCCATTGTCAATAGGATAGAGTCCTAGAATATCTGTAATCTGGGCCCAGTGGAACTTTTCAGTACTACTGTAAATTCTGTTCCAACCACACCTCTATTCATGGTCCCTGGGCCAGGCCTGTGCTTGCCTCCCTCTGCATGTCTGTTCATGCCACTCACCCACATCTGGCTACATCATCTTGCTTAGCCTTTGTTTCCTCATCTACAAAATGGGAATAATGTCACTGTTCTTTGAATCTAGTCATGTTGGGTTTATTTTTTATTTTTAAATTTCAGAATATTATGGGGATACAAACATTTTGGTTACATATAATAAAATACATTGCCTTTGCACCACCCAAGCCAGAGCTACAACCATGCCTGTCCCTCAGACAATGTGTACTCTGCACCCATTAGTTGTGAATTTACCCATACCCTCCACCCTCCTTCCACCTGCCTGGCACCCGATGAATGTTACTTCCATGTGTGCACATAAGTGTTGATCAGTCAGTACCAATTTGATGGTGAGTACATATGGTGCTTGTTTTTCCATTCTTGTGATACCTCACTTAGAAGAATGGGGTGTAGCTTCATCCAGGATAACACAAGAGGTGCTAGTTCACCATTGTACCATTGGCTGAGTAGTACTCCATGGTATACATATACCACATTTTATTAATACACTCATGTATTGATGGGCACTTGGGTTGTTTCCACATCTTTGCAATTGTGAACTGTGCTGCTATAAACATTCTAGTGCAGATGTCTTTTTTAAACAATGTCTTTTGTTCCTTTAGGTAGATGCCCAGTAATGGGATTTGTGGATCAAATGGTATTTCTACTTTTAGTTCTTTGAGGTATCTCCATATTAGTTTCCACAGAGGTTGTACTAGTTGGCAGTCCCACCAGCAGTGTATGAGTGTTCCTATCTCCTTGATGATAACATTTGTTGTTTTGAGACTTTTTGATAAAATCCATTCTCACTGGAGTTAAGTGATATCTCATTGTGGTTTTGATTTGCATTTCCCTGATGATTGGAGATGTTGAGCAATTTTTCATATGTTTGTGGGCCATTATTCTGTCTTCTTTTGAAAAGTTTCTCTTAATGTCCTTTGCCCACTTTTTAATGGGGTTGTTTGATTTTTTCTTGCTGGTTTTCCTAAGTTCTGTATAGATCCTAGTTATCAGCCCTTTATTGGATGTGTAGCATGCAAATAGTTTCTCCCATTCTGTAGGTGGTCTATTCACTCTAATGATTATTTCCTTGGCTGTGCAGAAGCTTTTTTAATTTGATCAGGTCTCATTTATTTATTTTTGTTGTTGGTGTAATTTCCTGTAGGGTCTTCTTCATAAATTCTTTGCCTAGGCCAATGTCTATAAGAGCTTTTCCAACATTTTCTTCTAGAATTATTATAGTTTCATGCTTTAGATTTAAGTCTGTTATCCACTGTGAGTTGATTTCTGTGAGAGGTGCAGATCTTGTTTCAGTCTTCTACATGTGGTCATCCAATTTTCCCAGCACCATTTATTGAATAAGTATTCTTTTCCCCAATGTATGTTCCTGTCTGCTTTGTCAAAGATTAGATGGCTATACGAGGATGGTTTTATATCTGGGTTCTCAGTTCTGTTCCATTGGTCTAGGTCTCTGTTCTTGTGCCGGTACCATGCTGTTTTAGTTACTATAGCCTTGTAGTGTATCTTGAAGTCTGGTAGACTGATGCTTCCCAATTTGGTCTTTTTCATAATGGGTTTAAAGTACCTAGTACAATGTCTGAAACATAGCAGTCTCTAAATAAAAAGGAGGTTCTGCCTTTTCAAGTCTTATTTATCCCTCAGGGATGCACCAAATCATGTCCTCTTCCGTGGGCCCATTCATGAACATTCAAGTCAGAAATGGTATCTCCATCTTCTAGAGGACTACTTCTTTTTCCTCTTCCTCTTCCTTCTTCTCCTCCTCCTTTCTTCTTCTTTCTCCTCTTTTTCTCCTCCTCTTCCCCTCCTTCTCCTTTTTCTTTTCATTACTCACATGTCACTTATTGCATTGGGCTTTGTGTTATAGTGATTTGCGTCCAGGGTCTATTCCCCACTGTTTAGAACACAAATTCATAATGGGCAAGGATCTTGATTTATTCATCTTTGTAGTCTCTTGCAGGCTGGTGTTTTAGAATCAAAAAAACTGTCATTTGAATCTCAGCTCTACACCATGCAAGTTAGATGGCCTTGGGGAAGTTATCATGTACCTCAGTTTCCCTATCTGTATGATGGAGGTGATAATAATACTTATCTCTTAGGGCTTCTGTGAGGTTATTTTTTTTAAGAACTGGACATAGTATTTCAATGAACACACTATAAAATTTCTGTTTTGATCTAGTATCCCCAACAATGCACCTAAGTTTTAGGTTGATCCATAAATGGGCTAATGGTAAGAGCACAGGCTTTGAAATCAAACTACTTTGATCCTATCTCAACTTTGCCTCCTACTATATGTCCTTCAGAAAATTAGTTTCTCTGAGCCTCATTTTCCTCATCTATAAAATGGGTATGATAATAATAGTCCCTTTCCCACGTGACTGCTTTGAAATTTGGTACTACTGTTAGTTAAGCATCTACTACCATATTCCAGCACATTGTAGGTGCTTGATCCTTTTACATAATCAATGTTCAGTAAAAACCAGTATGTGTGTTTATGTGTGTGTATGTGTATTGGTAGTAGGAATGGATTTGTAGTGTCTGCCATACTCTCTTGCCTACTTTCAGGATAAGGGCTGGCACTGAGCATGTCAATACAGAGCACTCAGTGATTTGGTGGTAATGGGGGTAATGATACAAACCTACTTTAGTCACTATGCCTCTTTCAGGGACATGGCTTGCCCTGCTTTCTCACTTGCCAATGAAAAGACTAATATACACAGCAGTGAACTGATCCCCAGTGCTATTATAGCCAGAACACCAACCCAGAGCTGTGTCTGGTTCTAGCCTCACTAGAATATAAGGCTTTAATATTGGAGGACTAGAGAGTCTATTTGCATTCACTGTTCATAAGAAGAATCAAGCTAGCATCTACACACCATATGTTTTAGTGATAAAGGGAATACCATGCTAGAAAACTATTAATTTCTCCCAGCCAAAATGACCTCTTACTTCAAAACAGGGGCCCAGTAATGCTCCTTCGAAAATTATAGTTCTGTTACTGGAGTGCCTCTTCATCTGGAAGGAAAATTTCCCATTCATACAGTAGAACAAGGATGAATAAAACATGCTGGTAGTGAAATACACTAGGTATGAGATCCTGTTTAATTCTATTTCCCTGTGTCAGCACATTCTGTAGAGATAAGTTTCCTAGACTGCCACAGGGTTTTGCTATTAAATACTCAAAATAGCAGGGACTGAGTAGCTTGTTGCTTCCTATCATGCTGAAGCAGGCTAGTATCCAAGTGTAGTGTGTAAAAGTAGAAGTGTCCCTGCTTATCAAAAATATGTGTGAGGTTGATACATTGAAAATAATACCTCTACTTATAAGCCTCTGTTGTTTTGGTACAAATCTGAAGGTCTCAGGGTTAGGCTAGCTTCTCCTAACATATCAGCTACTTCCTGAGAAGCATTCTCCATACATTATTTGCAAATCTCTCAGGTAGTATTTGGTCCAATAAGACAATGAATGACTCTTTTAATAGTCCTCATTTGAGAACACAAGGATTAATGAGGCAGATGAATTCATTACCCTATCATAATAGCAGGATAATTGTCATAATAACAGGATAATTATCATC
The DNA here is from genome assembly GCF_020740605.2 of Lemur catta. Taxonomy (NCBI): domain Eukaryota; kingdom Metazoa; phylum Chordata; class Mammalia; order Primates; family Lemuridae; genus Lemur; species Lemur catta. The sequence goes on from NC_059155.1 coordinate 38,163,246, forward strand.
ATCATTGTTAGTATTTGCTGTTATAGATTGAATGCTTATTTTGTGACAGGCACTTTCCAACATGCAACTCTGGGAGATGGGTATTATGATCTCTACTTTCATTACCAACAATCTGACCTTGGAAAAGTTATTTTATTCCTTGGTTTCTCTACCTACTCATTGATAAAATAGTGTCTGTGGGAAGTTTTTGTTCCCATAGTTATAAACTTACACAGGGACATATACAAATGTCAGGAAATAAAACCAATGATTTGCCACTGTGTGTTTGTGAGAAAACTTGATCTGTGTCTGAGACTCTTAAGAGTGTTGGGCACTTCAAAATGAGGGCTGAAATTGCCAACTGAATCCAAATTGCTACAGTGGATACTTGGTGTAAAGGAAACATCACTGAGCACTGAGACCTGGACATGGGTTCCAGCTTGATTGCTTAGTCACCAGGGGACTTTAAACAAGGAACTTAACCTCTCTGAGATTGCCTTGGAGACACACTAGCTGGGTTTGTATCTTAGTCCTGCCACTTGCTAAATTTGTGACTTTAAATGAGTTACTTAAAATTGTCAAGTCTCATTTGTGTTTCATTGTCTTTATCCATGAAACATAGTACCTATCTCATGGGGTTCTTTTGAGGATTAAGGAGAATACTTTCAATGCACTTAGGCACAATTCCTGTCCCATAGTGTGTGCTTAATAAATTTGCATTGTTACTGTTGTTATTTTCTGTAAAGCATGGAGGAAAGTACTTAATCTGCATGCCTTGTAGGATTGTTGCAAGGGCATTGCATGGGTACTGTCATGACAGCTTCAAATGGGTAGCATTTTAAATTCAGTTTCCAAGCTGGAAGAGACTTTAAGTGCTCAGTTCCTGTTACCTCTCTTCCCTATTCAATACCACAAATGAAATGTAACTGCAAATGTTTCATCCATGTGAAATCCCTATAGTAGGCAGAATTCCCTCAGCCTCTGTCCTGCAGGTCCTCCCTTTTGGTAGCCATGTATTGCTGTAAATGCCATCCAGTCCCACCTCAGATCTCCTGAGGTGACCAAGCCCTTTCTGATTTAGTAGGGTTGAAGCCCATCCCCTTATTCTTCTCCTTATTCCAAAGACATAGCTCTTTGAATGCTTAAAAATAATCCAAATCTATTTTGCATTCAATGGCCATATAAGAAAGATACCTTTAGTATTGGGTAGAATCAATTACAAAGTATATTAAAGTCAATTATGGCTGATTGATATAGATACTATCAAGAATCCATTATATTTGACAATATGTGTCAAGGGCCTTAAACACGTGTATATATTTCAAACAGTAATTCTTCTAGGAATTTATAACAAGGAAATAGTCAAAATATAGTCAAGTGAATTGATGGTAGAATTATTTATAATTGGTTTTTGTAATAGCAAAACATGAAAGTAGAAAATGTCCAGTAATAAGGGACTAGTTAAATAAATTATGGTACAGTTGAATGACATGCAATCATGAAAATGTTTTCAATAAAATTGAATAACTTGAAATGTGCTCACAATAAGAGGTTAAATGTTAAAAGCAGAGTACAAAACCATGAATAAAACTTGTTCATTAAAAAAAAAAATCTCTCTATCCCTCAGGGGTAAAGACGTGGAGCAAGCGTGAAAAATGCAATGGATATCTCTAGGTTAAGGAATTATGGATTATTTTTATTCTTGTTGTTTTCATTATACTTTGTCCTCTTCAAGTTTGCTCTAATTGTCATGTTGGAGGTAGGATTTGGTAGCAGTAAAGTGTGCAGGCTCCAGAGTCCAAAGATGCAGGTTCTAATTTTAGTATTGCCACTTCTTAGCTGTGTGACCTTGAACAGGATACTGAATTCCTTTGGACCTCAGTTTCCTTCTGTTTTAAATGGAAATAATAATATTTACCTCAGAAAGTAGTAGGGATTAGTCGATGCATGCAAAACACTGAGCCCAGTACAAGCTCTTAGTATGGACTCAAAAGTGTGTCACTATTATGCATTAATTTCATAATCAGAAAGAAGATGTTATTTTAAAAATAACTCTGGACTTTAGTACCCAAGGTTGGTCATAGGCCCCAGGCGTTTTGTTTGCCTGGAAGCTTGCTGGATTGCAAAACTGAGCAGAGCAAAGAAAATGCTTAAATAAAAGCCCCATTTAAAACACATCACATAAAAGTTGTCCTGGATGAAAAAGAAGTTACACTCTGAAGCTCCAGTGCGAAAAAAACAGCTCCTTTCAGTTTGAGCACAGAGTGAGTAAAATCAGATCTCAGCTCCCTGAGATATTTATTGAGGGTATGTACTTGAATGAATACACTGCATGTTTTCACCATATCATGCATTTTGATATTTTGTGAGATGTTGCTAGTGTGAGTTGTCTCAGCACTATGCCAGAGGACTGTCCATCTCTCATTAGTGATCCTTTCCAGATAAGCCATGTCAGGCTGTACTGTGCACGTCTATCAACTTCCTTATACAAACTCGGGATGCCAAAGGACACTGGACAGGTGACAGCATAAACTGAACTGTAAGTAGTTCATCAATCGCTCTCCAAAAACCTTAGCAGAAACAATTACTCCCTCCTTCTCCAGGAAGTAATCAGCCATAGGTAAGATAACTGGCCGGGCGTGGTGGCTCACGCCTGTAATCCTAGCACTCTGGGAGCCGAGGCAGGCGGATCGTGTGAGCTCAGGAGTTCGAGACCAGCCTGAGCAAGAGTGAGACCCCATCTCTACTAAAAATAGAAAGAAATTATATGGACAGCTAAAAATATATATAGAAAAAATTAGCCGGGCATGGTGGTGCATGCCTGTAGTCCCAGCTACTCGGGAGGCTGAGGCAGGAGGATCACTTGAGCCCAGGAGTTTGAGATTGCTGTGAGCTAGGCTAACGCCACAGCACTCTAGTCCAGGCAACAGAGTGAAACTCTGTCTCAAAAAATAATAATAATAATAACCCAGAGTCCTTTGGAGATGCCAACTTCACAACCCAGTGTCAGGTCAGGTCAGTGGATGGATTGAGTTCAGACATGGAAGGAAATGTAGACAGTTCACCTAAGCATTGTATGTAGAGAAATCAGTGTCCAATATAGACTAAGGTCATACTGAGGTCAATGACTGAAGATACCAAGCCAGAGCGGGCACAATGTAAAGAATCAGAATCTGAGGATTCAAGCTGAGATTGAAGATGGCTCAATGCACAAGAAAGCTAGACAGGAGGAACAAGATATCAAGAGATTTGGTGGAGCAAGGGAGAGCACATTTCTGCTTGTTTGATTATTCAGGGATAATCTGAATACTCTCAAAAATTTCATGACAGCTCCCTGGGAAGAAGACTACCAAATCAAAATAACTGCCCTGGAAAATGATACAAAACACAGTGCTACCACAAGTGCTCGCTAGACTCGTTAGAGGCTATGAATGCTCACCAGTATCTATGCTCTCTTCTTCCTGGGCACACAGCTAGATTACATTTCCCAGCCACCCTTGCAGCTGCATATGGCCATGTGACTGAATGCTGGCCAATGGAATGTGAGTGGAAACGACCATATCACTTCTAGGCTGGTCCCCTAAAACCTACCACATGCAACAACTCCCCTGACCCCAGTCCCTGTGGAATTGCATTAGACTATAAGAGGAAAATAAACTTTGTTGTGTTCATTCACTGAGCTTTGGGGTAGTTTATTGCAGCAGTTAGTCTCCCCTAATTATGCAGCTGATCATATTATTCCCTTCCTTCTTAGATGAGCACCACCATTATACCCTACCTAAAGTTACATCTATTAAATATGCTGTCAATTCTCTTTTCTTTTTAAAATATTTTTTCCTTCTTGATGTAATAGTAATAGTGCAAGAAATAGAAGAAACATCAGACAACACAAAGAAGACAAAGATCATTCATAACCATCATCCACCATTCAGAGATAATCAAGGTTGACATTTTCATTCATATCCTGCTAATATATTTTAGGAGTGTTATATATGTATATATTTCAAAACTGGAACCACAGTGCACACCATGTAAATTCAATACATGTGCTTCCCCATCATAATTTTTACAGCTGTGCAGGAAATTCTTTAATAAAAATAACATTAACTTTCCAATTTATAACAAATAACCAATTATAAAATATAATCAAACAACCTATTTAAAATAGCAACAGAAATGATTTTTACTAAAACAATTCTCTCAAGAATATTTATAAATTTCAATAATCCAAATAAAATACAGTAGGGTATTTTTTCGTGCCAGCCACATTTATTCTAAAGTTCAAACAAAAATATAACTTGTGCGGCTGGGCGCGGTGGCTCACGCCTGTAATCCTAGCCCTCTGGGAAGCTGAGGCGGGTGGATCACTCGAGGTCAGGAGTTCGAGACCAGCCTGAGCGAGACTCCTTCTCTACTAAAAAAAATAGAAATAAATTATCTGGACAACTAAAAGTATATATAGAAAAAAAAAATTAGCCGGACATGGTGCATGCCTGTAGTCCCAGCTACTCGGGAGGCTGAGGCAGAAGGATTGCTTGAGCCCAGGAGTTTGAGGTTGCTGTGAGCTAGGCTGATGCCATAGCACTCACTCTAGCCTGGGCAACAAAGTGAGACTCTGTCTCAAAAAATATATATATATATATATAACTTGTACAAAACCCAAGGAGAATTCTGAAAAAGAAGAGTATTGAGAGGATGCTAGCAACAATACCTATTAAAATATCATAAAGCTTGTGTAATTAACACAGTTTAATACCAGTATGTGAATAGACAAATCAATGCAACAGAAAAGAGAACCTAGAAATAGGCCTTAATACATTAAAAAAAAATTTGGTTTATTATAAAGGAAGCATTTCAAATCAACATGGGAAAATAAATTATTCAATAAATCATATTGAGCCACCTGGCTAGCCATTTAAAAAATACAGTTGGATGCCTGCCTCATTTCTTATATCAAAATAAATACCAGATAGATATAAATCATATGTTTGTTTTAAAAATGATACCACTAAGGTAACAAAAGAAAACAAGCAAAACTGATTTTTTTTAATATTCTCAAGTGTTTTGTAAGTATGACACATACACACAGAATCATTAAACATGAGACAGATACAAGTGACTAAATTAAAATTTAAAATTTTCCAAGTATAAAAAATACCATGAATAAAGTCAAAAGATAAGTGGCAGACAAAATACTTTCAACATATATGGCAAAGAATCTAAATACTCAATATATAAAGAGGTTTTATACACAAGTAAAATAAATTCAATAATCCATAAGATAAATGGTCAAAGAACACATACATAACAAAAGAAATGTAAATTACTTTTAAACATATGAAAAGATGATCAATTTACTCATAGCAAAAGAGATACAAAACCAAACTAAAACATATGATCATTTTCCAACTATGATTGAAGAGGATAAAAAACATATACTGTGTTAGTCCAGAATGTGAAAAGACACCCTTTTCGAATGGCCAACAAACATACGAAAAAGTGCTCAACATCTCTAATCATCAGGGAAATGCAAATCAAAACAACAGTGACATATCACTTAACTCCAGTGAGAATGGCCTTTATCAAAAAGTCCCATAACAACAAATGTTGGCGTGGATGTGGAGAGACAGAAACACTCATACACTGCTGGTGGGACTGCAAACTGGTGCAACCTCTGTGGAAAGCAATATGGAGATACCTTAAACAGATACAAGGAGACCTACTATTTGATCCAGCAATCCCATTATTGAGCATCTACCCAAAAGAACAAAAGACATCCTATAAAAAAGACACCTGCACCCGAATGTTTATAGCAGCACAATTCACAATTGCAAAGATGTGGAAACAACACAAGTACCCATCAATACATGAGTGTATTAATAAAATGTGGTATATATATACCATGGAGTACTACTCAGCTATAAGAAACAATGGTGATCTAGCACCTCTTGTATTTTCCTGGAATGAGTTGGAACCCATTCTAATAAGTGAAGTATCCTAAGAATGGAAAAATAAGCACCAGATGTACTCACCATCAAATTGGTTTCACTGATCATCACCTAAGAGCACATTTAGGAATAACATTGATCGGGTATTGGGCAGATGTGGGTCGGGGAGGGGATGGGTGTATACATACATAATGAGCGCGATGCGCACTGTCTAGGGGATGGACACGCTTGAAGCTCTGACTCAGGGGGGTGAGAGGGCAAGGGCAATATACGTAACCTAAATTTTCATACCCCCACAATATGCTGAAATAAGAATAAAAAAAAGACACCCTTTTCATTATTGATGATAATTAAACCAGGACACCTCTTTGAAGGATGATTTGGAAAATATTTATCAACATTGTTAATATATTAATACATACGCTGTGACCCAGTGATTCCAGTAACAGCCAGTGATTCCACAAGCATGTAGAGCAATGATGTGTGTAGGATGATAATGTCTTCAACATTATTTGTAATAGCAAAAGACCATAAATAACTTTGGGACTGTTTGCATAAATTATGGAATATCCATATATTTGAATACCACACAGCCATTCAAAATAATAGGGAAAGCTAATCATACTGAAATGGAAATATCGCCAAGACACATTGGTAAATAATGAAAACAAGGCTCAAAACAGTGTGTAGAATATGCAATCAGGTGTATGAAAAAAGCAAGAAGATAAAAATCTACAGACATACTTGTATATGAACAGAATATCTCTTGAAAGACACACAAATAATTGCAGTGATTACATCTGAGAAGAATGACTTGGAGGTTGGGAGTGATGCGAAAGGGGAATTTATTCTTCAGTGTATAATTTTTTATAGCTTTTACCTTCTTCTTCATGTGCACATATTATTAAAATATAAAGTAAGAAAAAAAGGTCAAATTTTGGGACCCTCTTTTTGATGTACATTCTTTGAGAGGTTAGCATTTCCACATAAACACCCAGAGAACAGAAAGCTTGGACTTTTCAGAGGGGGGAAAAAATCAAGTACAAAGCTGGCCCAGCTTAGTTTTCCAATTTATCCAAATTCTAACGTAGAAAAAATTATATATTCCTAATTTGAAAAATAGTAGAACTAGATTTCAGCCATGACTACTGCAAAGCAGAAAATGAAACCTGCCAACTGAACAAAGAAAGGCAAGATCTATAATTGTAGGGGAGGGAAGGGTAATGAACAGATAGACACTGGACTAGACACACTGCATGTACTTTCTCATTTAATCTTCATGGCAAGTGTGTGAGTTACTTCCATTATACAGATCAAGCAACAAATTCATAGAAAGGAATAAATTTGCCCAGGTTACATGGCTGGTGACTCTGAGAAAGCAAAAAGGTAACAGTCCACTTTCCGCATTATTTCTCAGAGGGCCACTGATTAAAAAGAACAGGAGTTTTTGCCCTGCTTAGCAGCTCAGGAAGTGTTTAATGAAATCCAATAGCATATAGCCCTTGTACTCCCCACAGGCATTGTTATGTTCACCATTCTTCCCCACCTCAAAGGACATGAAGTTTATAATTAACAGATGGTACCTAATCTTTATGAATCCCAGATTCCTTATTCATAAAATGGGAAGCACCTATTTAGCAGGGCTGTTAAGAGGATTCAAAATAATTTCTATAAATTGCCTGGTACATGATGGACGCTCAACACATGGTAGGTAGTCCCTAGCATTGTTATCATAATCAGTGAAAGTGAAATTTGCTGTTTAACAGTTTCTCTTCTGTAGAAAGGGGATGATCACTTGCAGGCACTATCTCATGGGTTTCTAGGTCAATGAGATGATATACATTATTTCTTTAGCAAGTGCTTTGCTTCATGATAAGTGATCAATAAATGTTATATTCTATTTTTTATTCATAAACTTTTCTGTACTTAAATGTAGATTTCTATGGTTTGTATCAGAACTCATTGATCCTGGCTTTTGACGTCCAAGTACAGAGACATCCATAACAAAGGAAGAGGGAAAACATATCATCAGTCACCAGCTCTGCTATCAAAAATCCTCTTTGGTCTTCCTCAAATTCCACCTCCTCCATGACCCTCTTCCCTTGTCTATCCCCAGGGATATCTAATTGCTCTTTACTCATGATTCCCACAGCACCCTGGTTCTACTTCTGTCACAGGATATTTGAGAGCCCATGTGGTTTAGTTAGGCTGACCATATAATTTACTGTTCAAATCAAGACACTTTTTAGTCAAAGAGGGTGCTATTAATTTCACTGGAACAATAAGAATAAACTAGGACTATCCTAGAGAAATCAAGACATGTAATTCTATGGTTAGGGGAATGAGAAGGAGCATTTACGAAGCCCAGCTCTACCAGGTACTAACTGTATGATCTCTGATAATACCTGAACATAGTAGGTATTTAGTAAATGATAATTATTATTTTTTGCACTTGTATTCCCTAATAAATTGTGAGCCTCTTAAAGTGAACAGACTAGGTTTTAATTACTTTCACATCTCCCCAGTACTTCATTTACATGATGCCTGGAAAACACTTAGGTGCTCATGGAACTATTGAGCAAGTAATACCTGTTGCCACCTCCAGGGGAGGTGTCTTAGGGCATGCAGGATAGAAAATAGCATAACAATGTCTGCCACCAGAAGCAGTAGTCAACCCACTCTAGTGTGTCAACTTGCTCGATGGTTCAAGGTTTCCAAGAAAGACACAACTTACACAGGCACTAGACAGAACAACTCTTTACTCATGCAGAGAAGAGACAGAGTAAGATCAGCTTCAATTGTGGGCATTGATAACCTATGACCAGAGGGTCTCATCCCACAGTTGACATAGGAAGATGGTCTGTACCTACCCTTTTCATGCTGCAAGTGAAAGGACCCTATTTTCTCCCCACCAGGATCAGATTTAGCAGAGAGGTTGGGCAAATGCTGGGTGATGCACACACCTAAGCAGAACAAAGGAACACACATTGAGTCTGAAACATGGAAAGATATTCCTGCATGAGGCAATAAATTCATCACAGGCTGTGTGGGCTCTTTATCTCTTGGTAAGGAGGTGCTTTAGGCCCAAGGCCCATTCTTATGCAAGGGAGCAGGGGTCAAAAGACTGCACACAAATTACTGACTTTCCAAGAAGTGCTTAATGAATATTTATTGACTGAGTAAATATTATATTCTTTTGTCTGAAATCTACACTCCTAACAAGGTCTTCCAGGGTTGTTTAACACAGTGACTGACACACAAGAAAAAAAAAATTTTCCTTGGGGCCGCAGTATTTTATTACGAAAATAGAATAAAAACTTTCAAAACAAAACAATACTTTTGGATTTAATGAAAAATTTGTTATTTTTATTGTATTCTGTGTGTAAGTTATATGCAACTTGAAAAATAGTTCAAGCTGCTCCCAAGGTGAAGAGAAGTGTGTGTTAAATATGCTTAATGAGGCCCTGGGCTCAAAACAAGTATGAATTAAATACAATTCACATGGCAGTTAATGTGTTAAGAGGGAGGATCAGGAGATATAAGATGGCTGACTAGAGACATTACTTGTTGGAACATTCTGGCAGGAAGGCAGGATACTGGATTGAGGGGGAGGGGTGAAGAGCCACAGCTCAGGTGCGGGTCACAGAGAGTGATGACAGAGACAGCTGGGGACCCCATGGAGAAAAACTGCAAAGCTGAGAAGGAAGAAGATAAAGAGGAGAAGATATTAGTGAGGATCAATCTCAGAGAGTCTCGGAACCCAGTGAAAGGGTAAGGAGGCATTCCCCCCACCGCCATGTGCCTTTGGTGAACAGTGGGCCACTAAGCTTATGGAAGGCTTTTCCAACCTCTATGAGCCGAGGTGCAGAGGCAAGTAAGGAATAGTGGGGTGAACTACTGAGCCCCAGGAGGTTGGGCAGTCCACGAGGGGCTCCCAATTGGAGAGTACCACAAGAGGCCAGAGTGTTGGCTTGCTTCCATCCAGACACTTCCTCCTCTGCACCTCCCCTAACTACTGCAACCGAGAAAGCAGTTTGAGCTCAGGTTGACCAGGAGCCATGGTCCCTCCCCCACCCATTGGAATCATGAGAGTAATTCAAGCTCAGAAGTTCATGAATGGCAGCTTCTCTCTAGCAAGGTCACATGCCAGAGGCTTAGATAAGCAAGCTGGTCCTGGTGCCCCCTGGACATGAGAGGGGTGAAGGGGTATACAGAGGAGAAGTCTGGGAGCTGGACTTGGGTGGCAAGGAAGCTTGTGCAGACATATCCAATGGGAGAGTGTGGTAGGGAGCTGAGGAATGGGGGTCTAAGAGTGCACCCATCCCCCCAACTGGAGAACCACCATACTGGATAAGGGTGTGGCATTTGGAGAGGAATAGCCTAGCCTCTGACTCCATGACAACAAAATGCCTTGCACTCAGGCACACTGGGTGCTGAGTATGGCCCCTCGCCGTACTCATTACAACAGGGAGAGCAGTTTGCACAGAGAAGTTCATGAGTGCTCACTTCTCTTCAGTGGGTGCATGCTCCTGGCTGAGGTCCCCACAGACAGAGGCCCACACCTCTTCCTTTGAAGACTTGTAGTGGAACAGGGGGACACAATCTGAGAACTCCATGCCCACTGGTGTTTCATGGAGATGTAGGCTAGTAGTGGGTTAGACACATAGACCGGGGGCAGGTTTGAAAGCTGGACTCAGGTGGTGAGGAAGCACATATGGACTGAAGTGACAGTAGTGTGCTGTGGAGGTCCAAGGAACAGCGATTTGGAAGAACACCCACTCCTGCCCACAGAAAAACTGTGCTACTAGACAAGGGTGGAAAGATCCCAGCCCAGGGCCTCAGAACTCAAGTGTTTAGGCCCTTCCCCCATGAACATCCTTCCCGGTTTACAGAGATTGTCCTAACCCTCCTACCAGTGGCTCCCCCTAGTGGCCAGAAAAGCAACTTCTGAGTCCTGCTGAGGCTTTGCAAAGCCTTTCAGGTTCCTGCAACCTAACCACAGCTGCCTTACTCCTCCCTACACCTCAGTGGTAGTGGAGATCAAACAACCCCCTGGGAGCTACAGGGTCCCTCCTAAAGCTTGGGGCACTCATATACTCCACCAGGGGGACCAGAGCCTATCACAGACACAAAAGAACATCTTGGCAGCTGGCTCTCTCACACAAACATCAACCAATGACAGGATGACCAACTCTATGGCTCATCATAGTGTCTTCCAACTCCAAGAAAACAGGGTGAGGCTGATTCATACTCACAAGTACCACCCACCATCTCAGAGATTAAGGTGGAGGACCCAACACAATTCACACTGTGGGGAAGAGGTAAAGACAGCAGGACAGAGGCGATCTGAGAGGACCATTAATCCTGCTTGAAAACCCCATGGGTCTCAGGACCAGCACACTTCTCCCTGGCAGAGTCAGGGATTGATCTTCAGGGACCTGGGACAAGGCTGCGAGCCAGGCCTAGTACACCCAGGACTCTATTGAGAGGCCAGATGAGAAGGAAACAGCAAAAGAACTCCAGAAGTATGAAAAATCATAGCGAAAGATCATCCCCCAAAGAAAACAACACTCTTTACCAGTGGATCCCAACCAAAAAAAAATACTAAACTGACAAATAAAGAATTCCAAATATGTACTATAAGGAAGCTCAACAAAATACAAGAGATAATGAAAAACCAACACAAAGAAACCACAAAAACAATACAGAAAATGAATGAAAAATTCATGAAAGAAATTGAATTATTAAGAAAAATCAAATAGAACTTCTGGAAATGAAAAATTCATTCAAGGAAATACAAAACACATTGGAAAGCTTAGAGAATAGACTAGATCAGGCAGAAGAAAGAGTCTCTGAGCTTGAAGATAGCACCTTCGAACGAAACTAGTCAGTCAGAGATAAAGAATAGAGAAATAAGAGGAATGAACAAAGCCTAAAAGAAATATAAGACTGTGTAAAGAGGCCAAACATAAGAATCATAGGCATCCCTGAGGGTGAAGAAGAAAACACACAAGGGCTGGAAAATCCATTTGAGGAAATAATTGAGGAAAACTTCCCTGGTATTGCTAGAAATTTAGATATCCAGGTACAAGAAGTTCAACGAACACCTCGGAGATTCATCACAAAGAGGCAATCAACATGACACATAGTCATCAGAGTGGCCAAAGTCAACATGAAGGACGAACTCGTGCAAGCCTTAAGGCAAAAACATCAGGTAAATTACAAAGGAAAAATCCATCAGGCTAACTGCAGACTTCTCAACTGAGACCTTACAAGCCAGAAGTGATTGGGGCCCAACCCTCAGTATTCCTAAACAGAATAATAGACAGCTTGCAATTTTGTATCCTGCAAAACTAGATTTTTTATATGAGGGAGAAATAAAGACTATTTCAGACAAGCAAATGCTGAGGGAATTTGGTAAGACCACCTGGCCTGCGGGAAGTACTCAGATCTAAATTACACATCCATCAACACCACAGACACCTACCAGTATAATATCACCCCAAAGCTAAAGCTTAGAAGCCATATAACATAATGGCTCAAGAGGTAAAATAAAGAAATAAGATTCTACCCAACAGGATGAACAGAAATGCATCCTACTTATCAATTCTTTCAATAAAGGTGAATGGCTTGAATTTCCCACTCCAGAGACATAGGCTGGCAGAATAGATAAAAAAAAAAAAAATACAAGCCAAGTATCTGCTATATCCAGGAAACACATCTAACCCACAGGACTCATTCAGATTCAAGGAGAAGGGATGGAAAAAAATATTCCATGCAAATGAAAATCAAAAGAAAGCTGATGCAGCCATTCTCATATCAGATAATACAGATTTCAAATCAACAATAGTAAAGAAAGACAAATATGGTCATTATATTATGGTAAAGGGAGCAATTCAATAAGAATACATAACAATACTAAATATTTATGCACCTAACACAGGTGCACCTAGGTTCATAAAGCAAACCCTACTAAATCAAAACAAAGGGATAAACAGCAGCATTATAATAGCTGGGAATTTCAGCACCCTCCTGACAGAACTTGACAAGTCCTCTAAGCAGAAAATAAACAAAGAAATACTGGAATTAATGGAACTCTAGAGCAAATGGGTCTAACAGACATTTACAGAACATTCTACCCCAAAATTTCTGAATATGCATTCTTCTCATTGGTACATGGAACATTCTCTAAGACTGACCACATCTTAGGCCACAAAACATATCTCCACAAAAAAATAGAAATTATACCATGTACCTTTTCAGACAACAGTGGAATAAAATTAGAAATCAATTCCAACAGAAACACTTCTCCACAAAGGCATGGAAACTATACAACTTACTGCTGAATCATCATTGGGTCAATGAGGAAATCAAGATGGAAATCAAAAGATTCCTCCAACAAAATGACAGAGGGGACACAAGTTATCAAAGTCTATGAGATTCAGCAAAAGCAGTCTTAAGGGGATAATTCATAGCCTTAAATGGCTACATCAAAAGGACAGAAAGATCACAAGTCAATAATCTAATGAATCACCTCAAGGAACTAGAAAAGAAAGAGGAAAAAGAAAAAGAAAAGAAAGAGCAAACCAAACCCAAACCCAGCAGAAGAAAAGAAATAACTAAGGTTAAAACACAACTAAATGAAATTGAAAACAAAAACATAATACAGAAGGTTAAGATAACAAAAAGTTGGTTCTTTGAAAAGATAAACAAAATTGATAGACCTCTCACCAGGTTACCCAGAAATAGAAAAGAAAGGACCCAAATAAGGTCAACCAGAAATGAAAAAGGATATATTACAAGGGATACCACAGAATTACAAAATATCACCTCTGAATATGATCAAAATCTCTACACACATAAACTCCAAAATGTTGAGGAAAGGGACAAATTCCTAGAAACACACAATCTCCCAAGGCTCCCAAGGCTCAGTCAGGAAGAATTAGAACTCCTGAACAGACCAATAATGAGCAACAAAATTGAAGCAGCAATAAAAAATCTTCCAACCCCAAAAAGTCCCAGACCAGATGGTTTCCCAGCCAAATGTTATCAGATCTACCAAGAAAAATTGGTACCCATACTGTAGAAATTATTTCATAACATCAAAAATGAAGGAATCCTCCCCAACTCATTCTACAAAGCCAATATCACCTTGATGTCAGCGCCAGGAAAGGACATAACAAAAAAAAGAAAACTACAGTCCAATATCCATTATGAATATAGGTACAAAAATTCTCAATAAAATCCTAGCAAACTGAATTCAACAGGACGTCAAAGAAATAATCCACCACAACCAATTGGGCTTTATCCCAGGGATTCAAGGATGGTTCAACATACGTAAATCTGTAAATGTGATTCACCACATAAACAGAAGCAAAAACAAAGATCATATGATCATCTCAGTAGATGCAGAAAAAGCATTCAATAAAATTAAGCACCATTTCATGAAAAAATCTCTTAACAAAGTAGGCATAGATGGAACATATATAAAAATTATAAAAGCCATATATGACAAACCCACAGCCAACATCATACTGAATGGGGAAAAGTTGAAAGTATTTCCATTTAGAACTGGAACAAGACAAGGATGTCCAATGTCACCACTTCTATTCAACATAGTGCTGGAAGTTCTAGACAGAGCAATCAGGCAAAAGAAGGAAATTAAGGGTATCCAAATGGGGAAAGAGGAGGTCAAACTGTCCTTCTTTGGTGATGTTATGATCTCATATCTAGAAAACCCTAAAGATTCTGCCAGGAGACTCCTAGAATTGATAAATAAATTCAGCAAAGTCTCAGGCTACAAAATCAATGCACACAAATCTGTAGCATTCCTATACACCAACAACACTCGAGCTGAGAATCAAAGCAAAGACTCAATACCTTTTGCAATTGCTACAAAGAAAATAGAATACCTAGGTGTATATTTAACCAAGGAGGTGAATGATCTCTACAAAGAGAACTACAAATCATTGAGGAAGGAAATTGCAGATGATGTAAACAAATGGAAAAACATATCATGCTCATGATCAGCAGAATCAACATTGTTAAAATGTCTATGTTACCCAAAGTGATTTAAGATTCGATGCAATCCCCACCTAAATACCAACGTCATTTTTGGCAAATCTGAAAAATAATAATTCTGTGCATTGTTTGGAATGAGAAAAGAGCCCAAATAGACAAAGCAACCTTAAGCAAAAGGAACAAATCTGGAGGCATCACTTTACCAGACTTTAAGCTACACTACAAGGCTATAGTAACCAAAACAGCATGGTACTGGCACAAAAATAGAGACATAGACTCCAATGGAACAGAACAGAGAACCCAGATATAAAACCACCCACATATTGCCAATAATATAACAATAATATACACTGGGGGAAAGAATCCCTATTCAATAAGTGGTGCTGGGAAATTAGATAGCCACATGTAGAAGATTGAAACAGCATCCCGATCTCTCCCCACTCATAAGAATTAAATCAAGATGGATAACAGACTTAAATCTAAGACATCAAACCATAAGAATTCTAGAAGAATATGTTGGAAAACTCTTTTAGATATCAACCTAGGCAAAGGATTTATGAAGAAGACCCCAAAGGTAATCACGACAATAACAAAAATAATAAATGGGACTTGATTAAGTTTAAAAGCTTCTGCACATCCAAGAAAACAATTAACAGAGTGAAAAGACAACCAATAGAATGGGAGAAAATATTCACATGATATATATCCAATAAAAGGCTAATACCAGAATCTACAAAGAACTCAAGAAAATCAGCCAGAAAAAAATCAAACAACCCACCATTAAAAGTGAGCAAAAGATGGGAACAGAAGCTTTTCTAAAGAAGATATATTAATGGCCAATAAACATATGAAAAAATGCTCAACATCTCCAGTCATCAGGGAAATGAAAATCAAAACCACAATGAGATATTACTTAACCCTGATGAGAATGGGTTTTATCAAAAAGTCCCAAAACAATAGATGCTGGTGTGGATGCAGAGAGAAAGGAACACTTATACACTGTTGGTGGGACTGCAAATTAGTACAACCTCTATGAAAAATAGTATGGAGATTCCTCAAACAAATAAAAGTAGACCTACTATTTGATCCAGCAATCCCAACACTGGGTATTCACCCAAAGGAAAAAAAGTCATTTTATCTAAAAGACACTTGCACTGGACATTTTGCAGCACAATTCATAACCACAAAGATGTGGAATCAACCCAAGTGCCCATCAATTCATGAGTGGATTAAGAAAATGTGGTATATGTATACCATGGAGCCATAACAAATGAATTAATGCCTTTTGCAACAATCTGGGTGGAACTGGAGACCATTATCCTAAGTGAAGTATTGCAAGTATGGAAAAACAAAGACCACATGTACTCACTATTAAATTGGATCTGATCAGGACTCATGTGCACAGATGGAAGTGAAACTCAGTGGAAATCATGCAGGCAAGAGGGACGAGTAGGGGAGGGGTGAAATTATACCTAATGGGTATAATGTAAACTGTCTGGGTGATGGTGGGCACGTGTATAATTTTGGCTCAAACAGTGGAAAAGCAATCCATATAACCAAAACATTTGTACCTCCCTAATATTCTGAAATAATAAAAAAAGAGGGGGGATCAGGTGTCACCAAGTAGGTGCTGAAAATGAAAATGTCAGACAGCACTAAAAGACTCATGGCAATCTACTGACTGATATATCAGTTTAAATATTCAAACATTTGTCAAGTGATAACTATGTGCTAGGCACTAGATACAAGGTTGACTAAGACTCCCTATCCTCGTGGATCTCACTGTATATGGAGAATATAGGCAAAAGAACTGATGATTATGGCAAAGTATAACAAGCACTCTGGTAGAAGTAGACTGAGAAGGTGGTACTCATATACAGACATGGAGAGCAAGATCTAAATTCTAGAAAGGTAGAATTTTAGAGTTAGGATGGATTTCCGAGAGGAACAGTTTAATCTGTTGCAGCAATAGTAAATATTAGTTGTTGAATGCTTACTATGTATCAAGCAGTAGGTTAAGAGCTATACGTGTCCTTACCCTCACAATAGGCCCTTGAAATATGTATAATTACTGCCTTCATTTTACACGTGAGGAAACTGAAAACCAGAAAGATTAGGTAGCTCTCCCAAGGTTGCACAGCTAGGAGGTGGCAGAGCTGGGCTTTATTTAACCCATGCCTGTCTGGCTGCCAAGCCCAGGCCCTTTTTTCTTTTTTTTTTCTTTTTTTTTTTTCTGCCCATTAACCAACCTTCCTTTAATCTTGTCTCCTTACTACATTTCTGAGCCTTTGATAACCATCATTCTACTTTATGCCTCCATGAGATCAACTTTTTAACTCTCACATGTGAGTAAAAACATGTGATATTTGTCTTTCTGTGTCTGGCTTATTTCACTTAATGTCCTTCAGTTCCAGCTATGATATCCTGTTATTTGCAATAACCAGGCCCGTTTTTCTATGGACTATTACCTCCCATTGTGGGAAAACCTTTTCCTCCTAATAACTCTGGGATCGAGGTTCCTGGATATACATCCTTGGATCTTTATCAGTGCTATAGGGATAGGCTTTAGTGAGTTCTGAGCTCCAGAAACCATTTCCAGAGTCAGAATCCTGGTCCACATGCGGAAACTTCAGCCACTCTCTCTTATGTGTATGTGTCAGACTATTGTCCCATTTGAAGGTAGAGAGGCCCAGCCTTCAGCTAAGTCATGAGGAATCAATGAGGATCGTGAATATCAGAAAGCTTATGCTCCTCTCAGTTAGGAACCTACTGAGCCTGGAGCCAGAGGTCCCACAAGCCCTCCAGGCCCACACTGTCTTATTCCAAGCCTTACTGGGGAAAAATCTTATATAGCAGGACAAGCCCCAAGTGAACCTCTGAGGACAGGATCTCTCTTCATTGGGCTCTTCGACCTTCATCCAGGGAAGCCAAAGTCATAGATAACCCAGATGTTCTGGAGTCCAGAAGAGGAAAGAAAGAACCCACTCAGAGAGGCATGGTCCCAACCATCCTTTCATCTCTAAAGTCTTTCATTCCCAAGCTGGAAGTCAACTCTCTTAAAATAGAAGTTTGGAAATACTTATACAGGTTGAAGTAGGTGTAGGAACAACTCAGGGTCACTTTGCATGGCTCCCTGAGAAATCAGCGGACTCTCTGAGGCAATTTTCACAGAGAGATCATCCTTTCAATAATGGTTCCAGAAATGCACTTGTCTGAGCCATGGGCCTCACAAGAGCCAGTCTGCATGACCCTGACGCCCCTCTTTCTACCTTAGTCTCTAAGTCTCTTCGCCTTATTCTACCACATTTTATAGTTGATGTGATTACATCTGTGATGGAGAAGGAAAAAACAAAGCAAGTATCTGGAGGGACACAGGGAGGAGTTAGAATCTGCTCTGCCATCCACTGGTAGCGTGGTATCCTTTGACCCCTCATGGATCTCAGTTTCTTCATCTTTTAAATGGGGACTAATGATGCTTACTTTGACAGACAGCTGTAGGGACTATAGGAGGAAATCCATATAAAAGTGTTTTATAAATGTAAAAATGGAGTAGAGGCAACCTAGTGCCTGATACATAGAAAGTGTTTGAGAAATGTATAGTTGTAATGAAATGTGAGTTAGGGAATTCTGCAGTGATGGATAACTGGAATAGTGAAGAGTCACACAAGAGCCCAGCTGAATCCTCTCTTCAAAGGCAGCTAATATTTTTCTCCCTACACTCTACAGCATGCTATTATCCCTTCTGACTTTGTTGAAGCCATGGTTGAAGCTGGCTATTATCCCTTCTGACTTTGTTGAAGCCATGGTTGAAGCTGGCTAATCTGTAACAACTGTCTCTAACAGTAATCTTCACTTTGTCTAATCCAATGTTTTATTATTAAGTATATGTTGAACTGAAATAGAATTTCTCAGATTTATTCAGAGTAAACACAGCTTTGCAAATTACCCACTTTGCCCCTTCCAGATGGTGGTTAGAAATGCTAGCCAAATGCAAACATTTGTTGGGTGCATTTATTTAGGTGCCAATTTGGGTTCAAAACTCTGCCCTCTGCTACTTGTGTGCAAATAAATGGAAATTTATTTTTGAGAATTGGAAGACAAAATTTTAACACTGGCTGGTATATAAACAATCAATTTCCAAGTAGTTCTAAGTGATCACTACCTTTGCTAGCATTCTAAGATGTAAAATGAGGTTGATGCATCCCATATATAATGAACACCAAAGTCAATACTTCCTGCACCAAGCTGATGTGCAGTTCATTCAAGTGTTTTCATCTGGGGCTTGAACCACATTAATATCTTCATAAATATGTGAAAACAACTCTGAGTCCATGATAAAGTGCTAAGCTTTGCCATACTCCAAACCAAATCATTTGCCATGAAATTTAGGACAATTCCAATTGAGTTACTAGCTAAGCATAACTCAAGAAACAATACAAGCCTAAAAGATTAATTCAGTTTCCTGGTGACTAACAAACATCAAATTCCACTTTCTGAAACAGAGGCATGGAATAAAGATGTCTCAAGTTTCCAACAACAGTAAATTCCAAAGTAAATCCAGTCTGAGCTGTGAAAGGTGTAGAGTGAGAGCCTCCCATCTGAGTTGGCTCTCTGTATTTATATAGGTTGCTATAGAATGTAACTCTGACCCAGTGAATAAATGTATAGTTCCTGCCCCTGCTAGGTTAATAAATAAATACTATTTATTTTTCAATAAATATTTATCGAGCACCTACTGTTTACAGTGAGCTAGAAACTTGTAGCAAACCCTGCCCTCATGGGAATTATATATCTGTGGGAGAGACACTAAACAGGGAAATAAACAAATGAATAATTAAATATTATGATAAATAGCAAAACAGAAAAAAGTAGAAAGGAATAATAGAGTTGGGGAAAATATTCTTTTCTACCTTTTTACTATGCTTAATATGTTTTTTGTGAATATTTTCACTGGCATTTGGCTTGCACATTCACTTTAATGGTATCTTTTAATAAACAGAAGTTCTTTATTTTCATTAAGTATAATTGGCCAATTTTTTTCTTTTATATTTATTTCACTCTATGTTCTATCTATGAAAACATTGCCTACCTCCAGATTGCAGACATATCTGCTTATGTTTTCTTCTAGAACCTTTATAGTTTAAGCATTATATTTATATTTGTGATCCATCTTTAATTACATTTAATGTATGGTGTGAGGTGGGAATCAAGATTTATTTATTTTTCTCTATGGTTACGGTTATGCAGTTATTTCAGCACCATTTTTCCCACCTGAACTACTTTGGCACATTTGTCAAAAATCAATTGAATTTAGAAGTTTGAATTTATTTCTAGAATAGATATTCTATTCCCTTGATCTAGTTTTTTATCCTTATGATTGTACCACACTGTCTTAATTACTGAAACTTTATAGTAAGACTTAAAGTCATGTATATATAAGCCATTAACTTTATTCTTTGTTTTCAATATTTGGCTATTCTAGGCACTTTGAAATTTCTCGTAAATTTTAGAAACAGATTTTCAATTTTTGTAAAAGAATCTTCTGGGATTTTTTTTTTTTTTTTGAGACAGAGTCTTACTTTGTTGCCCAGGCTAGAATGAGTGCCGTGGCATCAGCCTAGCTCACAGCAACCTCAAACTCCTGGGCTTAAGCGATCCTACTGCCTCAGCCTCCCAAGTAGCTGGGACTACAGGCATGCGCCACCATGCCTGGCTAATTTTTTCTATATATATTTTTAGTTGTCCAGATAATTTATTTCTATTTTTAGTAGAGACGGGGTCTCGCTCAGGCTGGTCTTGAACTCCTGACCTGGAGCAATCCACCCGCCTCGGCCTCCCGGAGTGCTAGGATTACAGGCGTGAGCCCCTGCACCCGGCCCAGGATTTTTATTTTATTTCACGAATCTAGCAATTACTTTGAGGAGAATGGCCACCTTAATAATATTTATTCTTTATCCAGCAATTTTTGTGCTTTCAATGTAAAGATTATATATGTCTGTTGTGAATGTTTTTCATGAATCATATTATGTTTTGATGCTATGGTAAACAGAATTCTTTGCTTAAATTTTTCCAATTGCTTTATACCACTATAAAGATATATTAATACTATTGCTTTTTGTGTATTAAGTCATGCCATCTTGCTATATTCACTTATTAGTTTGAATATCTGTTTTATAGATTCCTTAGAATTTTCTCCATAAGCAATCATGCTGTATATGAATAGATATGCTTTTACATTTTCCTTTCCAATATTTATGTCTTTGGTTTATTTATCTTGCCTTATTGTATGTGCTACTATCTCCAGAACCATGTCCAATAGAAATGATGAGAATAGGTATCCTTGCCTAATTCTGAACTTAGGGAAAAGTGGTTGTACACCATCATTAAATATCATGAGAGATGTAGTTTATCAGATGAAGGAAGTTTCCTTCTATTGCTAGTCTGTCTGCTGAAGGTTTTTTTTTTTTTTTTTTTTAAATCATGAACAGACAGATAGGGTCAAGATGGCTGAATAGACACAGGTAGCTTGTGCCTCCTCCATGGAGAGGGACCAGAAGAGTAAACATGTTCTGACATTTCCAAAAGATTGTCTAGGAGAGAACACTAGGATTCACTAGGGAAGTGACAGAAAGCACTAAAAGTGGGTAACAATAGGGTTCGGGTAAACTTGTCCAACTGAGGGCTGGCTAATAGCCAGGAGAAGCTCCTGGATGCAATGAAACAGTAAAAGAGAAGCCCCTAGGGCTCTGCTCTCTGAGACAAGCTTTTACAATCTTGGCTACAAGAGAACTTCCAACCCATGCAGGTTTCTGGGCTACCATAGGGAACAGCTTGGAGATTGCACTGAGATGTTCCAGAAAGGAAACTCATGTGGAATCCCACAGGTATCTGAGCCAAAGAGCAGCTTGAGCTGGGAGCCATTGTAAGAATCACAGGCATGCCTACAGCCACTATGCAGCTCTGAGGAGGGATAGAGGAGCCCAGATGCCCCCAAGCACCCCAAGGAAAGTCTCTACCACCCTGCTGTGGGCTGTGCTGAGACTGAGACATAAGCAGATAACGTTTTCCACAGTTTCTTGCCCATACTGCATGCCTGGGTGGGGCCCCAGCCTTCCCAGTCACAGGCCCAAGGCACAATTTTGTGAGTTTGACTCTAGGTGGTGCACTGCCCTTGGGCTGAGTTTGGACATGACGTGTTTCAAGCTCCCACCTGGCTGGGGAGGGGCAAGGAAAGCAGGCTTTCCAGCACACATCTGTGATGGTGCCCACCATCCTGCATCCAGCTGCTGTGCGACCAATTCTCTTTTTTTTTTTTTTCAGCTCATCATGGGGGTACATAAGTTCAGGTCATATACATTGTCCTTGTCCTGCCCATCCCCCCAAGTCAGAGTCCCAAGCGCGTCCATTCTCATTCTCCAGACAGTGCGCCTGGCACTCATCATGTAGTCATACCTCCATCCCCTCCCCCCCCACCTCCCCGGGTCTGAACCTTCAAGCATGACCATTCCCCAGAGGGTGCGCAACGCACTCGTAATGTAGGCATACACCCATCCCCTCCCCCCACCCCCCATCCCAGTCTGATATCCAATTGGTATCCTTCCCTGATGTACATTTAGGTGATGATCAGGGAAACCAGTTTACTGGTGAGTACATGTGATGCTTGTTTTGCCATTCTTTGGATACTTCACTTAGTATAATGGGTTCCAGCTCTCTCCAGGAGAACCAAAGAGATGTCGTATCATCGTTATTTCTTATAGCTGAGTAGTACTCCATGGTATACATATACCACAGTTTACTAATCCATTCGTGGATTGATGGGCACTTGGGTTGTTTCCACATCTTTGCGATTCTGAATTGTGCTGCTATAAACATTCGGGTAAAGGTGTCTTTGTTAAAGAATGACTTTTGTTCTTCTGGGTATATGCCCAATAATGGGATTGCTGGATCAAATGGTAGGTCTACTTGAATCTGTTTAAGGTATCTCCATATTGCTTTCCATAGGGGTTGCACTAGTTTGCATTCCCACCAGCAGTGTATGAGTGTTCCTGTCTCTCCGCATTCACGCCAACATGTGTTGTTTTGGGATTTTTTGATAAAGGCCATTCTCACCGGAGTTAAGTGGTATCTCATTGTGGTTTTGACTTGCATTTCCCTGATGATTAGGGATGCTGAGCATTTTTTGATACGTTTTTTGGCCATTCTTATGTCTTCTTTTGAAAAATTTCTATTCATGTCATTTGCCCATTTTTTGATAGGATTGTTTGATTTTTTCTTGCTGATTTTCCTGAGTTCTAAATAGATTCTTGTTATCAGTCTTTTATCTGATGTGTAGTATGCGAAAATTTTTTCCCATTCTGTAGGCTGTCTGTTTATTTTCGTGACTGTTTCTTTGACTGTGCAGAAGCTTTTTAATTTAATCAGGTCCCATTCGTTTATTTTTGTTGTTGCTGCGATTGCCTTAGGGGTTTTCTTCATAAATTCTTTGCCTAGACCCATGTCTATGAGAGTCTTTCCTACATTTTCTTCTAGAATTCTAATCGTTTCCCATTTAAGGTTTAAATCTGTTATCCACCGTGATTTGATTTTTGTGAGAGGTGAAATCTGTGGGTCCTGTTTCAGTCTTCTACATGTGGCTATCCAGTTTTCCCAGCACCATTTATTGAATAGGGACTCTTGTCCCCAGAGTATATTTTTGTCTATTTTGTCAAAGATTAGATGGTTATATGAGGATGGTTTTATATTTGGGTTTTCTGTTCTGTTCCACTGGTCTGTGTCCCTGCCCTTGTGCCAATACCAAGCAGTTTTATGCACCACAGCTTTGTAGTATAGTTTGAAGTCTGGCAAATCAATACCTCCCATTTTATTTTTATTGCTTAAGATTGCTTTTGCTATACAGAGTCTTCTCTGTTTCCATACAAAGTGTATAATTATTTTTTCTAAATCTGTGAAAAATGATGTTGGTAATTTAATAGGAATTGCATTGAATCTATAGATTACTTTGGGTAGTATAGACATTTTAACGATGTTAATTCTTCCAATCCATGAGCATGGTATGGATTTCCACTTATTTACATGTTCTGCAATTTCCTTCCTTAGCGTTTCATAGTTCTCTTTATAGAGGTCCTTTACCTCTTTAGTTAAATATATTCCTAGATATTTTATTTTCTTTGTTGCTATTTTGAAAGGTATTGAGTCCTTAATTTGGTTCTCCGATTGAATGGTATTGGCATATATGAATGCCTCTGATTTGTGTGTATTGACTTTGTAACCTGAGACATTACTGAATTCGTTAATTAATTCCAGGAGTCTCTTGGTTGAGTCCTTGGGGTTTTCCAGATACAACATCATATCATCAGCGAAGAGTGAGAGTTTGATCTCTTCTGTCCCTATTTGGACACCTTTGATTCTGCTCTCTTGTCTGATAGCTCTCGCAAGGACTTCCAATACTATGTTGAAAAGTAATGGGGACAGTGGGCAGCCTTGTCTGGTTCCAGTTCTGAGTGGGAATGCTTTCAATTTTTCCCCATTCAGTATGATGTTGGCTGTGGGTTTGTCATATATGGCTTGTATCATTTTTAGGTAGGTCCCATTTATGCCTATGTTGTTAAGTGTTTTTATCATAAAAGGGTGTTGAATTTTGTCAAATGCTTTTTCTGCATCTATTGAGAGGATCATATGGTCTTTATTTTTGCTTCTATTTATGTGGTTAATTACATTTATAGATTTTCGTATGTTGAACCACCCCTGCATCTCTGGGATGAAGCCTACTTGGTCGTGATGAATTATTTTTTTAATCAGCACTTGGATACGATTTGCTAGGATTTTATTGAGAATTTTTGCATCTACGTTCATGAGAGAAATTGGTCTGTAGTTTTCTTTTTTTGTTGCATCCTTTCCTGGTTTTGGTATCAATGTTATATTGGCTTGGTAGAATGTGTTGGGGAGAATTCCATCCTGCTCAATATTGAAGAATAGTTTATGTAGGATGGGCACCAGTTCATCTTTGTATGTATGGTAAAATTCAGGTGTGAACCCATCTGGACCAGGGCTTTTCTTTTTGGGAAGGTTTTTTATTGCTGTTTCAATTTCAGTTCTTGATATTGGTCTATTCAGAAATTCTATTTCTTCCTGATTGAGCTTGGGAAGGCTGTGTGTTTCTAAAAATTTGTCCATTTCCTCCTCATTTTCCAATTTGTGTGCATAAGGATTTTTGTAATATTCATGGATAATGTCATGGATCTCTGTGGCTTCGGTTGTGATTTCTCCTTTTATGTTCCTGATGGAAGTTATTAAAGATTTTTCTTTTCTGCTCTTGGTTAGTCTAGCCAGTGGTGTGTCTATTTTATTTATCTTTTCAAAGAACCAACTTTTTGTTTTATTAATTTCCCTTATAGTATTTTTGTTGTCTTTTTCATTTAATTCTGATTTGATCTTAACAATTTCTCGCCTTCTGCTGGGTTTGGGGTCAGTCTGCTCTTCTTTCTCCAGCTCTTTGAGTCTATTCATTAAGTTGTCTATTTGTAAGTTGTCTGTCTTTTTGAAATAGGCATTTATGGAAATGAATTTTCCTCTCAGGACTGCTTTAGCTGCATCCCATAGATTTTGATAAGTTGTGTCACCTTTGTCATTTAATTCAAAGAATGTTTTGATTTCTGACTTAATTTCTTCCTTTACAAAATTGTTATTCAGAAGAAGGTTGTTTAGCTTCCATGACTTTGAGTAGGAATGAGAGTTCCTGTTAGGGTTCATTATTGCTTTTATTCCATTGTGATCTGAGAAGATGCAGGGTATGATTTCTATTTTTTTAATATTTTTAAGACTTGCTTTATGGCCTAGGATATGGTCAATCGTAGAGAATGTTCTGTGAGCCGATGAGAAGAATGTATATTCAGTGGATTTCGGGTAGAATGTCCTGTAGATGTCAGTCAGGCCCATTTGTTCTAGCATTCTGTTTAAGTCTACTATGTCTTTGCTTATTTTCTGCTTGGAGGATCTGTCCTGTGCTGTCAGTGGGGTGTTATAGTCTCCAACTATTAAAGTGTTGTTGTCTATCATTTGGTTTAGATCGAGTAGGATTTGCTTTATGAATCTGCGTGCACCTAGATTGGGTGTATATATATTAAGTATTATGTCTTCTTGTTGAATTGTGCCTTTCACCAGTATGTAGTAACCGTCTTTGTCTTTTATTACTTTTGTTGGTTTAAAGACTAAGTTATTGGAAATTAAAACTGCCACACCAGCTTTCTTTTGGCTACCGTTTGCTAGAAATATCAAGTTGCATCCTTTTATTTTCAGTCTAAATGCATCTTTGCTGGTTAAGTGTGTTTCCTGAAGGCAGCAGATACTTGGTTTGTGTTTTTTTATCCATTGGCCCAGTCTATGTCTCTTGAGTGGGGAATTCAGGCCATTGACATTTAGTGAGAGAACTGATAATTGGGACAGATTTCTGTTTATCTTATTGGGTAGAACTTCTTTTCTATGTTTTCTCTCTTGAGCCTTTGTGGTGGCTAGAATTTGATCTTTAGTTCTTGGGTGGTTTTACATTCGTGGGTCTTTGTTGTGATGATCCGTGTGTAACTCTCTTTTCAGTACTTCTTGGAGGGCTGGTCTTGTCTTGGTGAATTCCCTCAGTCCTTGTTTATCTGAGAATGTCTTAATTTCTCCTTCATATAGAAAGCTTAGCTTAGCTGGGTACAAGATCCTAGGCTGGGCATTATTCTGTTTCAGAAGAGTGAGAATGGGGCCCCAACTTCTTCTTACTTGTAAAGTTTCAGTTGAGAAATCTGGCATAATTCTAATGGGTCTCCCTTTGTATGTCACTTGTTTCTTTCTCCTTACAGCTCAAAGAAGGGTCTCTTTAGTGGATATTTTGGTCAGTTTGACGACTACGTGGTGTGGTGTTTTCCTATTTGCTATGACTCTACCAGGGGTTCTTTGAGCTTCTTGAACCTGTATATCTAAAGTTTTAGCAAGGCCTGGGAAATTTTCTTCTATTATGTCTTCAAATAGTTTATCCAGCCCTTGCTTATTATCTTCTTCACCTTCAGGGATGCCTATAACTCTCACGTTAGGTTTCTTCACATAATCCCACATTTCTTGAAGACTCTGATCTTTTTTCTTATTTCTTTGCTCTATCTCTGTGACTGTCTTATTTAATTGGAAAGAGTTATCTTCGATCTCTGAGATTCTGTCTTCTATTTGATCTACCCTGTTCTTGAGACTTTCCACTGTGTTTTGTAGCTCCCTGAATAAATCCCTCATTTCTAGGAGTTCAGTTTGGTTTTTCTTCAATATGTCTATTTCTTTAGTGAATTTTTCTTCCAAATCCTGGAATTTTTTTGCGGTTTCTTTGCGGTGGATATCAATTTTTTCTTGTGTATCATTCAGCTTATTTATAACCCAAGACTGAAATTCTTCTGGTAACATGTTGGTATTCTGAAACTGGCTTGTGCCAATTGGAGGAGAGTTGGTATTTCTCTTTGGGGGCGAGGTTTCCGTTTGGTTTTTTGTGCTCCCCATATTTTTCCTCTGAGCCCTTCCCATCTGGCTCTATCATTAGATCTTTTCTCACAGCTTTAGTCTAGTTGACAGCACGTCTTGTACTCTGTTCTTAGGCTGTGAAACAGTCTAGGTATGTTGCTTCCTTTGTCTATAGGGGGAGACTGTTGTGTGCTGTTTAGAGTTTTTTTTTCTATCTCAGTTGGGGGACTGCTTCTGATGGGTCCACCCCCAGAGGGTTGGCTTGACCTAAGACCAGTTTGGCAAGTTAAATCACTGTGTTGTGGACTTTCAGTTAGTAGGCAGGATTCACACTATTTGCAAGCAGAAAGCCTCTTCTCCCTCTCTTTTTCTTTCCCTTCTTTCTTCTTTTTTTTTTCTTTTTCTCTTTTCCTCTTCCTTCTTCTTCCCCCCCTGAGTTTTGGTTCTTCCTCTGGATGTGTGGTTTCTGTCTCTTTCTGCAGGAAAGACACTGGCTAGGCAGAGGAGGCAGTGCCCTCACTCCCTCAGTGCCCCAGCTGCTGCAGCTCCCACAGGCAAGGGTCTACACTGTCCCAGTGTTCCCAAGGTCTGGGCTCCACACTCTTGCGTCTGGGGAAGCACTCAGTGTTCACACCTGGGAAGGGGACCTGGAGAGGGTCTATGGGTCAGGGGATGGAGCCTCCTGGGGAGCCGCCTGGCACCCTATGGCTCTGCAGCTGTTAGACCTTGGCCCGCACAATTGCTGCTGCCCACCCGCAGATCACTGGTACTGGGGGGCAATATTCAGGGACCAATAGGAATCAGAGCTGGGGGTCTGGAGCACTCAGGAGTATACAGTAGCTCCTGGGCTGGAAGGCCACCGGAAAGGAAAAAAGAAAAAAAGAAAAAAAAAAGAGAGAGAGAGAGAAACAATATGAATAACAAGGAGAATAAAGAGAAAACAAGAAAGAAAAGAGAAAGAAAGAAAGAGAGAGAGAAATTTAAAAAAAGAAAAAAATCTCGCTTTAAAATTTCATGCTCGCAGCCCCTCGCCTCGGTGCAGGTCCGCGTCTGTCCCTTTAAGAGATAGGGCACCAGAGACCCGCCAGAGTCCAAGGTCTTTTCCGCTTAGCTGTGGGAACCGAGATGGCCACTGCGCCTCCGCCAGTCGGAGGCACCGGGGGAGAGCTTTCAGAGCTTGGCAGGCGCCAGGGCCCACAGTGGCTCCCCAGCCGGAAAGCCGCCATAGGGGGAGAAAAGAGCAAAAAAGTCCCACTTTAATATTTCACGCTCGTGGCCCCTCGCCTCGGCGCAGGCCTGCGTCTGTCCCTTTAAGAGATAGGGCACCAGAGACCCACCAGAGTCCAAGCTCTCGCCCGCCTATGTCACCTGTCCTTGGAGCTCCAGGTCTCCTGCGGTGATTCTGCACCGATTTCAGTCAGATCCTTGACCGAGTGGATGTGGGGGTCAGTGGGGAGATCAAGCCACTTTGCTGTGGGGCTGAACCCGCCCCACTCGCCGGTGAGGCAGGTACGGCCGTCCCGCACTCCGCTGTCTGTTTTCCGTCCCGCACTCTCCAAGTTATCTCGGTCTGATTTCCCACTCGCCTCTGTTTTTTCCTGTTCCCTGTGTCCCACGGTGATTCTCCGTGGGTTCACCTCACCCTTCCTGTGGAGGAGCAATCCTCCAGCGTTGTGGCAGGTGGAGATCCACGCCTTCCTCTCCGGGAGCACAAATCCAGGAGGTCACCTCCACTCCGCCATCTTGCTCGTCTCTATGTGCTACCAATTCTCGAGCAAACTGTACTCCCCACAGTTTCCTGCCAGTACAGCCTTCCCCAGAAGGGTCTTTCCTTCTCTGGCCACAGGCTGATGGTTCCATTTGGGGAATTTTAAGCCAGGTAGCATGCTACCCTCAGGCTGACACAGCCCCACTCAGCTGAGGAGGGACGGGGGAGCCCAAGCTCTCCTATGTATACCTAGGACAATTTCTATTTCCCTGCTGTGGGCTGCTGTGAGACTGAGACATGAGAGGTTGGCACTCCAGTCAGCATCTTGCCCATGCTATTTGCCTGGAAGAGGCCCCACTCTCTCTGCTAATAGTCCCAAGGTGACATTTTGGGAATTTAAAGCTGGACAGCCTGGGAAGGGACATGGAGATGGGGACTTCTCCTCCTCCAATTATCCAATGCTGTGGACATAGCCACCTCTGCTCCCAAGTATGAGTTTTTGGTGTGAGTGAGCTGTGGGATGGCCAGTTCTAGGCTTGCATGGAGGTACACACACAATAGTACTCTGCTCACCAAGCAAGGGTTCTGCAAAGAAGGTAAGGCTCATTTCCCTCCCCTCATGGACAGGCAATGTTTTTGCAGCTGTCTTGATCCAGGAATGTCAGCTGCTGGGTCTCTACATCAGTGGTTCCACAGACAATGCTCCTCAGCACCCAGACTGCAGCAACCTTGGGGAGACTAGTGGATCCTAGGAAAACCATGGACCTATCTGAGCTTGGGCATCCAGGGAAGGCCCCTTCCAGAAGAGAGGAGAGCACAGCATGGCAGAGGGCACCTTAGGACAAAGGTGGACCAAGGAACCAGCTCCTCACCATTGCGGGCATTCTCCTCCTCCACTACTCCCCTGCCCACTGCTGCCAAGGCAGCCATGCCTGTTTCCACTTGGGACTAGTGAGGGTGCCAAAGGGGAATATTAAACCAGGGCATCTGAGAGTGTCTGCTCCACCTCTGATGGGACGCCTCTCATACCCAGGATTCCATGAAGTTTGGGGTACACTATTTTCCCTCTAAAAAACCACAGCAAGTGCTTTTGTGCTACCCAAGCACTAAAGGTATCATCTCCCCTGACTGAGAATGGGGCTAGCAGTCCTGTCCTCCAGCTGGCTCTTCTGGGAGGAGCCTACTCTCCCTAGAGGCAAGTCCCTGGCACAACCACATCCCTCCTGCCAGAGCACTTCAACCACAGCCGATAGCCAATCAGGTAGCCCTGCACACAGTGAGTTGAGCTTCCCCCACCACACCTGTTGTAGCTGGGTCAGAGTGAAAGCTGGGAATCTGGGTGCTTTTCTGCTCCTGAAGGATAGAGAGCACTGTCACCACTGAGAGAGGGAGGTATGAGTGGCCTGTGCTTCCCACAGCTGCTTATGTCTGGTAATCTCATCAAGAGGGGTTTTGAACTACCTGTTGCAGGCTCACAGTACATCTCATCAAGAGGGGTTTGACCTTCCTGCTGCAGGCTCACAGTACATCCACATTTCTCCTGTCTGAGCATTCTTTCAGAGAAGGAGATCACCCCATACCTCACTATCACAGCCAGAACCTGAACTCAGGGAGGAGTGAGGGCAAATTTGCTAGCCTGATATCAGTCTGGCCCCCAATAACTCAAGCATGCAATTCAGGGGCCTGGGAGCTAGATTAACTAACCTAGGCCACCACCATATGCACCTAAACACTTTCCCAGTGGTCTGAGGTCTAACTGACCCAAATTGCCAGCAACACCACAGGGGGTGTTTACCTGCCTGAGCTGAAAGACAGTATACCTCTCCCTCTCTACACTGGCCAACAGAGGTTCACAGGAGAAGAGAACAGGCAAACTGCAAAGCTATCATTTTGAGCAGAGGGAAGAAGCTCCAGATGAAAAAGAACCAGCATAAGAACCCTGACAATATTAAAAAGCAGGCTCTCTGAATACCCCCAATGGATTGCTCTCCAACAATAGCATCCAACAAAAAAGAAATTTTCTCAATGTCAGATATAGAATTCAAAACTTTTACAAGTAAGCTAAATTGGATTGATGAAAAAGTTAGAAACCAAAACGACAAAAAAAATTCAGGACATGAATGGAAAACAAACTAAATAGACAGATACTTTATAAAAAGCATAACAGAATTTCTGAAAATGAATGAGTCATTTAGGAAATTTCAAAATACAGTGGAAAACAGTTTTAACAAAGGACTAAACCAAGAAAATAAAAAATTTCAATTCTCATCTAATCTTTGACAAAGCAGACAAAAATATACGCACAGGAAAAGAATCCCTTTTCAATAAATGGTGCTGGGAAAACTGGATAGCTACATGCAGAAGATTGAAACTGGATCCCCACCTCTCATCTCTTACAAAAATCAATTCTAGATGGATAACAGACTTAAACCTAAAGCATGAAACCTTAAGAATCCTAGAAGAAAATGTAGGGAAGAGTCTTTCAGACATTGGCCTAGACAAAGAATTTATGAAGAAGACTCCCAAAGCAATCACAGCACCTATAAAAATAAATAAATGGGACCCGATCAAATTAAAAAGCTTTTGTACAGCCAAGGAAACTATCATTAGAGCGAATAGACAACCTACAGAATGGGAGAAAATATTTGCCCCCTACACATCCCATAAAGGGCTGATAACAAGAATCTATCTAGAACTCAAAAAAATCAATAAGAAAAAAATCAAACAACCCTATCAATAAATGGGCGAAGGACATGAACAGAAACTTTTCAAAAGAAGACAGAATAATGGCCAGCAAACATATAAAAAAATGCTCAACATCTCTAATCATTAGGGAAATGCAAATTAAAACCACAATGAGATATCACCTAACTCCAGTAAGATTGGCCTTTATCAAAAAATCCCAAAGCAACAAATGCTGGCCAGGATGTGGAGAGATGGGAACACTCTTACACTGCTGGTGGGACTGGAAATTAGTGCAACCTCTGTGGAAAAGAATTTGGAGATATCTTAAAGAGATACAAGTAGATCAACCATTTGATCCAGCAATATCACTATTAGGCATCTACCCAAAGGAACAAGTTCCCAGTCTAAAATAAAGGAAAAAAATCAAGAGAAATGAACAAAGTCTCTAAGAAATATGGGATTATGTAAAGTGCTCCAACATAAGAATCATAGGTGTCCCTGAGGGAGAAGAAAGGTAAAAAGCATGGAAAATCTATTTGAGGCAATAATGGAAGACTACTTCCCTGGTCTTGCTAGAGATTTAGACATCCAGCTACTAGAAGGACAATGAACTCCTGAAAGATTCATTCCAAATAGGACATCACCAAGGCACATAGTCATCAATATGGCCAAAGCCAAAGTGAAGAAGAAAATCCTACAAGCTCGCCGGGATGACAGCATCAAATTAACTTACAATGGAAAACCCACCAGACTAACAGCAGACTTCTGAACAAAAACCTTACAAGCCAAAAGGGTTTAGGGTCTCATCTTTAGTTGTATTACAAAGAATAACTGTCAACTGAGAATTTTGTATCCTGCAAGACTAAGTTTCATAAATTAAGAAGAAATAAAACCTTTCCCAGACAAAAAAACACTGAGGGAATTTGTCACCATTAGACCTGCCCTACAAGAAATGTTCAAAAAGTACTCTAGGGCCGAGTGCAGTGGTTCTTGCACAGCTGTAATCCTAGCACTCTGGGAGGCCGAGGCGGGTGGATCATTTGAGCTCAGGAGTTCGAGACCAGCCTGAGCAAGAGCGAGACCCCATCTCTACTAAAAATAGAAAGAAAATTAGCTGGGCAATTAAAAAATATATAGAAAAAATTAGCCGGGCATGGTGGTGCACGCCTGTAGTCCCAGCTACTCGGGAGGCTGAGGCAGAAGGATTACTTGAGCCCAGGAGTTTGAGGTTGCTGTGAGCTAAGCTGACGCCACGGCACTCCAGCCCAGGCAACAGGGTGAGACTCTGTCTCAAAAAAAAAAAAAAAAGTACTCTAAACACTAAAAAGAATGGTAGATATTTACCAGTGTAAAAACACTTGAAAGTAAAAGCTCACAGCTCTTATAAAACAGAAACACAAGGGAGGATACAAAGTAGCTAGGTAACAATCAACATAATGACTGGAACAGTATTTTACTTATCAATATT
Source organism: Lemur catta (assembly GCF_020740605.2). Lineage (NCBI taxonomy): Eukaryota > Metazoa > Chordata > Mammalia > Primates > Lemuridae > Lemur > Lemur catta. Next base: position 38,196,535 of record NC_059155.1, read on the forward strand.
AACATTAAATGTCAATGGTCTAAATGCCACACTTAAAAAATATAGAGTGATGGAATGGATAAAAAAGCACAAGCCAAATATATGCCATCTCCAAGAAACCCATTTAACTCATAAACAGTCTCATGGACTCATGGTCATGGAGTGGAAAAATACATTCCATGCAAAAGGAAACCAAAAGTGAGAATTGAAGCTATTGTTACATCAGATGAAACAGACTTAAATCAACAACAGTAAAAAAAGACAAAGATGGTTATTATATAATAATAAAGGTATCAATTCAACAAGAAGATATAACAATTCTAAATATATATGCACCTAACATTGGAGCTCCTAGATTCATAAAACAAATACAACTAGACCTAAGAAATGAAATAAAAATTAGGATAATCATAGTGGGGGACTTCAACACTCCACTGAAAAAACTAGACAGATCATCAAGGCAGAAAATCAACAAAGAAACACAGTACTTTGGCCGGGCGCGGTGGCCCACGCCTGTAATCCTAGCACTCTGGGAGGCCGAGACGGGCAGATTGTTTGAGCTCAGGAGTTCGAGACCAGCCTGAGCAAGAGCGAGACCCCGTCTCTACTAAAAATAGAAAGAAATTATATGGACAGCTAAAAATATATATAGAAAAATTAGCCAGGCATGGTGGCGCATGCCTGTAGTCCCAGGTACTCGGGAGGTTGAGGCAAGAGGATTGCATGAGCCCAGGAGTTTGAGGTTGCTGTGAGCTAGGCTGACGCCACAGCACTCTAGCCTGGGCAACAGAGCGAGAGTCTGTCTCAAAAAAAAAAAAAAAAGAAACACAGTATTTAAATGGGACTCTAGAACAAATGGACCTAATAGGCATTTATGGAACATTCTACCCAAACACTGCAGAATATATATTCTTACTGGGTTTTTTATTGGTTCATTCTAGTTTTATTTTATTATAATTAAAAAATATGACTTGTAAAATTTGGCTTCTTGCATGGCTTCTGATCAACTTTTGTAAATATTACATTGGTGGAAGAAGTGAATGTATACTCCATGTTTGTAGGATATAAATTTATGAATATATCTATTGAATCAAGTGTGTTGATTGGATTATTTATATTCTTAATGCTTTGTTTAGGTTTGATTTTTAGATTTGACAAAAATCTGAAAGAGGTATAATAAAATCCCCTACAATAATTTCATTTTTATTAAGTTTGCCTTAAAATTTGAGAAATACTTTTATACCTTTAGCTACTATTTTGAGGTTATATAACTTATGACCACTAAAGCTTTTTTTAATTTTAGTTTTTCATTGAATAACATCCTTTTTTTCTGTTTAAATTCTTGAAGTTAAATTTTATTTAGCCCCATATTCATTGTTCTATTCCTGCTCCCTTTTTGCTTCTATTTGGCTGTTATCTCTTTCCTATCTACGTATTCATGTATTATTTTTTAGGACAGAGTCTCACTCTTTTGCCCAGGCTGAAGTACAGTGGCATGATCACACCTCACTGTAGCCTTGAATTCCTGGGCTCAAGGGATCTCAAGTAGCTGGGATTACAGCAATGCACCATCATGCCTGGCTAATTTTTTTTACTTTTTTGTAGAGACAGGGTCTTACTATGTTACCCAAGCTGTTCTCAAACTCCTGGCCTCAAGCAATCCTCCTACTTCAGCCTCCCAAAGTGCTGGAATTACAAGCATGAGCCACCATGCCTGGCCTATCCATTTATTTTTATCCTTTTTTTCATAACTTTGGTTTAGGTAGGTTCTTTTGAACAATATATAGCTAGATTTCTCTCCCTTTTCATGGGGTAATTCATCTTGTTCATATTAAAACTGATAGGCTTAGACATTTTCCTGTCATTCTGTTTTGTTTCAACTGTATAAGGTACATTCTCTCTGGTTCTTTTCTTTCTTTCTTTTCTTGACTTTCACTGGTCAAGTTAGTTTTTGTGTCCTTTTATCTTCTTGTTGGTTTGGACTATGTTTCCAGTTCTGTTCATGGTTATTATTCCATTTCTAATAATCACAATTATACTTCTGTTACTCTACTATTAAATGAATAGATTTCATCCTGCTTTTCTGCTATACATTTTCCAATCCTCTCCATACCTTTAGAATGACTTTATTTCAGCACTGCACTGCTTCTATTTTAGTTTCAAAATATTAATAGGCCTTCCCTTACAGTATGCCTCATATTTCAACAACTGCTATTTTACAGTTATAGTAGAAATTGCTAATCACACTATGATCATTTATTTAGATTTGACTAAATATAATATAAAGTTTACTATTCACTATTGTTTTCTGTCCTCTTTATCTTTCCCTATGCTGAGGTCTCTATTCTCATTTATTATCTTTTGTCTGAAATCTACCTTATGAAATCTACCTTCTCCAGTAAATTCTTCAGTTATAGTATATGCATAGTAATATACTTTAAGAATATTTGCATATCTGCCTATGTCTTTCCTTCACTCTGAAAAGTGAATATCTTAATGAGCAAAAATTCTGTTGTAATAGAATTTTTCCTTCATTAGGTTGTGATTATTGCTCCAGTCTCTCAGTCTCTGGAATTATAGATGAAAAGTCTAATACTGATCTGATTCTCCTTCGTATTTGCTGTCTGGAGCTCAGAAAGATTTTTCTCTTTCTGTGGAACTCGAGGTTTTCATCAGGCTATGTGTAGGTATATGTCTTCTCTAATTAATCTTATATGGATTTGATGAGTCTTTTGGATCTGCAGGTTCAAGTTTTTCTTCAAATCAGGGTCTTTCTTTTTTATGACTTGTTTAAATATTTCCTCTCCTCCAAAATTTTCCCCCTCCTTATGGAACTCCTAATACTCTCCTATTCAGCCTCCTGTATCTTTCTTCCAAGTATCACTCCCCCCAACTATTTCCATTTCTTTGTATTTTGCTCTGGTTCTGAGTTATTTCTTCCACTGGATCTTTCAGGTCATTAATATGGCATTCAACAGTGACTATCTTCTGTTTCAGTTCATCTACCCAATTAACACAAAACCATATTATTTAAATTCCACTCAGTGTCTTTCAATGTTCCAATGAAATTTCTTTAAGAATTTGTGCTGCTTTTTTTTTTTTACTGAAATTCTCTCCTGACACTTCCAAAATTCTACATAAATAGGAACCACTGAAAAAGTTTTTCAACAATGTTACCTTCTCATTGTAATTGAATTTCACTAAATGTAGTATTATTTGTCTTAATCTTTTCATGTTTGATTTATCCTGAGTCTTCAGTTAGGCTGTTTGGGTCTCTGGAAAAGTGTCAGTGTTCTACTCTATGTGCTGGTAGAAAACAAAAGCTTCTCTGATCCCAGAACTCACAAAGTACAAGAGAAATTCATCACTCAACCTCAGGTACTGTACAACTCAGCCCACCAGTTTGTTTTCACATCAAACATTGATAGAGAACAAGATTATGTAGCATCTCAGAACCACAGGCAAATAAGAAGATGAAGCTCTTCCCTGATTCTTGCCTCAGACTTCTGCTCTACTGATCCCTGGGCTTCTAGCCAGCACAAAATTCCTCAAGATTCCATACCTTCTTTTCCACCTAGAGATACGGGTAGAGTTTGTAGACTTAAATGTACCATTCAGGTTTCACTGCTCACCTGATAATGTCTTATTCAAAAAGAGAGTTGACAAGGGCAGGGGCACAGACCAGTGGAACAGAACAGAAAACCCAAATATAAAACCATCCTCATATAACCATCTAATCTTTGACAAAATAGACAAAAACATACTCTGGGGACAAGAGTCCCTATTCAATAAATGGTGCTGGGAAAACTGGATAGCCACATGTAGAAGACTGAAACAGGACCCACAGATTTCACCTCTCACAAAAATCAAATCACGGTGGATAACAGATTTAAACCTTAAACGGGAAACGATTAGAATTCTAGAAGAAAATGTAGGAAAGACTCTTACAGACATTGGTCTAGGCAAAGAATTTATGAAGAAAACTCCTAAGGCAATCGCAGCAACAACAAAAATAAACGAATGGGACCTGATTAAATTAAAAAGCTTCTGCACAGCCAAAGAAACAGTCACGAAAATAAACAGACAGCCTACAGAATGGGAAAAAATTTTCGCATATTACACATCAGATAAAAGACTGATAACAAGAATCTATTTAGAACTCAGGAAAATCAGCAAGAAAAAATCAAACAATCCTATCAAAAAATGGGCAAATGACATGAATAGAAATTTTTCAAAAGAAGACATAAGAATGGCCAAAAAACGTATCAAAAATGCTCAACATCCCTAATTATCAGGGAAATGCAAATCAAAACCACAATGAGATACCACTTAACTCCGGTGAGAATGGCCTTTATCAAAAAATCCCAAAACAACCCATGTTGGCGTGGATGCGGAGAGACAGGAAGACTCATACACTGCTGGTGGGAATGCAAACTAGTGCAACCCCTATGGAAAGCAATATGGAGATACCTTAAACAGATTCCAGTAGACCTACCATTTGATCCAGCAATCCCATTATTGGGCATATACCCAGAAGAACAAAAGTCATTCTTTAACAAAGACACCTTTACCCGAATGTTTATAGCAGCACAATTCACAATCGCAAAGATGTGGAAACAACCCAAGTGCCCATCAATCCACAAATGGATTAGTAAACTGTGGTATATGTATACCATGGAGTACTACTCAGCTATAAGAAATAACGATGATACGACATCTCTTTGGTTCTCCTGGAGAGAGCTGGAACCCATTATATTAAGTGAAGTATCCAAAGAATGGCAAAACAAGCATCACATGTACTCACCAGAAAACTGGTTTCCCTGATCATCACCTAAATGTACATCAGGGAAGGATACCAATTGGATATCAGACTGGGATGGGGGGTGGGGGGAGGGGATGGGTGTATGCCTACATGATGAGTGCGTTGCACACCCTCTGGGGAATGGTCATGCTTGAAGGTGCAGACCCGGGGAGGTGGGGGGGGGGAGGGGATGGAGGTATGACTACATGATGAGTGCCAGGTGCACTGTCGGGAGAATGAGAACGGACGCGCTTGGGACTCTGACTCGGGGGGATGGGTGGGACATGGACAATGTATATGACCTGAACTTATGTACCCCCATGATGAGCTGAAATAAAAAAAAAAAGAGAGAGTTGAGGAAAAGTTGATATGGATAAGGATTCAGGTATGTTACTCTCAAGCCATCATCATTCCAGAATCCCCCATGTGTTAACATAGATTGGGTATTAGCAAACTATGGGCCACGGGCCAAATCTGGCTCACCAACCCTTTTGTATGCCTTGTGAACTAAGAATTGTTTTTATGTCTTTAAATGGTTGGGAAAATGAAAAGAAGATCAATATTTCATGACACATGAAAGTCATATGAAATTCAAATTTTAGTGTCCTTAAAATATCATTTTATTGGTACACAACCACATTCATTCATTGACATGCTATTTGTGGCTGCTTTGGGGCTACAACCATAAAGTTAAGTATTCACAACAGAAAACATGTGACATGAAAACTCTATCTTGTCCTTTATAGAAATAGATGGTTAATATCTGAAAAATATCATTGAAAAATATTTTATAAATTACATCTATACAATGATGTAAAAAAGTAAAAAGTGCTGCTGAAAAAAATTAGAGCACACTAAGCAGGAAATTATGGATAATGATTACTTCTAGATGCTATCAGAGAAGTATAAGCTGAAGTACTTGTATTTGTTATCTATTTCTGTATAACAAATTACTACAAAAGCTAGTGGGTTTAAAGAACAAACACTTATTTTCTGTTGTTCCAAAGTTTCTATTGGTCAGGAATACAAGAATAACTCAACTAAGTGATTCTAGTTCAGGTTCAATATATGGTCAGGACTGAAGTCATCTGAAGGCTTGAACAAAACTGGGGGATCCTCCCCCAAGATAGCTCACACACATGACTGTTGCCAAAGGCCTCAGTTTCTTGCTGGCTGAACGCAAGCATCTTCTCTTTCTTACCATGTGGACCTTTTCATAGTTGTTTTGATGCCCTAAATGCATAGCAGGTAGCTCTCAAAGTGAATAATTTAAGAGAAACAGCAAAGATGAAGCTGTAGCACCTTTTATGACCCAGTCTCCAAAGTTGCGCATCATCACTTCCATTTTTTTAAAGTCCCACCCATACTCAAAGTAAGGATAATGAGACTTCACTTCTTAAAGTGAGGAGTGTCAGAGAATCTATGCCACCATAATATAAAAGTCAAAATTTTGAGGATAGAAATTGAATATATAACCTTCAAACCAATAGGGCAGAAATTATGTAAAAATAAAAAGTGATAACTCCAAAAAATGGCAGAAAATATGTCAGGAGAAGTAACTACAAAGTTTGACAAATAGTAAATAGAAAATAAAATGGTGGAAATTAGTCCAAGCATATTAGTAGTCACAATACACTTTAAAAGGTTATATTCTCCTAATTAAAGGTAGATTCTCCGATGGGATTTTTAAAAATCTAATTATGTGATTTTTTTAAAAAAGAAAATCACCTAAAACAAAAAGATACAAGAAAGTCAACAACAAAGAGAAGAAAAAAGAAAGGATACAGAGTAATTGAAAAACAATTAACAAAAATAATTTAATACTAATTTAGAGAAAGTTTTACTCAAAGATAATCTACCTTCTTTTCAAACACATATGGAACAGTCTTAACCATTAACCATGTACCATTTCACACACACACACACACACATACATGCATGAACATATATCTCATCAAATTACAAAAGCAGATGTCATAGAGGCAAAATCTATTGAGGATAATGCAATAAATTTAGAAACTGACCAGAAAATGGTGACTGCCAAAAAAAATCTACAGAGAAACAGAGATTCAAAAGACTCTTCTAGATAGTTTTTAAAAATTAGACATTTTAAATAATATAATGTAGCAACTCTAGAAATCAGATTATTTCCTTCTTCCCAGGGTTTGCTGTTGTTTATTTTTACTGTTGTTGCTGCTGCTTCTACTGCTTCTACAGTGACTTACCTGGATTAACTCTATAAAGTCCGTACTCTTTGTCATGTGTGGCCACTGAAGTCTCTGCTTGGTTAGCTTAGTGGTCAGCTAATAATTGGATAGAGTTTTCATTACTGTCTTTAACCATCTGCTACCTGCCCTATTAGTCACTTAGTATTCTCCTTGGTTCATGGTTCAACTGTCGCAGTATCACAGTGCTTGTGTTAAAGTAACCTTGATTTTACTTCATAGTGACCTCAAAGCACAAGAGTAGTAATGTTTGCAATTCAGATATGCCAAACAGAAGCCATAAAGTGCCTCCTTTAAGTGAAAAGGTGAAAGTTCTTGACTTACAAAGAAAGAAAAAAAAATCATATGCTGAGGTTGCTAAGATCTACTGTATGAATGAATCTTCTATCCATGAAGTTGTAAAAAAAAGAAAAAGAAATTCATGCTAGTTCTGCTGTTGCACTTCAAACTGCAAAAGTTATGGCCATAGTGCATAATAATTACTTAGCCAAGATGAAAAAAGCATTAAATTTGTAGGTGGAAGACAAAACAGAAAACACGTTCCAACCGATGGCAATATGTTCCACCAGAAAGCATTAAGCCTATACGAAGACTTCCAGCAAAGGATCCATTGCTGACACCAAACCATTTATTGCAAGCAAAGGATGGTTAGACAGATTCAGGAATAGGATTGGATTGAAAAAATAAAAATCACTCGAGAGGCTGCATCTGCCAATGAAGAAGCTGTTACTACATATCCAGCAGAGTTGAAGAAGTTGACTAAGGAAAAAGGATACCATCCAAAAGCAAGACTTCAATTGCAATGAAACTTGTCTCTTGTAGAAGAAGATGCCCAGTGGAATGTACATTCACCAAAGTGGAAAGGAATCACCAGTGACAGACATCTTGTTTATGGATCCATCAATTCTTCATCCCACAAGTGAAAAAATAATTGGAAAAGAAAGGATTGGGATTTAAAGTCCTACTATTAAGAGACAATGCACCTAGCCAGGCTGAATATGTTTGCTGTGGAAATAAAAATGTTGAGGATTTATTTTTACCTTGAAATACAATCTCATTGCTTCAGCCCCTTGACCAGGGCATCATTTGGTTTATCAAGGCCACATACACCCATCTGGTATTTGATCACATTCAATCAGCATATCATGCAGACCACAATCGGGGAATAATGCATTCCTGGAAACCATTCACTATTGCTGATACAATAATATTCATCAAAGCTTCAATGGATGAAATAAAACCAGAAACTGCAATGCCTGTGGAAGAACTGATGGAGTGAAGTCACAAATGATTTTAAAGGCTTCCCAGAAATTTATAGGAAAGTTAGGGAAATCATTCATGCAGCAAGACAAGTTGGGAAAGAAGAATTTGCCTAAATGCTTGATGAAGAAGTGGAAGAACATACTGAAGGCCATTAAGAAGTGTTAACAAATAGGAACTGGACAACTTGTTGAGTCATCTACAGAGGAAGAGAAAGATGAAGAAACTGAAGCAGAACCAGCATTGTAGATGTTACTGAAATTTGCCAAATTTTTTCAAATTGCACAGACATAAAGGATGAAATTATGGAGTACAGTCCTTGCATGAAACGCAGCATAAAATCATCCCTATGATCACTGAAGGACTATAACCTCTGCAACAACACTTTGATGAGTTAAAGAGAAAGAGACAACAATTTCTGATTACAATGTTCTCCCAAAAGTTTTTGGCAAAAAATATCTTCAACTTTCAAGGACTTTCAACCATTGACATCATCTACTCCTGACATTAAACAATCTACATCATCATGGCTTGGTGGCTTGATGATCCAGGATCCCTCAAAGCAGATGATCCTCCTTCTGACTTATTGTCAGAAGGTCAATAGTAGCTTAATTCTATGTCACAGTGCCTATGTCATTCACCTCACTTCATCTCATCATGTAGGCATTTTAACAAATCATCATAAGAAAAAACTGAGTATAGTACAATAAGATATTCTAAAAGACAGTGAGAAACCACATTCCTATAACTTTTATTACATATTTTGTTATAGTTGTTCTATTTAATTATGAGTTATTGTTAATCTCTTACTGTGCCTAATTTATAAATTATCCATTCAGCCACTCTATGTCTTTTGATTTGGAGAATTTAGTACATTCACATTCAATATTATTATTGATAGGTAAGGACTTACTACTGCCATGTTGTTATTTGATTTCTGGTTGTTTTGTGGTACTCTTTCTTACTTCCTGTCTTTAATTGTTAAAAGTGATTTTCTCTTGTAGTGTGTTTTAATTTCTTGCTTTTTATTTTTTGTGTATCTATTGTAGGTTTTTTTGATTTGAGGTTATGATGTGGCTTGAAAAAAACATTTTATAACCAATTATTTTAAACATATGACAATTCTGTTTACAAACAAATAAACAAGCAAAGAGAAATCTAACAGAAATTCTACTTTTAACTCCACTTCCTCCACTTTTTGACTTTTGTTGTTTCCATCCATATATGTTTATACTGTCTCAAAAACTGTTGTGTTATTTTTGATAGGTTTGTTTGTTAGTTTTCCTACTCAAGATATAAGTGATTTATACACTGCAATTACAGCAATAGAGTATTCTATATTTGTGTACTTACTGTTACCAGTGAGTTGTGTACCTTCAGATGATTTCTTATTGCTCATTAACATCCTTTTCTTTCAGATTGAAGAACTTCTTTTAGTATTTCTTATAGAACAGGCCTGGTGTCGATGAAATCCCTCAGCTTTTGTTTGTCTGGGAAAGTCTTTATTTCTCCTTTATGGCTGAAGGATATTTTTGTAGGATATAATATTCTAGAGTTAAGTTTTTTTTTTTCCTTCAGCACTTTGAATAGTTCATGCCACTCTCTCCTGGCCTGTAAGGTTTCCACTGAGAAGTCTGATGCCATGTGTATCGGGGCTCCTTTATATGTTATTTCTTTTTTCTTGCTTCCCTTAGGACCTTTTCTTTATCCGTGACCTTTGGGAGCTTGATTATTACATGCTTTGAGGTAGTCTTGTTTGGGTTAAATCTGCTTGGTGTTCTATGACCGTTTTGTACCTGAATATTGCTGTCTTTCTTTAGGTTTGGAAAATTCCCTGTTATTATGTCTTCTCAAACCAAATAACGTGAGGTTGAATTAAACCAAGATGAGGAATTTTTATCAAGATTTGCAAAGATCTCTGAAATACGTCTGAAGTTATGCTAGGCAGAGCATGGAAGCCACTGAGGATTAAACATAAGCATGACCACTTAACAAAACCAAGGCGGGGGGAGGGGTGCTGCAAAGTAGTGCCTTCCAGACCTTGAGGTTTATGGAAGAGGGACCCAAGGCTCAGGGTATTTGGGTTTTTCCAAGCTTTATGAAGGTATAATTGACAAATAAAATTTTTATACATTTACAGTGTACAACTTGATATTTTGATATTTGTATACATTGTAAAATGCTTAAATCAAGCTAATTAACATATTGACATATCATCTCACATTCTTAGGGTTTTTTTGTATGTTGGAAACATTTAAGATCTGTCTTAACAAATTTAAAGTATATAATACATGGTTGTTAGCTATATCCACCAGGCTGTTCCTAACTGAAACTTTGTACTCTTTGGCCAACATCTCCCTATCCCTGTTCCCCAATCCTTGGCAACCACTATTCTATTCTTGGCTTCTATGAGTTCTACTTTGTTAGATTCCACATATAAGTGAGATCATGTGGTATTTGTCGTTTTATTCCTTGGCTTATTTTATTTAACATAATGTCTTCCTGTCACAAATGACATGGATTCCTTTTTTAAGGCTCAGTAATATTCCATCATGTATATATAGCACATTGTCTTTATATAGTCATCCTTTGAGGGGCACTTAGGTTGATTCCATATATTGGCTATTGTGAATAGTGCTGCAATGAATATGAGAGTGCAGATGTCTATTTGATGTACCGATTTCATTTCCTTTGTATATATACCCAGAAGTGGGATTGTTGGAGCATATGGTAGTTCTAGTTTTAATTTTTTGAGGCATCTCCATACTGTTTTCCATAATGGCTGTAATTTCAATAATTTACATTATTTTCAAGAGTGTACAAAGGTTCTCTTTTCTTCACATACTTGCCAACACTTAATTTTTGTCTTTTTGGTAATAGCCATTCTAACAGGTGTGATGTCTCATTGTGGCTTTAATTTGCATTCCCCTGATGATTAGTGATGCTGAGTATTTTTTCATATATCAGTTGGCCATTTGTATGTCTTCTTTAGAGAAGTGCCTATTGAGGTCTTCTGCCCAGTTTTTAATTGGGTTATTTGTTTTCTTGCTATTATGTTATTTTAAAAGCTGTTCGAGCAAGGCAGCCGCTTGTCAACTCCTTCCTAGGATGTGAAGCAGTATGTAAAAATAAAAATAAAGGGATAAGCAGATAGGTTTTATGAAAAAAATGTTTCTGTAGAGTATTGATTTATCTCTCATCAGTGTGAAAAAAACAAACATTTTCAAAATCACATTGGCCCCAGGAAACCTAAGTGGGGACCTACCTCCTTTGCTGTTTGTAGACTCCTTTGTTTATTTAGTCTTGCCTCTGTATGCGGCTAAGGCTTACATTGAGCTCAAAAGGTCTCAGAGAATTTATTTATCAATTAATTCTACTGCAGACCTGTTCCTTAGCTGTATTAGTCAGAATGCATCAAATCTTTTCGGGAGTTCTAATGCACCTAGAATTAGGCCCAGCTGATTTATATAATCTGAGCATCAGTTCTCTTCCCTGCTGGTAGGCTGTAGAAAATATTAGACACCTACTGTTGTCAATATTATTGGTATTTACAACCAAGCCATAGGAGGATCTAAACTTTTAAACTATATAAGCCTGTTTTCATGAACAGATTTAAAATGTGATCATTGAGACAGTATAAATGACAAAAGACCAGCACAAAGAATTCCTTTCTTCTATACAGTTTGGCATCAAAATACAGGACCCCAGGAACCACATTTTTTTTAAAAAAAAACTACCATCAGCTGTGGCCTGGAGTCTGAGGGTTTAGGGTGTCAAAGCAATGAGAATATTTTCTTTTTTTTTTTCTTTTTTTTTTGAGACAAAGTCTCCCGTTGTTGCCTGGGCTAGAGTGAGTGCCGTGGCATCAGCCTAGCTCACAGCAATCTCAAACTCCTGGGCTTAAGCGATCCTCTTGCCTCAGCCTCCCAGGTAGCTGGGACTACAGGCATGCACCACCATGCCCGGCTAATTTTTTCTATATATATTTTAGTTGGCCAGATAATTTCTTTCTATTTTTAGTAGAGACAGGGTCTCACTCTTGCTCAGGCTGGTCTCGAACTCCTGACCTTGAGCAATCCACCCGCCTCGGCCTCCCAGAGTGCTAGGATTAGAGGCGTGAGCCACTGCACCCGGCCTCTTTCTTTTTTTTTGATGAAAATGTCTTTCTCCAATGACACCAGAAACCTTGTTTGCACCCAGGAAGGAATAGATTCTTTTACTTCTTATGGTAATAGCAATAGTATTGAATATAGAAATTCATATTTTAAAGCACTTAAGTTTTTATCTTACTTAAGATATTATAGTCTCTGTGTGTTTTCTAATATAAATTAACACAAGCAATACATGCACATGGTTTAAAAAAATCAAGTGCCACAAAATGACATATTTTTTAAAGTAAGTCTCCTTCCACCCAAGACTTCTCAAAGGTCACAATGTCTTATGTCTCCTTGCAGTAATTTCCCAGGCTGATACATAATTGTGTGTGGGTGTGTATGTGTGTGTATATATGCATCCTTTCAAATCATAAATGGGAACATACTACACAAACTATTCTTTACTTAGTTTTACTAAAGTCCAGTTTCCTCATCTCTTCTCTATACTTCTATAGTAGCATGTTAATTGAAATTTTCATTGAGATAATTAAAGATTCATACGGAGTTGTAAGCAATAATACCGAGCGATCACTTGTTCACTTTGCCCAGTTCACCCCAGTGGTAATATTTTGCAAAATTACAGTATAATATCACAATCAAGATATTGACATTGATACAATCCATCAATATTATTCAGATCTCCCCATTTTCTGATATTCATTTGTGTGTGTGTATTATTTATTTAGTTATATACATTTGTTTCCTCCTGTGCAGGTTTGTGTATCCACCACACAGTCAAAACACTGAACAATTCCAACAACACAAAGATATCTGAAAATATCTCCTTTAGACCTACCTCCTGCTGCCCCTCCCTCATTTCTGACCCCGGGCAACTACTAACCTGTCCTCCATTTCTAAAATTTTGTCATTTCAAAAATGCTACATAAGCAGCACAATTCACAATCGCAAAGATGTGGAAACAACCCAAATGCCCATCAATCCACGAATGGATTAGTAAACTGTGGTATATGTATACCATGGAGTATTACTCAGCTATAAGAAATAACGGTGATACGACATCTCTTTGGTTCTCCTGGAGAGAGTTGGAACCCATTATATTAAGTGAAGTATCCAAAGAATGGCAAAACAAACATCACATGTACTCACCAGAAAATTGGTTTCCCTGATCATCACCTAAATGCACATTGGGGAAGGACACCAATTGGATATCAGACTGAGACGGGGGGTGGGCGGAGGGGATGGGTATATGCCTACATGATGAGTGCGTTGTGCACCGTCTGGGGAATGGTCATGCTTGAAGGTGCTGACTCAGGGAGGTGGGGGGTGGGGGGAGGGGATGGAGGTATGACTACATGGTTAGTGCCAGGCTCACTGTCTGGAGAATGGTCACGCTTGAGGCTCTGACTCAGGGGGATGGGCAGGACATGGACAATGTATGTAACCTGAGCTTTTGTACCCCCATGATGAGCTGAAATTAAAACAAAAATGCTATATAAATGGAATCACATATTTTCTGTCCTTTTGGGATGGGCTTCTTTCATTCAGCATAATTTCCTATGGATTTATCCAAGTTATTCTGTATCAATAGTTTGTTCTTTTTTATTGCTGAGTAGTAGCATTCTCTGGTATGGATTTACTAGTGTTTTTTTTTTTTTCTTTTTTTTTAACCATTCACTTGTTAAAGGATATCTGGGCTGTTTCGAGTTTTTGTCTACTGAGAATAAAGCTGTTCTGAACATTTGTGTGAACAGAAATTTCCACTTCTCTGTGATAAATTCCCAAGAATACATTCCCTGGGTCACATAGTAATCACATGTTTAATTTTGTAAGACTCTGCCAAACTAGTTTGCAGAGTGGCTATACCATTTCACGTTCCCACAGCAAATTATGAGTGATCCATTTTTTTTCTGAATCCTCATCAACATTTGGTGTTGTCACTGTTTTTTTTATTTCAGCCATACTGATAGACGTATGGTGATATGTCATTGTGGTTTCAGTTTGTATTTCCCTGAAGGCTAATGATGATGAACATCTTCTCATGTGCTTATTTGCCATATGTATATCCACTTGGGTGATACATCTCTTCAGCATGTCCTCTTGATCATTTTATAATTGGATTATTTGTTAATTTGCTGCTGAGTCTTAAAAGCTCTTTATATATATTTGACACTAGTCCTTTATCATATACGCTGTTTGCAAATATTTTCTCCCAGTATGCAGCTTATCTTTCATCCTCTTCACATGGAATTTCACAGAATAGTTTTTAATTTTGTTGAAGTATATTTTTTCTTTTTCCTTTTATGGATCATACATTTGGTGTCAAGTCTAAGAACTCTTTGCCTAGCCCTAGATTCCAAAGATTGGTTCTTACACATTTTTCTAAAAGTTTTTATAGTTTTATGTTTTACCGTTAAGTCTGTTATCCATTTGAGTTAATTTTTGTACAAAGTATGAGGTTTAGGAGAATTTTTTTTCTTTTGCCTATAGATGTCCAATTGCTTTGGCACTATTTCTTGAGAAGGTTATCCTTCCTCTATTAAATTGCTTTTGTACGTTTGTTAAAAATAGTTGACCATATTTGTGAAGATCTGTTTCTAGACTCTTTATTTTATTCAATTAACCAATTTGTCTATTTCTCTATAAATACTATACTTAGCTATTGTAACCATATAGTAAGCCTTATCATCAGGTGAAGTGATTCCTCCCACTATATTCTTCTTTGTCAAGACTGTTTTATCTATCCTAGGGCCTATGCCTTCCTATATAAATTTATAATAAGCTTGTCTATGTCTTAAAAAAAACTTGCTGGGGTTTATATTAAATGTATAGATTAATTTGGGGATAATTGACATCTTTACTATGTTGAATCTTCCAATCCGTGAACATGGTATGTGTCTCCATTTATATGGGTCTTTTTGGATTTATTTTATCAGCACTTTGTAACTTTTCAGCATACAGACCCTGTACATGTTTTGTTACATGTATTCCTAAGGATTTAATTATATTTGCAGTAATTGTAAATGGTACTGTGTTTTCAATTTCTGTTTCCATAAGTTCATTGTTAATATATAGAAATATGATTGATTTTTGTGTCTTGCTCTTGTATGTGCAACCTTGCTGAATTTAATTAATTCTAGGAGATTTTGTGTAGATTCCTTAGATTTTCTATATATGCAACCATATCCTCTGCAAATAGAGACTTATTTCTTCCTTTCCAATACCCATGAATTTTATTTCTTTTTCTTGTCCTAAAGCAGAGGTTAAACTTATAGTACTATGTTTAATAATATTAGTGAGAGCAGACATCCTTGCTGATATTAGGAGGAAACCATTCTGCCTTTCACCATTAAGAATAATGTTAGTTGTAAGTGTTTTATTGAAGCTCTTAATCAAATTGAGGTAATTCCCCTCCATTCCTAAGTTGCTGAGAGTTTATATCATAAATGGGTGCTGGATTCCATCAAATGCTTTTTTCTGTTTCAGTTGATATGATCATATGTTTTTCCTTCTTTAGCTTCTTGATATGGTGGATTACATTGATTGCTCCTCAAATGTTGATCAAGTCTTGCAACTTAGAATAAATCATATTTGGCCATGGTGTAAAACTCTTTATACATTACTGAATTCAGTTTGCTAGTATTTTGTTGAGAATTTTGGCATCTAAGTTCATGAGAGATATTGGTCTGTCATTTTCTTTGCCTTCCTCTCTTTCTCCCTTCCTTCCTTCCAGTACTGTCTTTGTTTGGTTTTGGTATCAGGGTAATATTGGCATTATCAAATGTTCTGGGAAGTATTCCCTCCTCTCCTATATTCTAGAGGAGATTGTGTAAAACAAGTGTTAATTCTCCTTTAAATGTTTGGTAGAATTCTACAGTAAAACCTGGAAATTTATTTCTCAGGAGCTTTTTAATTATGAAATCAATTTCTTTAATAGTTATAGGCCCATTAAGATTATCTATTTCACATTTTGGGTCTATGGATTTTTGATTTTCAGGGAATTGATCCATTTCTTCTAAGTTTTCCAATTCATGTATATACAGTTGTTCCTAATATTTCCTTATTATATTTTTAATGATTGTAGGATCTGCAGTGATATCCCCTAGTTTATGCCTGATCATGATTTGTGTCTTCTCTTTATATTTTTGTCAGTCTTGCTAAAGGCTTATCAATTATTTTGAGATTTTTCAATATTATTGATTTGTTCAAAGAGTCAGCTTTTTGTTTTATTCATTTCCTCTGTGCTTCCCTATTTTCAATTTCATTAATTTCTGATCTTTTTATTTCCTTCCTTCTGCTTGCTTGGTGTTATTTTACTCTTCATTTTCTAGTTTCTTCAGGTAGAAATGTAGTGTATTGATTTGAGACATGTCTTTATTTCTAATTTAAACATTTGGTACTATAAATTCCCTTCTCAGCACTACTTTAGTTTATCCCAGATATTTTGATATATTTTATTTTCATTCACTTCTCTGTGTTTTTCATTTCTACTGAGATTTATTCTATGACTAAGGAATTATTTAGAAGGGTGCTGTTTAATCTCTAGATGATTAGAAACCTTGCATTGTATTTATGTTACTGATTACCTGTTTGATTCCATTATTGTCAGAGAACACACTGTATAATTTCAATTCTTTTAAATTTCTTGACGTTTGTTTTATGGACAAGAAAATGGTATATCTCTGTGAAATTTCCCTGGGTGCTTGGAAAAAATGTGTATTTTGCTGGTTTGGGGTGGACTTTTCTATATATGTCAATTAGATCCTGTTGGTTGATAGCATTGCTCAGATCTTCTATATTCTTATTGGTATTCTGTGTAGTAGTTCTATCAGCTGCTGAGAGGGGAGGTTTTGAAGTGTCCAGCTATAATTGTGGGTTTATTTATTTCTACTTTCAGCTCCATCAATTTTTGTTTCATGTATTTTGAGACTCTGATTTTTGGTGTGCAGACATCTAGGATTGTAATGTCTTCCTGATTAATCCTTCTACAATTATACAATGTCTCTCTTTGAAGTGATTTTCTTTAATCAGAAGTCTATTTTATTAGATATTAATATAGCCACACCTACTTTATTAATGTTTACATATATATCTTTCTCCATCCTTTTACTTGCAACTTATTTATGCCACTGAATTTACTTATGACATCAAAAAGTAGTGCTGGAAAGAAAATTTAAAACATTAAATGCTTACATTAGAAATGAGGACAGGTCTCAAATGAACAATCTAAGTTCCTACCTCAAAAAACTAGAAAAAGCATTGATGTATTTGTAAGGAGCATATAGTTGGGTTCTGTTTTTTAATTTACTCTTCTAATCTTTGTCTTTTAATTGTTGTATTTACAGCAATTTGATGTAATTATTGATGTATTATCACTTGAGCTTGTTACTTGTTTTCCTTTGCTTTTGCCTCTGGTGCCTCCTCTTTTTCTCTTTTCTTGCCTTACTGTGGGTTGCTTAGTCATTTTTTAGTGTTCCATCTTGATTCATCTATAGTATTTCTGAATCTCTTTCTTTGTATAGTTTTCATAGTGATTGCTCTGCATATTACAACATAAATATGTGCCTTATAATAATCCACTGGTATCAACTTTTTTGTTAGTAAACTTTCTTTATTGGCTGATGACAAGAACTGGCACAGTCCATTGTACAAATTCAATAAGTGTTTGTTGAATATATAAAGATCACACTGGAAATTTTGATAAGAATGCCACATTGGTTTTTTTAAGCAGCTTTATTTTCTGAAGAGAAAATAAAAGATAGTCTTACTAGATGTAGAATCTGTGGTTGACAGTGCTTCTCTTCCAGCACTCAAAAAATGTTGTGTCTGTCACATCTTTCTAACCTCAATGTTTTCATGAGAAATCTACTCTTGAACTGGTGTTCCCCTGTAGGTAATGTGACATTTCTCTCAGGCTGCTTTTAAGATTTTTTTCTTTGTCTGTATGCTTTAAGAGTTTAATTATGATGTGTTTTAGCATCTTTCTTTGGTTTTTCTTTTTTATGGCTCAATCAGCTTCTTGGGTCTGCAGGTTTGTGTCTTTTGCCAAATTAAAAGTCTTCAGCCACTATTTCTTCAAATACTCTTTCAGCCCCACTTTCTGTCTCCTATCCTCCTTGAACAGATTTTACAAATGTGGGAATATTTTGTTATTATCCCATGGGTCCCTTAGGCTCTGTTTCCTTTTCATTTATTTTCTCTCTGTTGTTCAAAATGGGTGGTTTCTATTATTCTATCCTAAGTTTAGGTATTCTGTCATCTCCACTCTACTGTTAAGCACATTCAGCAAATTATTTATTTGGTTTTCATATTTTTCAGTTTTAATTTCCATTTGGTTCTTTTTTATGACTTCCATTTTTTTGCTATTTTCTAATTTTTTCATTTGTTTCCAGAGAATTTGTAATTGATTGCAGAAGCATCTTTATAATGACTGCTTTGAATTTTTTGTCAGCTAATTCCAAAATTGGCTTTATCTCAGTGTTAGCATCAGTTGATTGCTTTTTCTCATTCAAGTTGTGATTTTCTTGTTCTTGTTATGATGGGTGGTTTTCAAGTTTATCTTGGACATTTTGCTCATTATGTTAGGACACTCTGAGAGCTATTTGTTTTTTATTTCAACATGCAGTCACCCTGTTTTAGTTTAGCATGCAGGTCCTGACCTAATTTTGTAGGCTGCAGTTCCAATGACAATTTATTTTCAGGGCCCGTATGGTGTTATTTTGGTCTGCTGCTTTTATATGGTGCCATTGGGGCTCCCCATGTTTCCTGCCAGTGATACCTGAAGGGGATCAAAGTGTGTATCATAAAGTCAGGCTGCAAGGTGCTCTAGTTGGAGAGGGGAGGAGAGGGGCATATTGAGATCTCCTTATAGATGTCCCCAGTTGCTCTGGTGTCTCTGGGTGGGGATAAGAAAATCTTCCTCATGGGAACAAAGAAGTTTCCAAGATCTGGCCACTTAGCATTGACCAGATTTCTTTTTCCAGTTCCTCCTGCCTTCCCTGATATCTTTCAGTAGGGGAGGAGAGTCTCTAGCTTGTGGGGACAAAAAATGCTTTCCAGACTGGGCCTTTGGCAACCTTTATAAAAATATTTATTTTTAACACCTTTATTGATATATAATTTGCATAATGCAAAAATCATCCACTGTAAGCATAAAAAACAATACTTTTTGTAAAGTTATAGAATTGCACAACCAGAATCATACTCTAGTTTTAGACATTTCCATCACCACAAATAATTTGTTCCTATCCTTTTGCAATTAATCCATGCTTCCACCTCTAGCCTCAAACAACCACCGATTTGCTTCCATTCTCTATAAATTTGCAACTCTGGATTGATCCACCAGGGGGTTGTTGTTAGTTTTTTGTTAGTTATTAATAGTTAGTTTATGGACATTCTGTACTCTTTGTGTTAATTTGTTACCCCTAAAGTATGCAGCCACTGTTGTCCCTGCTCAGGTTTTTTTTTTTAATTCTTTTTGTATTTTTAAGTCTGTCTTCTTAAGGACACCCCTGGGTGAGCATACCTTTTGAGCAGACGGTATTGGTCAGTCGTGCTAAAACACTTCAAGCTATTAGTTTGGTGCAAAAGTAATTGCAGTTTTAGCATTGTTGAAATGTGTTGTTTGCTATTGGAATACATTCTTAAATAAATTTGATTAGGTTATACATCACTTTAATGCACATTTTTCACCTTTTTGCTAATGACTTATTACTTGCTGTTTATTTAATATTTATTTTAGACTATGGAAATGGTGTTAGACAAAAAGCAAATTCAAGCGATTTTCTTATTCCAGTTCAAAATGGGTCGTAAAGCAGCGGAGACAACTTGCAACGTCAACAACGCATTTGGCCCAGGAACTGCTAACGAACATACAGTGCAGTGGTGGTTCAAGAAGTTTTGTAAAGGAGATGAGAGTCCTGAAGATGAGCAGCGCAGTGGCCGGCCATTGGAAGTTGACAACAACCAACTGAGAGCAATCATCGAAGCTGATGCTCTTACAACTACATGAGAAGTTGCTGAAGAACTCAACGTTGACCATTCTATGGTCATTCAGCTTTTGAAGCAAATTGGAAAGGTGAAAAAGCTTGATAAGTGGGTGCTTCATGAGCTGACTGAAAATCAAAAAAAAATAATCGTTTTTTTAAAGTGTCATCTTCTGTTATTGTACCCAGCAGCAAAGAACCATTTCTCAATCAGACTGTGATGTGAGACAAAATGTGGATTTTATACAACAACCGGCAATGACCAGCTCAGTGGTTGGACAGAGAAGAAGCTCCAAAGCACTTCCCAAAGCCAAACCTGTACCAAAAAAAGGTCATGGTCACTGTTTGGTGGTCCGCCACCAGTCTGATCCACTACAGCTTCCTGAATCCCTGCGAAAACATTAAATCTGAGAAGTATGCTCAGCAACTTGATGAGACTCACTGAAATGTGCAACATCTGGAACCGGCATTGGTCAACAGAAAAGACCCAATTCTTCTCCAAGACAATGCCTGAGCACGTCATACAACCCACGATGCTTCAAAAGTTGAACGAATTGGCCTATGAAGTTTTGCCTCATCTGCCATATTTACCTGACCTCTCGCCAACCCACTATCACTTCTTTAAGCATCTTGACAATTTTTTGCAGGGAAAACGCTTCCACAACCAGCAGGATGCACAAAATGCTTTCTAAGAGTTTTCCGAATCCTGAAGCACGGATTTTTACCCTACAGAAATAAACAAACTTATTTCTCATTGGCAAAAATGTGTTGATTGTAATGGCTCCTATCTTGATTAATAAAGATGTGTCTGACCCTAGTTATAATGATTTAAAATTCATGGCCCAAAACCACAATTACTTTTGCACCAACCTTAATAGTAAGTGTTCCAACTTTGGTTGATGAATCTCTGTGTGAGTTGGACATTTTATTCAAAATTCAAGCAGTTTATAGGTATGTCCCAGCTTTCACTTCCAACTGGGCCCTCTCATGTCTCCTTTGTCATGTGCAAGGCCTCACATTTGGCCAGTGATTTATGCATAGCTAGGGTTCTCTCTGGCCTCTCCTTAGCACTCATGTAGCCTTGAGCATGTGCACAAGCTTCTAGACTTCCAGAGACATATGGAACCTTATCAAGGCCCACAATGGCTGTCTCATTCCCTGGATTTTCCTGTTTCTTTTAAGGTTAGTCTGCCATTCTGTTGCTTGCCAATCAGGATCACCACATCAGCCACACCATGATGTTGTCTTTCCCCCATTTGTTTGTCACGAAGATCACCTGGGTTTCCTACAATGCTGGTGGGGAGGGAGAGTGCTTTGCTGCACTCCAGATCAATTCAGCCATGTATAGCAGCAGAGTTGTTAGTTTTACAGCTTGTCCTACCCTAGTAGATCTGCTGCACTGATAGACGTAGGGGAAATAGGAGCAGTAGGACTAAAACATATCAGATTCGTGCTGTTCTTACCTGAGATTTAGTAGTTTTATTTGTTTGTTTGTTTGTTTTTTGAGACAGAGTCTCACTTTGTTGCCTGGGCTAGAGTGAGTGCTGTGGCATCAGCCTACTCACAGCAACCTCAAACTCCTGGGCTCAAGTGATCCTCCTGCCTCAGCCTCCCAAGTAGCTGGGACTACAGGCATGTGCCACCATGCCCAGATAATTTTTTCTATATATATTTTTAGTTGGCCAGATAATTTCTTTCTATTTTTAGTAGATACGGGGTCTCACTGTTGCTCAGGCTGGTCTCAAACTCCTGAGCTCAAACAATCCACCCGCCTCAGCCTCCCAGAGTGCTAGGATTACAGACGTGAGCCACCACGCCTGGCCAGTAGTTTTTTTTAAAATAAAACAATTCTCAATTTTTGTACGCCCTTGATTGATTTCCAGAGTCTAGAGATGGATTTTTGTCAATTTTTTCCAGTTTGATGATTGCTTTTTAGGGAAAATATTTCCTGACCTTCCCTTTTGGCATAACCCATAATAGTTTGTAACTGTTCTCCTTGCTGCCTCTCTTGTCCTGCTACATTACAACCCCCAGGAACACATCACTGGTTTGCCATAGCACTAAAAATAAAATCCAAACTTCTTACTGTGGCCTACAGGGCCTGACATTATCTCAAACTGCTCCCTTTACCCAGTCAATCCACTGTCTTGAGCCCCGGGGCCCTTCTTTCTGTTCCTGCAACATATGTGCTCTTCCCTTTTCTGTTCTCTTGTACTTGCTGTTCCCTCTGCCTGAAATGCAGAATATCTGTCTTCTGTCATCACTTAGATCTCACCTCCTCAAGGAGGCCTTCCCTGACCAGCCAAGGCAACACCCCCTCTGGCCCCATTGCTCCATTTAATTTTGTTCATAGCACTAGTTTATTGTCTATGCTGAGACCTCCTGATACACATTCCATGGGGGCAGGGACTTTGTATTCCTTAGCACCTCCAACTGCACCTGGTATGTAATAGGTGGCTGTGGGGCATTTTTGCATGTCTAAGCAAGCAAAAATATATACTGGATATCTTTCTATATTTTTACGATTCTTTGTACTGGCTGCATATTTTCTCATTGTAAAATGTACTATCATTCATTTCCTTAAATGTCATACTATAAGAACTCAGCATCACGTGAGAATTATAGGAATAAACTTTGGAATCAGGCAAACTTGAGTTCAAATTCTGGATCAATCAGTTCCTACCCATATGATTTCATACCAGTTTCTAATCTCTCTGTGTCTAACTCACTTTCCTTATTTGAAATATCAGTATCTGACTCACAGGGTTGTAATGAGTATTAAATAATACAATGTAAAAGGCCCAGGATTATGCCAGGCTCTTAGCAAATGGAAGTTAAATTGCTTTATTTTGCCTTTGCCTGAAATGGCAAAGTTGCTCCCTAGCACTTTCCTTTCACTGGCAATCCTTCACAATGAGAATACAACCAAGCCCAAATAGACTAACTGAGCCTGTCTCCTCTTTTCCATTTGGCACTCCTTTTGCACAGACACTGATGTGATCTGGGAACACTTCACTCCATTTTTGGGTAATAGCCCAGCAAAGAGAATGAGGCTAAGGATGAGACAAGTTCCTCAAAGCACATCAGCTGAGAAGGTTGCAAATGGAGACTGAAACACCTTCTGCTCCTCCTATCAGAACCAGAGGATGGTGGAATTCTGGAAAACCCAGAAAATTGTTAAATAAAATGAGAAGAACTCATTGATTTAAAATTTTCCATGTGTAAAGTCAACCATACTCCAGCCACCACTGTAGCTTGTAAGTCTGGTGTTTGAAATCTTGCTTTTAAATCAGTAAAATCCTGAAGCAACAGTGTACTAGTGCACTTATTCTGCAAGCTTATTCTAAATATATGTGTTTTGTTTGTAGATGGTGGGGAGAGCAGGAAGGGATAGGAGCAAAGGGATATTTATATGATTTACATCTATCTTGCAGAAAGCAGATTCTGCTGGAAAATGAAATTTTAAACTTCAAATTTTTCTTGATTAGAATCTTATAAAAACAGATATATAGTGATATTGTTGATAGAAGGTTAAATCAAGATAACAAAATCTGTATAAATGTGACTTCCTGTCATGCAACCCAGATGTGGTAGGCGGCTTTCCTTTCTGACTTAAAAAGCATCCTTGCTGATGACCAAGGATTCAATTTGATTTCCTCTTGCACTTGGAGGCTCCTTTGTGAGGCCTTTTCCTGCAGGTAACCAGTGGAGACTCCCTCTAATAATCCAGTTATCAGGGGACGGCCCTTCTAGGGCTATCTTATTCTCAGCAATATCAACATGAATTGTGCCATTTGCAGGCCTCTGATCATGCTTTCTCTCCAACCTCACCAGTATTCTACAAACATACACCAGATTACAAGGGGGGATATAAAGTTTTTTACTAAAGAATGAGAGAGAGCAAGAGTAAATGGAAGTCATAGTCTTTTACAGACTGTCTACTACATTTGATATCTAGTGAAGGGGCCACTGCAATCCAATGAGAGTCTTTTTCAACATACAGTACTGGGTTAATTGCATATCCATGTGGAAAATTAACCATGACACTCAAACAGTACACAAAAATAAACTTGAGATAGATCATAGACTTAAATATGAAAGATAAAACAACAAAACTTCTAGAATAAAATATCAGAAAATACCTTCATGACGTTGGGTTAGGCAAAAAGCTCTTAAACAAGGCATAAAAAGCACTAACTATACATGAAAAGATTTATAAAGTGGACTTCATTACAATTATGGACTTATTAATGAGATTTAATTAAAATACTGTATAAAAATAATACATGAGCTTAATTAGCACTAGCTGCTAAAACAAACCATGCAAGAATGGTTTATTTCTCATTCACATTATAGTAAAATGTGGGTTAACTCTTTTCTAAGTAGTGATTCAAGAACTCAGGCTACTTTTGTCTAGTGGCTTCAAGGTCACCCTGGTATTACTGAGACAGCAAACAGGGAAAAGACAGTGCTATGGTCTGAATGTTTGTGTCCCTCTAAAGTTCATATGTTGAAATCCTAACCCCCAAGATAATGGTATTATGAGGTAAGGCCTTTGGGAGAGATTATAAAAGAGACCCCAGAGAGCTATCTAGCCCTTTTTACCATGTTAAGACACAGCAAGAAGGTGCCATCTATGAACCAGGAAATGGGCCCTCACCAGACATTGAGTCTGCTAACTTCTTGATCTTGGACATCCTAGCCTCTAAAACTGCAAAACGGGCCGGGCGCAGTGGCTCACGCCTGTAATCCTAGCACTCTGGGAGGCCGAGGCGGGTGGATCACTCGAGGTCAGGAGTTCGAGACCAGCCTGAGCAAGAGCGAGACCCCGTCTCTACTAAAAATAGAAAGAAATTATCTGGCCAACTAAAAATATATATAGAAAAAATTAGCCGGGCATGGTGGCGCATGCCTGTAGTCCCAGCTACTCGGGAGGCTGAGGCAGTAGGATCGCTTAAGCCCAGGAGTTTGAGGTTGCTGTGAGCTAGGTTGACACCATGGCACTCACTCTAGCCAGGGCAACAAAGTGACACTCTGTCTCCAAAAAAAAAAAAAAAGACAAAAACTGCAAAACGAATTTCTGTTGTTTATCAGTCACCCAGTCTATGGTACTTTGTTATAGCAGCCTGAATAGACTAAAAGAGATCATCAGAAAAGGCAAAGTGAATACTTAACCACTTAGGTGCAGAAGAGACTCGTGTCACTTCCACTCAAATTCTATAGACTGGAACCAGTCTCATGGTCGATCCAACTGCAAAGGAATGCTGGGAAGTATAGAATAGTTTAGGGCTATGCATGAACACTAATAGTCTCTGCCAAGATTAGCTAATGAAAGGCAAAGTATCATTTTGGTACACTAATATTAAGTCAAAAGAATCATGCTTGAAGGTGCTGACTCGGGGAAGTGGGGGGTGGGGGGAGGGGATGGAGGTATGACTACATGATGAGTGCCAGGCGCACTGTCTGGAGAATGGACACGCTTGAGGCTCTGACTCAGGGGGATGGGCGGGACATGGACAATGTATATAACCTGAGCTTTTGTACCCCCATGATGAGCTGAAATTAAAAAAAAAAAAGAATTTTGAAATGAGCACATACCAAAAATAACTGTGAAAGCAAAAACCAAACTTGAAGTTTAGAGATTCAGGGTATCTCTTGCTCTTCCTGATATATAAAGACCCTTTTTCTGCCTGCCTGACTCCTGTGACCACTTGAAGAATTTACACTGGACTGAGCAGAAAGGTACTGGTAAGAAAGAGATGAATAGATCCTGAAGATGAGAGGAAAGAGCAAGAGAAGAGCCAGCAGCACAGACAAAGTTTGGGGAAGACTTGGGAGAGATTGAGAGAGAAAAATGAGAGAGATTTAGGGGCATCTGCACTGTGAGTAAGCTTCTGAAAGAGAATGACATGGAGAAGGAAGTTTTAGAAAGAACTTTATGAAGGTTTGGTGTACCTTGAGATTGGAATCCCCTTTGGTGCTTTCCAAGACAACATCAACATTTGTTTCTCATATTTTTCTTGATATTCAGAATAGTGTTTCTTTGAATGTGCCCTTGTGTCAAGACTGGGTCTTGAGGCAGATGAGCTTTATAGAGTTTACACAGAAATTCTTAGTAAATGCTAACAAATGCTTGCATAAAGTGCTCACTTTCAAGGAACAATGGCAAAGTTGATGTGCTATGTATGAACTTCTCCTGGAATGACTGCATAAGGATATTTATGACTGTGAATGGAACTCCTGTGCCCAGGAACTTAGAATATCCCTGGATATCATTTTATTGATACCAGAAATTGATATGTTTCAAATGCCAACCTTAATGTCAAAAGTTAGTATGGCCACAGCACTTCTACTGGGAGGTTAGTGAACAAGTAGAAAGGCAAATAGAAGCCAACTTGACTTATGAAAAAGAGTAGAATTTTTGGAGCCAAATCAACCTAAGTTTTTATCTGGGCCTAAGTTTATCTTTGTGACTTTGGATCAATTCTTCGAGATTTCTGAGTGCAAATTTCATCCTCTGTAAAATGACAGAAATGACATTACCTTATAGTGTTTATGGTGAGGAATTAGAGATCATAAATATAAAGAATTTAGCACTGTGCTTGGTGCATGGCAGGTGCTTAATGTATATCAGAGGCCTTGTCGTTCACCCCCACTTCCTAATTAACAAAGTTCGGAGAATGAGAAGATGAGTAAGGCTTTGCTTAGGAGGTGAATGATGAGAAGTGGGAACATTCCTGAGGACATGAAAAATACAAGTAAAGAACTGAAAGTGTGTGCATGGCAGGGGGGATCATGGCATTTGCAGAAAAGAGAAGACTTCATGAGGGGAAGTACAGAAGGTAAAGTTGTACAGGTCTGCCAGATCCTTCATGAACTGGCTGGATGGCCTCTCCAGCTTCATCCTGTACCACAGCACTCCTTGTCTCTGAGCTTCACCCACAATAGCCCTCTCAGTTCCTTGAATATTCTGTGCTTCTTCCTACATCTGCCTCCCACAGGGCCTTTGCATATGCTGTTCTCTCTATCTGGAATGCATCCCCCTCACCACACCTTTGACTTAGTTAACTCTTATTCATCCTTTATATGTTAACTCAAATGTCAGGCAAGTCTTCCTCGAGATGAGACCTATAATATGCTCTGAAAATAATCTGTAATCTCCCTTTGTATCACTAATCATGGTTGGTAATTATAAATTACTTTGTGCAATTATTTGTTTAATGTTTATAGCTCTCAGTTGACCCCATTTATCTTGCTCATCATTGTATTCCTAACACCTAGAGCATAAAAAGCCCTTATGACTATTTTTTGAATGGATGAATGTATGAGTACATGTCTTTGGGAGAATTAAAAGTCAATCCTGTCATTCGAAGTTTGTCCCCCTTGGCCCTGTGAAGAAGAAATGACAAGTTGGTCTGGACCTCCCATAAATATCTTCACACCTGCAACCTGGAGGCACAACCCCATTGCAATGTGCTTTGCAGGTTGAGGGTTGATGGATACCTCTCTAGTGGTGTATCCCCTGGCTATGTGCTATGTGTGAAATAGTTCTCAGGTGATGGAAGGGAATGTAGACTCCCTTCTCAAATGCTATACTCCAAGTTCATTATATAAAGAATTGGAGCCTCTGCTTAAATCGTTGTTTCCAGGACCTCTAAGCAAGGGCTCTCTCTGCTGACAAAGCCAGTAAGGATGTCAGTGTGGAGGTAATTCTAGAAGCCCTTATTTGAACCTTGTTACTCTTTTCCTACTTGTAAAGAGTTGGCTTAGAGTCTTATTCTATTGATCCCATAGGGCAGGCCTAGGAACAGTTTACAGACTGACAGACACTTGTAATTCACATAAGAAAAAATTTTTCAGAGCTGTTCCAAGACTGAATGCATGGCATTGAGAGGCAATAAATTCTCTATTCCTGCAGGTATTCAAGAAGAGACTGGATAACCCCTTGACAAAATTATCATACATTATATTGGGAACAAAATGAGAAGAACTCTGAAGTTCTTTCCAATACTGCCATTGGGAGAGTCTGAGATGTGTGTTCTTTGACTTGTCTCTGTAGTCATAAGTTATGGGTTTATACTGAGTCATCTCCTTTCTCCTCTGGATTCCTTTGACCCCAAGAGTCTTCTGGCTGGGATTGGGGTATAGCTTGTGGCCAGGGAACATAACTGAGTTAACACCCTCACAGAGACTGAACCCATGACCTTGTCCTCATTAGCTCTGTCCCCTAATCCCCCAAGTTCACAGGCACACTTCTGATATGCAGCAGTGAAATTAACTCTAGAGAGAGAGTTTTACACCATGTAAATTGATGTCATCCAATGACATCTATTTCAGCATGGTAACATTGTGCTCTGTTTAAAAATGAAATTTTCAGGGTGATAAAAAATAAAATGATGGTTTGGAAGTATTTCAGTGAGAAATTTTCTATCAAAGCAAGAGGAAATGTTATGCATAAGGATTTGCAGTTTCAACCATGCAGAGACATAAATATCACATATTAATAGATTTGACCTAGTTGCAATCATAGTCGGCTTCATTCTCATCTTGTCTCCCTCACATGTTTATTCTCTATTTGGATAGCTTACTCTGAAAGCTCATGGGATATCTGTGGATATGCAAAAAGAATGATAAGTAGACAGCATGATAAAAAAAACAGAAAATAAAGTAGATTTGAAGAAATATTTTAGTATTACTAGCTTGACTTAAAATTATTGGGGACTGCAGGTTATTGGTCCTTATTACTTTTGCTTTCTCTAATCTAAGATCATACATTAAATTATCTCATTACATAGTTAGATTTTCAATTATGGTTTCCAATGGCAAATGTGATACAGCCTTCACTGGGCTACCTGTTGAATTTCCTATTACCCTCTCCTCAACTAAGGAAGAGCTGTAATAAAACTGCTTAACAAATCTCTTTGAACTTTAGAGTTGCACGGGAACTTAAAGAGCATCTAGCTCAAAAATTCTTAATTTTCTGTGGTTACATGAACATCTGAGAGTCTGATGAATGCCATACACTCTATCCTCAGCACACTGCACATATGTTTTTACACACACACACACAATTTTTCATAGTTTCCTAGGGCTTAAAGACCCTCCCATAAAACCCATCTAAGGAGCCTATATTAAGAACTTGTGTTCTAATGTAGCTTTTTCCCCTTAAAGACAAGGAATCTGAGAATAAGAACCTATCTAAATTGATCTTCCCAAAGACCTTGCTCCAATTGCACTCTAATTTAAAGAAAAACAGAAAACTTAAAAAAGAAAATGAAGATATAAGGTTTAAGAGAAGATATCGCCTGATAAAAAACACTATGAATAAACTTTGAGATAGTAACCATTTTACTATCTATATATATCCCGTAATATTATGTTGTAAACCTCAGATATACATAATGAAATTTATTTAAAAGATAGAAAAAATCAAAGTAATAAAAATTACACAAAAAACAATTCTATGAAAATTTTGAATAACTTTATGAGTAAAATATTTTTTAAAATAAATGAAATAAAGTTTAAGAATCTGGAGTCATTACCAATACTTGAGAATTGCATATATAAATAGAATAATAGTTTCAAGTGGTATGTCCAAAGAAGAATGAAGGCCTTTTTACTTGCTAAATTTATTTTAAATTCTTTTGCTTCACACAGTCATATACATTTTAACAAATCCACATCTGTCTTTCTATTAGTTTCTTTGGAAACTGTACATATCAGTTGAATTATATTTTTTCTCATTCTAAAGAAGGCTTACAAAGGTACTATTTGTTTGCTTGTTTGTCTGTTTGTGGAAATAAATTCAGTGTGGACACACTAATACATGAAAAGGTTCTCCTGAGTCTTGCAGTTATGCTTCTTTAAGGGAAAATGAAGATTTTCACATTGTTCAAACTCTGGTTGTTTCCACATTGTCTGCAGTGGAATGGTTTCCCTGGGGCACCCTTTTGTTAGGGTCAGCCTATGAGTTTTACCTGCAGTGACTGCTACAGAACAATGTAGCTAGAGACCAAGAACTTACTGTAAATACATCATCTGTAATTCTATCAAATCCCAGTTACCCACAGAGTTATGTGAAGGCTAGGACTAAACTCCGACACCAGGAATAGGGATCACCTATAGACTTCCACAGATCCTCTTTTTCCTTGAGTATAATAAATCCACTGAGCTATGATATGCCCTATAAACCTTACAGCAAACGTTGGCATCCTAAAGGCTGAGCACAGTTTCTGGTGAGAATATTGGTGCTAACAGATTGGATGCCATGGAAACTGAGAAAGACCTAATTTAAGCAGAAGCCCTTGCTATTTATTTATTTATTTAGATCAGCCCTCTAAACCTAGAGTGAGTAAGAGTTTGGGGGCTTCTAAAAATAACACATTTATAATATTTAAAACCACTTGTGCTTTACTGAATGTAGGGCAACAAATACTAAATTTTTCTTGCCACTTAATTCTTCTTTGCAGTGAAACAGTCGGCTTGGGGACTATGAAATTCTTAAAGTTGGACTTGAAAATTGTATGGTAATTGGCAAAAATGTGTAGCATTCCCAATCTTTACCTGCAGAATCATATATGTGTACAGCTGAAAGTTATCTTGGAACTGGTTCACAGATTAATTAATTCAGAGATTATTTTACTACACTACTGATAAACATGCCTGCTCACTTTTCTCCAGGGATATGACATCACAAGTTGAGTGTTGATTTTGCCTCCATTCGTTTGAACAGAACGGTGATTTGGTCCGCAACAGAATTAGCAAGAGTAGAATCAGTTGACGGTGGAAAAAATGGCTCAGTTTTCAGTTTTGCAGGAGATAAAGCATAAATCCAGCATATTTATTTCCTGGACATTGACCATTCTTGTTCTTGGTACCAAGAGCAACAATGGCAGACAAGAAAACAATCTTACATACAGCATAAAGGTCATCACATCATACTCTAGCTTTTGTTAATGGCCTAGCAAGTACCATAGCCAAGTTTAGAATCAAAGCACAGGCAGCCTTCCCTCAAAAGATTCTGCAGGATCACACTTTGGCCACCTTTCCTCTCCCTGAGGTAGGATGGTGTGATGATTATGTGCACATACTGTAGAGTCACACTGCTGGGGTTTATAATGGTGGCTTCACCACTTCCTAGCTGTGTGATCTTGAGCAAGTTATATTACCTCTATGTGCCTCAATGTCTAAATGTGTAAAATGATGATGATAACAATAAAAATGTACCTACCTTCTACTGTGTTTTGTAGTTCCTTGAATGCTTCCTTCATTGACAAGATTTCTATTTGGTTTTTCCACAGCATTTCAATTTCTTTAGAGAATTTTTCATTCATTTCCTGAATTGATCTTGTGGTTTCTTTATGTTGGGATTCTATTTTCTCTTCACAGTTACCCTGATTTGATCATTGTATATTGTGTGCTTGTATCAAGGTATAACATGTACTCCATGAATATGTACAATTACTATGTATCAATAAAAAATTAGAAAAGATAAGAAAAAAAGAAATCTTAATCCTTTGAATCTTAAAAAAAAATGTACCTACCTTTGAAGGTCATTGTGAGAATTAAGTGAAATAATGAATACATAAAGCACTTAGAACAGCATCTGACATATATGAAATGCTATATAACTATTAGCCATTATTACTGGATTTTGCTCAGTTTTCCAAGTGCCAGGACACTTGGCTTCATTCAAGAACATACTCAGAAGAGACTTAAGCTTATTTCTCAGCTCTCTTCTTCACTACATGGGTAAAGGCATGAAGTAGGGGATGAGTCCTAAATGGTACTGCTAGGAATAATAGCTTTACAAAGGTGACTATTCGAGCAAGAAAAGCTCCACCCTTCCCTCCCTCCCCTGCCCATGCCCATGCCCCAAGCATGCTACAGGTTTCACCATTAATGAGCCAGCCCTCTGTACAAGATTTGCTCTCCATCACTGGAATAAAATGAAAATGCAAATGAACTGTTTCTCTTTTGAAATGCAACAGTTCCTCAAAAACTAAACCCATAAAATTTTCAGCACCTTAGTGTAAAGGAGTTAGGGTGCAAACTATTCGCAAAGCAACTTCAGCAGGCCACCTGCCAGCTGGTCACCTGGGGAAATAAGTTACTAGGGCACAATAGGCTGTAAAACCCAGAGTGCGGTGACGATGACAGCCAGGCTCCTCCTTCTCTGTCATGGGGTCCATGGTAAGGCCTGGTTGCCAGCCAATGCATGGTTCTTAGATGCTACCTACTGAGTTTCTCCCCGGAAATGGGCAAACAGCAATCAGACTGGTGAAGAAGCAAATCTAGGCAAACTTCTGGGATCTTCTGAGAGTCTTGTACTGTGGCCAAGCAGTCTCCACATGGCTAAGTGTAACACATGGACTGTGAAGTTAGACAGAACTAGGTGTGAATCCTGGGTCTGCAACTACTTGCTGTGTGACCCTGAGCCAGCTATTTAATATAGCTGTGCCTCAGTTTACTCACCTATAAAACAAGATAGTAAAACCTACCTAGGAAGAGTACAGTGAGGTTCAAATGAAAAAAAAATCATAGCTGTGGTAATTAACCCTTAGTTACCTCAAAAACTGAACATGTAAGCACCTGGCACAATGGCTGACCTAGAGTAAGGGACTTGAAGTTTGATATCTATTATTTTTCTACTTTTTAGCACTGTGTTGCAACCTTTCCTTATCAGGCCATAACACTCAATAGGTCATGCGGCCCCTTGAACAGTAGTCTAGAATCTGCCAAGGACACTGCCTAAGCGACTGACCCCTAAGTACCTCAATAGTGGGGTTATTGGGAGTAGCGATGAGTTCAATCCTTAGGAATAAAAGTAAGAAAGAAGAGAGTTATAGAATTCCCATAGGAACTTCTAAGCAGGGTGTAGGGAAGGGGGTGTATGAGAGTTAATGACCCAACCTGAATCAGTTTCAGTGAAGACAAGAGATGGTTGCTGGAGTGGGATATTTACCTCACTCCACTCCTCTCACCCACAGATATGGCAGACCCTTGACAACTCATAGCCCTGGGCCACCTCTGCCCTACTGAACACTCACAGGACTGGGATCATGGACTAATGAGATCTGGCCACAGCCAAGGGTTTGTTACAGAAGAAACAACACTCCATGCACCAAGGCAAATTTGAATTCAAGCTTACCCACTGTAGCTCTTGGCATGAAGTAAGAAACAGATTTGTTTGAATAGAGCAGTCTTTCTATTTGCAATCATACCACTGTGTGCTGTGATCCTATTAATTCTCACAAGCAAAGCAGCTTTGTGGGGCTTGCTGCCTCCCTCCATGTGCACACACACATGCAACCTCCAAGGAACACTCAAAATGGTATCATGGAGGCAGTAGGTGGCAGTCCTCTACTTTCTAACTAAGGAAGAGTTCAGGGATTAGAGGCTGTCTTCTGTTGAAAGCAAAACTATGATCCTGAATACTCCTTGAAAAACCACTGTCTCTTTTGATGTTGATGGAAAGAATCAGATCTGCTCCTCACCAGGAGTAGGGCAGAAACCCCAGTTCATCCATAAATGGTAGGCAACCTAGTGTGGTGGTTAAGAGCATGATCTCTGCAGCCAAATTGCCTGGGTTTTCTTCCCAACTCTGCCACTTATTAGCTGTGTGACCTTGGTCAAATTACTTAACCTCTCTGTGCCTCAATTTCCTCATATATAAAGTGTAGGTAATAATAGAGCCTAGCTTGTAGGGTTGTTGAGAAAAATCAAATGAGTTGATATTTATAAAGCAATTATAAAAGTGCCAGCAGAGTAAGTGCTATATGATTGTTTATTAAACAAAATAAATAATCTTTATGTGTTTGGCACTGCCTAAATTATCTCAAGGTCAATAGTAATCTAGTCATCTATAACTTTTCTCCTTTATTAAAAATCTACAGCCCACTTGTAGAGCCACAAGTACTAATGGTCAAAATCAGTAGAGAGGGTTTTAAATAGCTTCACAT
This sequence comes from Lemur catta, assembly GCF_020740605.2. NCBI lineage: Eukaryota > Metazoa > Chordata > Mammalia > Primates > Lemuridae > Lemur > Lemur catta. Next base: position 38,230,858 of record NC_059155.1, read on the forward strand.
TACTTTGAAATCCATAGCCAAACTCAAGGAATGTTCTGATCCAAATTATAAATCCAGAAAGACGCATCTCACATAAGACACTTATATTAGTTAGGGTAGGATAACTACTAGGACAAACAGGCCCAAATTTGTATTGTTCAAATACAATAGTTTTTTTCTAACTCATTTAAAAACCCAATGGGTGTTCCTATTAGGCAGGCACCTCTCTTCTAAATGGTGAATCAGAGATCCAGGCTCCTCCTACCTGTGGCTCCATCAATTTCAACAGATAGCTTCCCAGGTCACCATGCTGTTATGCATTGGGTCAGTGAAAGGGAAAAATTGGGGGCTTCTCTGCTTGTATGTTTTTGTGATAGGTTTCATTCATCCAAGTTCCCTTTCTCCTTGAATTCTGGTTAGGAATCAACCGTTCCAAAATAGATCAGATGAAACAATTCTCAGCAGCATTTCTCTGTCCTGTGGAGCCAGGCTTTGGTGATGTGACCCAAGTTCTAGCATCTCCCAGAAGCTGAAAATTTGGACCTGAACTGTTGATGTCACCCAGTCTTTTCTGAGTGACAATCGGCCAAGGTCAGGAACTCCAAAAAATATCCTTCCTTGGATGAAGAGCAGCTACTGGTCCTTCGTATTTCTCCTTTTTAAAAATTCAAAAGCAAAATTAAAAATAAATTCCAGTCAAAACTACTTTTCCAATCTTCTCTTTGGTAGGTAATATGAATATAAATGACTTAAAAGCAGAAATGATATCTGTCAATTATGATTTAAAAATTTTTCTGGTGTGATCAGATGTGTTTCACCAGTGGCACCAGGTATGCTGTGGGTTTGAGGACTGATCTAGTCTGAATAAAGATCAAAGGCACAGGCACACTTGAAATCCAGAGCCTGGCTTTCATGCCAACAGAATAGTGCTGTGGATGTGTGTGTGTATTTAAATGCGTATATAGAGAGAGAAGATGGCAGAGTGGAGGTGACCTCCTGGATTTGTGCTCCCGGAGAGGAAGGCGTGGATCTCCACCTGCCACAACACTGGAGGATTGCTCCTCCACAGGAAGGGTGAGGTGAACCCACGGAGAATCACCGTCGGACACAGGGAACAGGAAAAAACAGAGGCGAGTGGGAAATCAGACCGAGATAATTTGGAGAGTGCGGGACGGAAAACAGACAGCGGAGTGCGGGACGGCCGTACCTGCCTCACCGGACAGTGGGGCGGGTTCAGCCCCACAGCAAAGCGGCTTGATCTCCCCACTGACCCCCACATCCACTCGGTCAAGGATCTGACTGAAATCGGTGCAGAATCACCGCGGGAGACCTGGAGCTCCGAGGACAGGTGACATAGGCGGGCGAGAGCTTGGACTCTGGCGGCTCTCCGGCGCCCTATCTCTTAAAGGGACAGACGCGGGCCTGAGCCGAGGCCAGGGGCCGCGAGCGTGAAATATTAAAGCGGGACGTTTTTGCTTTTTTTTTTTACCCCTACGGCAGCTCTCCGGCTGGGGAGCTGCCGTGGGCCCTGGCGCCTGCCGAGCTCTGAACGCTCTCCCCGGGCGCCTGCAACCGGCGGATGCGCGGTCGCCATCTTGGTTCCCACAGCTAAGCCTCTGACGCGTCTCTGGAGCCCTATCTCTTAAAGGGACAGACGCGGGCCTGAGCTGAAGCGAGGGGCCGCGAGCGTGAAATATTAAAGCGGGACTTTTTTTGCTTTTTTCTGCCCCCACGGCAGCTCTCCGGCTGGGGAGCTACTGTGGGCCCTGGCGCCTGCCGAGCTCTGAACGCTCTCTCCGGGCGCCTGCAACCGGCGGATGCGCGGTCGCCATCTTGGTTCCCACAGCTAAGCCTCTGACGCGTCTCTGGAGCCCTATCTCTTAAAGGGACAGACGCGGGCCTGAGCTGAAGCGAGGGGCCGCGAGCGTGAAATATTAAAGCGGGACTTTTTTTGCTTTTTTCTGCCCCCACGGCAGCTCTCCGGCTGGGGAGCTACTGTGGGCCCTGGCGCCTGCCGAGCTCTGAACGCTCTCCCCGGGCGCCTGCAACCGGCGGATGCGCGGTCGCCATCTTGGTTCCCACAGCTAAGCCTCTGGCGGCGCTCCGGCGCCCTATCTCTTAAAGGGACAGACGCGGGCCTGCGCCGAGGCGAGGGGCCGCGAGTGTGAAATATTAAAGCGAGATTTTTTCTTTCTTTTTTTTTTTTTTTTTATTTTATTTCCCTCTTTCTTTCTTTCTTTCTCTTTTCTTTCTTGTTTTCTCTTTATTCTCCTTGTTATTCATACTGTTTCTCTCTCTTTTTTTTTTTTTATTTTTTTTTATTTTATTTCTCTCTTTCTTTCTTTCTCTTTTCATTCTTGTTTTCTCTTTATTCTCCTTGTTATTCATATTGTTTCTCTCTCTCTCTCTCTCTCTTTTTTTTTTTTTTTTTCTTTTTTTTTCTTTTTTCCTTTCCGGTGGCCCTCCAGCCCAAGAGCTACTGTATACTCCTGAGTGCTCCAGACCCCCAGGTCTGATTCCTATTGGTCCCTGAATATTGCCCCCCAGTACCAGCGAACTGCGGGTGGGCAGCAGCAATTGTGAGGGCCAAGGTCTAACTGCTGCAGAGCCATAGGGTGCCAGGCGGCTCCCCAGGAGGCTCCATCCCCTGATCCATAGACCCTCTCCAGGTCCCCTTCCCAGGTGTGAACACTGAGTGCTTCCCCAGACGCAAGACTGTGGAGCCTGGACCTTGGGAACACTGGGACAGTGTAGACCCTTGCCCGTGGGAGCTGCAGCAGCTGGGGCACTGAGGGAGTGAGGGCACTGCCTCCTCTGCCTAGCCAGTGTCTTTCCTGCAGAAAGAGACAGAAACCACACATCCAGAGGAAGAACCAAAAGTCAGGGGGGGAAGAAGAAGGAAGAGGAAGAGAGAGGAAGGGAAGAAAGAGGAAGGAGGGAGAAGAAAAAAAAAAGAAAAAGAAGAAGGAAGGGAAAGAAAAAGAGAGAGAGAAGAGGCTTTCTGCTTGCAAATAGTGTGAATCCTGCCTACTAACTGAAAGTCCACAACACAGTGATTTAACTTGCCAAACTGGTCTTAGGTCAAGCCAACCCTCTGGGGGTGGACCCATCAGAAGCAGTCCCCCAACTGAGATAGAAAAAAGAAACTCTAAACAGCACACAACAGTCTCCCCCTATAGATAAAGGAAGCAACATTCCTAGACTGTTCCACAGCCTAAGAACAGAGTACAAGACGTGCTGTTAACTAGACTAAAGCTGTGAGAAAAGATCTAACGATAGAGCCAGATGGGAAGGGCTCAGCGGAAAAATATGGGGAGCACAAAAAACCAAACGGAAACCTCGCCCCCAAAGAGAAATACCAACTCTCCTCCAATTGGCACAAGCCAGTTTCAGAATACCAACATGTTACCAGAAGAATTTCAGTCTTGGGTTATAAATAAGCTGAATGATATACAAGAAAAAATTGATATCCACCGCAAAGAAACCGCAAAAAAATTCCAGGATTTGGAAGAAAAATTCACTAAAGAAATAGACGTATTGAAAAAAAACCAAACTGAACTCCTAGAAATGAGGGATTTATTCAGGGAGCTACAAAACACAGAGGAAAGTCTCAAGAACAGGGTAGATCAAATAGAAGACAGAATCTCAGAAATCGAAGATAACTCTTTCCAATTAAATAAGACAGTCACAGAGATAGAGCAAAGAAATAAGAAAAAAGATCAGAGTCTTCAAGAAATGTGGGATTATGTGAAGAAACCTAATGTGAGAGTTATAGGCATCCCTGAAGGTGAAGAAGATAATAAGCAAGGGCTGGATAAACTATTTGAAGACATAATAGAAGAAAATTTCCCAGGCCTTGCTAAAACTTTAGATATACAGGTTCAAGAAGCTCAAAGAACCCCTGGTAGATTCATAGCAAATAGGAAAACACCACGCCACGTAGTCGTCAGACTGACCAAAATATCCACTAAAGAGACACTTCTTCGAGCTGTAAGGAGAAAGAAACAAGTAACATACAAAGGGAGACCCATTAGAATTACGCCAGATTTCTCAAATGAAACTTTACAAGCAAGAAGAAGTTGGGGCCCCATTCTCACTCTTCTGAAACAGAATAATGCCCAGCCTACAATCTTGTACCCAGCTAAGCTAAGCTTTCTATATGAAGGAGAAATTAAGACATTCTCAGATAAACAAGGACTGAGGGAATTCACCAAGACAAGACCACCCCTCCAAGAAGTACTCAAAAGAGAGTTACACACGGATCATCACAACAAAGGCCCACGAATGTAAAGCCACCCAAGAACTAAAGATCAAATTCTAGCCACCACAATGGCTCAAGAGAGAAAACATAGAAAAGAAGTTCTACCCAATAAGATAAACAGAAATCTGTCCCAATTATCAGTTCTCTCACTAAATGTCAATGGCCTGAATTCCCCACTCAAGAGACATAGACTGGGCCAATGGATAAAAAAACACAAACCAAGTATCTGCTGCCTTCAGGAAACACACTTAACCGGCAAAGATGCATTTAGACTGAAAATAAAAGGATGGAACTTGATATTTCAAGCAAATGGTAGCCAAAAGAAAGCTGGTGTGGCAGTTTTAATTTCCAATAACTTAGTCTTTAAACCAACAAAAGTAATAAAAGACAAAGACGGTTACTACATACTGGTGAAAGGCACAATTCAACAAGAAGACATAACCATACTTAATATATATACACCCAATCTAGGTGCACCCAGATTCATAAAGCAAATCCTACTCGATCTAAACCAAATGATAGACAACAACACTTTAATAGTTGGAGACTTTAACACCCCACTGACAGCACAGGACAGATCCTCCAAGCAGAAAATAAGCAAAGACATAGTAGACTTAAACAGAAGGCTAGAACAAATGGGCCTGACTGACATCTACAGGACATTCTACCCTAAATCCACTGAATATACATTCTTCTCATCGGCTCACGGAACATTCTCTAAGATTGACCATATCCTAGGCCATAAAGCAAGTCTTAAAAAAATTAAAAAAATAGAAATCATACCCTGCATCTTCTCAGACCACAATGGAATAAAAGTAATAATGAACCCTAACAGGAACTCTCATTCCTACTCAAGGTCATGGAAGCTAAACAACCTTCTTCTGAATAACAATTTTGTAAAAGAAGAAATTAAGTCAGAAATCAAAACATTCTTTGAATTAAACGACAAAGGTGACACAACTTATCAAAATCTATGGGATGCAGCTAAAGCAGTCCTGAGAGGAAAATTCATTTCCATAAATGCTTATTTCAAAAAGACAGACAACTTACAAATAGACAACTTAATGAATAGACTCAAAGAGCTGGAGAAAGAAGAACAGACTGACCCCAAACCCAGCAGAAGGCGAGAAATTGTTAAGATCAAATCAGAATTAAATGAAAAAGACAACAAAAATACTATAAGGGAAATTAATAAAACAAAAAGTTGGTTCTTTGAAAAGATAAATAAAATAGACACACCACTGGCTAGACTAACCAAGAGCAGAAAAGAAAAATCTTTAATAACTTCCATCAGGAACATGAAAGGAGAAATCACAACCGAAGCCACAGAGATACATGACATTATCTATGAATATTACAAAAATCTTTATGCACACAAATTGGAAAATGAGGAGGAAATGGACAAATTTTTAGAAACACACAGCCTTCCCAAGCTCAATCAGGAAGAAATAGAATTCCTGAATAGACCAATATCAAGAACTGAAATTGAAACAGCAATAAAAAACCTTCCCAAAAAGAAAAGCCCTGGTCCAGATGGGTTCACACCTGAATTTTACCATACATACAAAGATGAACTGGTGCCCATCCTACATAAACTATTCTTCAATATTGAGAAGGATGGAATTCTCCCCAACACATTCTACCAAGCCAATATAACATTGATACCAAAACCAGGAAAGGATGCAACAAAAAAAGAAAACTACAGACCAATTTCTCTCATGAACGTAGATGCAAAAATTCTCAATAAAATCCTAGCAAATCGTATCCAAGTGCTGATTAAAAAAATAATTCATCACGACCAAGTAGGCTTCATCCCAGAGATGCAGGGGTGGTTCAACATACGAAAATCTATAAATGTAATTAACCACATAAATAGAAGCAAAAATAAAGACCATATGATCCTCTCAATAGATGCAGAAAAAGCATTTGACAAAATTCAACACCCTTTTATGATAAAAACACTTAACAACATAGGCATAAATGGGACCTACCTAAAAATAATACAAGCCATATATGACAAACCCACAGCCAACATCATACTGAATGGGGAAAAATTGAAAGCATTCCCACTGAGAACTGGAACCAGACAAGGCTGCCCACTGTCCCCATTACTTTTCAACATTGTATTGGAAGTCCTTGCGAGAGCTATCAGACAAGAGAGCAGAATCAAAGGTGTCCAAATAGGGACAGAAGAGATCAAACTCTCACTCTTCGCTGATGATATGATGTTGTATCTGGAAAACCCCAAGGACTCAACCAAGAGACTCCTGGAATTAATTAACGAATTCAGTAATGTCTCAGGTTACAAAGTCAATACACACAAATCAGAGGCATTCATATATGCCAATACCATTCAATCGGAGAACCAAATTAAGGACTCAATACCTTTCAAAATAGCAACAAAGAAAATAAAATATCTAGGAATATATTTAACTAAAGAGGTAAAGGACCTCTATAAAGAGAACTATGAAACGCTAAGGAAGGAAATTGCAGAACACGTAAATAAGTGGAAATCCATACCATGCTCATGGATTGGAAGAATTAACATCGTTAAAATGTCTATACTACCCAAAGTAATCTATAGATTCAATGCAATTCCTATTAAATTACCAACATCATTTTTCACAGACTTAGAAAAAATAATTATACACTTTGTATGGAAACAGAGAAGACCCCGTATAGCAAAAGCAATCTTAAGCAATAAAAACAAAATGGGAGGTATTGATTTGCCAGACTTCAAACTATACTACAAAGCTGTGGTGCTTAAAACTGCTTGGTACTGGCACAAGGGCAGGGACACAGACCAGTGGAACAGAACAGAAAACCCAAATATAAAACCATCCTCATATAATCATCTAATCTTTGACAAAATAGACAAAAAAATACTCTGGGGACAAGAGTCCCTATTCAATAAATGGTGCTGGGAAAACTGGATAGCCACATGTAGAAGACTGAAACAGGACCCACAGATTTCACCTCTCACAAAAATCAAATCACGGTGGATAACAGATTTAAACCTTAAATGGGAAACGATTAGAATTCTAGAAGAAAATGTAGGAAAGACTCTCACAGACGTTGGTCTAGGCAAAGAATTTATGAAGAAAACCCCTAAGGCAATTGCAGCAACAACAAAAATAAACGAATGGGACCTGATTAAATTAAAAAGCTTCTGCACAGCCAAAGAAACAGTCACGAAAATAAACAGACAGCCTACAGAATGGGAAAAAATTTTTGCATACTACACATCAGATAAAAGACTGATAACAAGAATCTATTTAGAACTCAGGAAAATCAGCAAGAAAAAATCAAACAATCCTATCAAAAAATGGGCAAAGGACATGAATAGAAATTTTTCAAAAGAAGACATAAGAATGGCCAAAAAACGTATCAAAAAATGCTCAACATCCCTAATCATCAGGGAAATGCAAATCAAAACCACAATGAGATACCACTTAACTCCGGTGAGAATGGCCTTTATCAAAAAATCCCAAAACAACACGTGTTGGCGTGGATGCGGAGAGACAAGAACACTCATACACTGCTGGTGGGAATGCAAACTAGTGCAACCCCTATGGAAAGCAATATGGAGATACCTTAAACAGATTCAAGTAGACCTACCATTTGATCCAGCAATTCCATTATTGGGCATATACCCAGAAGAACAAAAGTCATTTTTTAACAAAGACACCTGTACCCGAATGTTTATAGCAGCACAATTAACAATCGCAAAGATGTGGAAACAACCCAAGTGCCCATTGATCCACGAATGGATTAGTAAACTGTGGTATATGTATACCATGGAGTACTACTCAGCTATAAGAAATAATGATGATACGACATCTCTTTGGTTCTCCTGGAGAGAGCTGGAACCCATTATACTAAGTGAAGTATCCAAAGAATGGAAAAACAAGCATCACATGTACTCACCAGAAAACTGGTTTCCCTGATCATCACCTAAATGTACATCAGGGAAGGATACCAATTGGATATCAGACTGGGATGGGGGGGTGGGGGGAGGGGATGGGTGTATGCCTACATGACGAGTGCATTGCGCACCCTCTGGGGAATGGTCATGCCTGAGGGTGCAGACCCGGGGAGGTGGGGGGGGAGGGGATCGAGGTATGAATACATGGCGAGTGCCAGGCGCACTGTCTGGAGAGTGGGAGCGGACGCGCTTGGGACTCTGACTCGGGGGGATGGGCGGGACAGGGACAATGTATATGATCTGAACTTATGTACCCCCATGATGAGCTGAAATAAAAAAAAATATATTAAAAAAAAATAATAATAAATAAAAAAATAAAATAAATGCGTATATAAGTATGTGTATGTATGCATATTTGTGTTTATTTGTATGTGTATGAGTATGTATGTGCAGGGGTGTGTGTAGGAAAATGTGTGTATGTGTGTGCTTGTATATGTGTGTGCATATGTGTGTATTGTATATGTACTTATATGAGTATGTGCATCAGTATGTGTCAACATGTATCTGTGTCTGTGTATGTTGTCATATATGCATGTGTATGTGTATGTTAATGTATTTCTGTGCATCTATCTGTGCATGTATGTTATGTGCATGCATTTGTGTATACATATATGTTTGTGTGTGTTTATATTTTGTATGTATGTGTGTATATGTATATGCACATTAGTGTGTGTGTTGTGCATGTGTATAATGGATTTTATGTGTATTAGTGTATTTCATGTTTATGTGTGCATATGTGCATGTGTGTGTGCATATGTGTATATGTATCTGTTATGTGTCTGTATGTTTGTATGTATGTCTTCATGTATATATGTGTGTTTGTGTACCTGTGAATGTGTGCAAGTGTATATATGCACATGTATATGCTGCAAATGTGTGTATTTTTATAGGTTTGTCTCTATTTGTATAAATGTATCTTTATATTTACATGTACAAGTATGCATGTTTTCATGTGTGCCCATGTGTGTATGTATATATTTATGTGTGTTTATGTATATGTGTGTGCATGTTACATATATGCATATACATAAACACATGAAACAAGTTTCATGAAACAATATTTACATTTATAACATTCAATGCACTCATATTTTTCATCCATTGCTACCTCATTAATAAAATATCCAGATCATGACTACCTAAATAGTTTTTGTCATCTATTAATGGGTTGCAACCAAAGTGTGGAAAATACTGGTGGGAGATAATAATAATAGCAAATATTTGTTAAGCACTAGCTATGTGCCAGGTACTTTACATATATTATTTCATTTAACACTCTAATAATCCTATGAGGTAGGCACTGCTATTAGTTGCACTTTATGGATGAGAAAACAGAGTCATAAAAGGGCTGATTAACATGCCACCTGCCAGAGCCAGAATTAATAAGTTCATAATAGTTACTAAGCAGAACCACAATTTGAAGCCAGCCTGTGTGGCTCCAATGCCCTAGCTCATAAGCAATAGCCTACACTATTCTGCCACCTATTTGTAAAGAAGCCTCTTTAAACCCCCTGTTCATGGTCCTTGTTAAAAGCATATCCCTCCCCCACACCTCCCCACTCTATTTTCCCACCTGACATAGCTGCCAGCTTCCCTAACTTTGGTTACAATTACTCGAGAATCTGGCACTGCTTACTGAGTCAACGGGCACAGATGTAGTGGAATCAGATGCAGCTGTAAGATGTAGTCATTATTCTCTAGCAAGTTTCATTATCATGATTTTTCCAGTAATAATGTTCCCAAGTCTTTGGGCCCCAGTCAATCACAGGAATTGGAAGATGGGGCCCCAGCAAATCAAATTGACTGAATCTTGCTGGCATGTCTGATTGCACTATGGGCATAAATCCACGGCCTTCATTATCTTTATGTCTCTTATTTTGACATCTACTAAAGGAAGATAATAGTAACTGCAACCTTTATTAAGCCCTCCTTACTGATTTCTGTTAGTTTTCATACTTGGCAACTGGATTTTCTCTCTCTCCCTCTCTCTCTCTCTCTCTCTCTCTCTCTCTCTCTCTCTCTCTCTCTCTCTCTCTCTCTCCCTCTCCCTCTCCCTCTCCCTCTCCCTCTCCCTCTCTCTTTTTATGATTGCTTTCTGCATTTCATCTCCCTGTCTAGATCATAAGCAACTCAAGGCCCAAATCATGCATCTCATTTCCTGGTTTTTCCCCAGCCAGTTGAGAGAAGTGCTCTGCATGCAAATGCTCCAGTGCCACTGTGCCTCCCTCACTCTTGTACCAAGCTCCTACACTGTGCCTGGCACTGTGCTAGGAACTACAGATACAAAGAGCCAAAAACACACGGCCCCTGCCATGAAGGAGCTTGGTGCAACTGGCACTCTAGGACATATCATCAGCTAACTGTTCAGTCTCATTTGGCTTGAACTTGAGGAGAGCACCCCTTTGCCCCCCATGGAGAAGGAAGGAAAATGCCCCCACTTTGGTTGACAGCTCCCCACTAATACGAATTCCCTTTCTTCAAAGACTCTTCTGCTGTCAAAAAGCCCCATTCTTCTGCTTATCCAGGCTGGATATGCTGGTGGGGGTGAGGGTCTAAAGAGATAGCTTAGCCATCTCTTAGCAAGCACTGGAAAGTGGCGTTTGGTAGCTCCTTGGCTGATCCCTTGAGACTGTGAGGAGCAGCTGAAAGGTGACTGAGAATGGCATGGACTCTCGAATCACATCACCTGGGTTCAACTCTTGGTCCCTGCACTCATCACTTGTGTGATTTCAGGCAAGTTACTTATCATCTCTGTACTCTGGTTTCCTTTTCTGTAAAATGAGGATGATAATAGTACCTGCCTCATGGAGTAGTGTTTAAATGAGTCAACCCATGTGAAAGCACTTAGAAATATGCCTGGTGCTGGATAATAAAACGCTTTCATTATTATTATTTACGTAGCCCCCACTGCCCCCAGTTTTGAGCTTTAGCCAAAGTTCCTAGACTACACAAAAAGTCCCATTATGCATCCTATAACACTCATCTTTTCTAATTTTATCCAGTGTGGTTGGAGCAGAGTGTGAAAGGAAGAGACTGAGTGAAGATGAGGCTCAAAGGTCAGAAGGGCCCAGATCTAGCAGGGGCTTGTGGGACATGGCAGGAAGTATGGGTTTTGTTTGGAATGTAATCAGAAGTGGTTGGAAACTTCTGAGCAGGAGAGTAACATGACCTAATTTACATTTATAAGGGATTACTCAGGCTGCTATTGGAGAAAGAATGGATTGCAGGCAGCAAGAGTGACCATGTAGAGTGACCAAAGAGACCAATTAGGAGGCTACAACTGTGTTCCAGGCTAGAGATTTTATATACAAAATATTGTGTGAGCATATATAACATATATATATATATATATATAACGTATATATATAACATACATATATGATATCACATTCTGGATGTATTTTCAAGGTACAGCCAACTGGATTTGCTGGTGAATTATATATATACATACACACATACACTCACACACACACACACACACATATATTCTCCTTTGTGAGAGTCAGAAGTGAAGAAAAGAGACATATGCTATAACAAAAGAACATAATATCACTAAATTTTGACTGAATGATGGCAGTTAACTGTCAGAGTGAACAATTCTGAAGTTATTTAGACAAGGGGTCCTGGAAAAAATAGGCTTGTGGGGGATATATTTAGGTAGAGGTATGATCATGTTCTATAATGATATATGATGATGCTGACAGTGATGGTGATAATGATAATGGGTGTAGTTTGTAAATCGTGAAGTAATGATATGACAGTGGCTGGCTGGAAAAAGTTACCATTCACATGAGAAAATGAAGAATATGAAGAATATGGTGAATACTCCCAACCCTGCCCATCCCTCAATTACTAGGAGTAAGATCATACCCATTCTCATTATTTCTTAAGTATGGACACATAGAGCTGGTGAGTCTTCTTACAGTGTAGGACAGCTAAAATTAACAGAAAATACTTGTTTTTAAGCTCCTTACACTTTCCTCGCATGTGTGCTATTGTACTGCTGCCAGTTCAAAGATTTTGATACTTAACTATTGCCTTTAGATTTGAAAAGTTCATTCGTCAGTCAAGGTTTAATCTCAGCTGCGAGCCAACACTAAAATGAGTATTACATAATATGCTTTACAAACTTTAAAAAGAACATGAGATTCTGGTCCCAAGATTAAAGATAAAGACCAAGGGCTGGCTGTGCATTCAAGAGCTCTGGACAAGGCTAATTATGACCTAGTTTCACCTGGCCAAAAAGAGAAGCATTTTGTTGGATTCAGGCTTGTAAGGACAAAAGACAAAAAGGAAAACAAAGACATCCAAAGTGGCTCTTTGAGTATCTTCAAATCAGTGTTTTATCGAAAAGTATTTAGTGGACTTGAGCTTGGTGAATGGAGTATACTGATAAGATTAGGACAATTCCCTTTGGAGGGGCCATGCTTAAGTCCACCAGCACTTCATTCACCAAGCTACCAGCAAGCATCAATAGAAAGCTAAGGAAGAGTGGAAGAAAAACTTGTAGCAGCAGAAAAATGTGTTTCTTAAAGTGTAAAAAGTATATTGTATAATACTCATTTTAGCATTGGCTCACAGCTGAGATTAAACCTTGACTAACAAATGAAACTTTTTCTTAACCTTCTACTGATGCTTGCTCCATTGTCAAAAATCTATGTGTGGGAAGACCGCTCTTTGAAAATATGGCAAAATCGATTGATCCTTGAGGATAAAGCATCTATTCTTATCAGAGCCTAAAGAATTACCAAATTGTCAGTAGCCTCAGCCACTGAAAATAATAGCACCTTCCGCTGAAAAGGTTGACCTTCTATCAGAAAATCCACCACCTGGTTGATATTCAGTATGATGGTACAGATGGTAGAAACCAGTAAGAGAAAGAGCACAGGCTTCTGAGGCACAGAGATATGGGCTCTAATTCTGGCTTGTCTACTTGTTGGCAACATGGCCTTACCCTTCCTGAGCCCCAATTTCCTCATCTGTAAAATGGTGAAGATACAACAATCATAGGATTATTATAAAGATTTTATAATTTATACATATAAAGGGTTTAGTGCATAATAATTATAGAAGGTAGCATTTATTGTACTCTAAATTTATTGACTCATTCATTCATTCAAATATCTGAGTGCTGTTTAAGGACCAGATACTGTTCTTGGTGCCAGGGATGTAGCAGTGAATAGCTTTTCATAATTATATTTTTTTAATTCTCAGAAAAAAACCTGTGTGGTAGGTATTTACAGAGAATGAAAGAGCCTTAGAGAACTTAAATCACTTCAAAACCACTTTCACCCATGTTTATGGACAACTGAGTATGTGCTGGTCACACAGCAAATAGTAGCAGGACGGGTATCCCCACCAATCTCATCCTGATTCTGACATCATATTCTTCCCACTGCATACTACTTCCTTCCCTTCTCTACAGCAGCTTTGCATATTTGGATAATATGATGAAAAAAAAGCCAACAAAAAAAGAGATTGTCATGTTAAGGGCATGGACCATGTATTAGATCCTGCTCTAAGGAGGTGCTGGTTTCAGGGCACTGTGTGCTAGTTATGGAGTCCCTGAGGACAATACTGTGTTCTGCTCTGGACCTTTCCATTAGTGAGATAGTTCACAAACTGTAACTTGTACTGATACAGGTGACCAGAATGGTGGGGGATATGGACACATACCACCCAGCTCCTCCTTCAAGGAAGGACTTGCTGCCCACCTGCAGGGAGTGTGGTTGGCACACAGAATCCAGCTGTCAGCTCCTTCACACTCACCTGGCCTGAGGTAATGCCTACAGAGAGCAATGTGACCCAAGGCTGCCATTATCCGGTGACTGAGAGAGTTGGTGAGGGCCGGCAGGTAAAGAGGCCTGGCCATTTCAGCCTGCCCTGGGGCAACTGGGAAGAGTGACACTTGCTCCAGAGCTCCTCGCTGGGTTGGCCAAGGCTTTGTCAGGACTATAGTACACTTTGACTCCTTCATTAACTCAATCACACTTCCTTTCACTAGTATTGGTCTCTAAAAAATATCCTGTACTCTGAAGTTCATCTTAGTGTCTGCTTCCAGAAAACCCAGCACATGGAAGATGGTGCTAGGAGTGGTTTACAAATGCAGGTGATAAGATCGGCCTTTGGAACTAGATTACTCATTGCCAGGCTGGCAGTGAGAATCCCCTTACTGGTGACAGGTGGAGCATAGAAAGCTCCTGGCCCAAAACGGTGGTCCAATTCTTAAAACTCTCATCAGAATTGGGAGGGTGGGGATAGAGGCAAGATGGCAGATGAGAAACACCTCCAGCCACAGTGTCTTTGCAAGAAGGGAAGATTTTAGATGAAAGTGAAAAAAACAAACAGGCAGACAAACATAGGCCTAGCCAGAGCAATCAGACAAGAGAAAGAAATCAAGGGCATCCAAATGGGGGCAGAAGAAGTCAAACTATCGCTCTTTGCTGACGATATGATCTTATATCAAGAAAACCCCAAAGATTCTGCCATGAGACTACTGGAATTGATAAACAAATTCAGTAAAGTCTCAGGTTACAAAATCAATGTACAGAAATCAGTAGCATTCCTATATGCCAATAACAGGCAAACTGAGAACCAAATAAAGGACTCAATACTCTTCACAATAGCAACAAAGAAAATAAAATACCTAGGAATATATTTAACTTAGGAGGTAAAAGACCTCTACGGGAAGAACTATGAAACACTGAGGAAAGAAATAGCAGAGGACGTAAACAGATGGAAAACCATACCATGCTCATGGGTCAGAAGAATCAACATTGTTAAAATGTCTATACTGCCCAAAGTGATCTACAAATTCAATGCAATCCCTATTAAAATGCCAACATCATATTTCACAGACCTAGAAAAAATAATTCTATGCTTCATATGGAACCAGAGAAGACCCTGCATAGCAAAAGCAATCTTAAGCAAGAAGAACAAATTGGGAGGCATCCATTTACCAGACTTCAAGCTATACTACAAGGCTATAGTAACTAAAACAGCATGGTACTGGCACAAGAACAGGGACATAGACCAATGGAACATAACTGAGAACCCAGATATAAAACCATCCTCACATAGCCATCTAATCTTTGACAAAGCAGACAAAAACATACACTGGGAAAAAGAATCCTCATTCAATAAATGGTGCTGGGAAAATTAGATAGCCACATGTAGAAGACTGAAACAGGATCTGCACCATTCACCTCTCACAAAAATCAACTCATGGTGGATAACAGACTTAAACAGAAGGCATGGAACTACAAGAATTCTAGAAGAAAATGTTGGGAAAACTTTTATACACATCGGCCTATGCAAAGAATTTATGAAGAAAACCCCAAAGGCAATCACAACAACAACAAAAATAAATAAATGGCACCTGATCAAATTAAAAAGCTTCTGCACAGCCAAGGAAACTATCACAAGAGCAAACAGACAACCTACAGAATGGGAGAAAATATTCACATGCTACACTTCCAATAAAGGGCTGATAACTAGAATCTACATGGAACTCAGGAAAATTAGCAAGAAAAAATCAAACAACCCTATCAAAAAGTGGGCAAAGGACATGAACAGAAACTTTTCAAAAGAAGACAGATTAATGGCCAACAAATGTATGAAAAAATGTTCAACATCTCTAATCATCAGGAAAATGCAAATCAAAACCACAATGAGATATCACTTAACTCCAGTGAGAATGTCTTTTATCAAAAAGTCCCAAAACAATAAATGTTGGCATGGATGCGGAGAGATAGGAATACTCATACACTGCTGGTAGTACTGCAAACTAGTACAACCTCTGTGGAAAGCAATATGGAGATACCTCAAAGAGCTAAAAGTAGAACTACCATTTGATCCAGCAATCCCATTACTGGGCATCTACCCAAAGGAAAAAAAGACATTCTGTAAAGAATAAATCTGCACTTGAATGTTAATAGCAGCACAATTCACAATTGCAAAGATGTGGAAACAACCCAAGTGCCCATCCATACATGAGTGGATTAATAAAATGTGGTTATATGTATACCCTGGAGTTTGACTCAGCCACAAAAAACAGTGGTGATCTAGCACCTCTTATATTATCTTGGATAGAGCTGGAGCCCATTCTACTAAGTAAAGTATCACAAGAATGGAAAAACAAGCACCACATGTACTCACCATGAAATTGGAATTCACTGATCATCACTCATGTACACATTTAGTAGTAACATTCACTGGGTGGTGGGCATGTGGAGGGGGAGGAAGGGATGAGTATATTCACACCTAATGGGTGCAGTGCACATCGTCTTGGGGATAGACATGCTTGAAGTTCTGAAACAGGTAGAGTAAAGGCAATATACGTAACCTAAACATTTGTACCCCCATAATATGCTGAAATAAAAACTAATTAAATTAAAAAAATAATTGGGAGGGTATTCCCATGGAAAGGAAGGCACTAGTAGGCAAGATATATCAGGCTTTTAGGGAGGAAATAGCAGACACTTCTAAACCTTTTGGGTCTACAGAAGTGGATCATCTAGTAAGAGTAAGTTTTCCTTTTCAATACTGGAAGACAATTCAGAATCCTGTAGCCAAAAATCAACAGGTACTCCCATCAGTATCTTCCCCCAACACTTCTCCTGACAGCTAGGCCTATGACTAGGGTTAAGTTCAGCATAACCCAGCTGGGAAGGTGCTGGGCCTGGTGAGGGATAAAAAGATTTATACCTCAAAGAAGCTGTAAGACTAGCCAGCAGGTACCAGCAGAATCTCAGGGAGTAACACATGGGACTGGATTCTGAGGGTGTTTGATAAAGGGGATATAGATCATAAAATTGGATATGGAAGAGTCTACTGACTTGTGAGTGTCCTCCAGAGATGCATGATTTAACACCCTGGTGAGGACTCCAGGATATGATATGAACTCCCTTACAGAATAGCAACTAAAAGCATGGAAAAAGTGATGCCCCATACTGAGTGAAGTTCAAATGCCAAGGAAGATGGTGGAAGAAAAGATTAAGAGGCCCAGAGAAACAGGAACGATGTAATGGATCTACTTTGTGCAGCTGAGAGAGACCCATCAGACAATTATTCTCTACAGGATGGACCTCATGACACACCATGTACCAAGGGCATAAGTAATGCTCTGATGAGAGGGACACTAGCACCACTAAGAAGTTTAGTTGTGTATCTCTTCTGTAGACTAGGGCTGATAGTAGGAGAGAGGGTCACAAAACTTAGCTTGCTGATAGCAATGTGTATGAGAAAATGCCAACACCATAGAGGCCAAGTAGTGGAGCTTAAATACCAGAAGTCACAAGGCCACAATTGCCACAATGACTAGCAAGGTCAGAGAAGCAGCCAATAGGGTCTGATCTGTAAGAATGTTATGGAGATGGTTAACAAAACATAAGGTCTTAGAGGCGAAATAGATGGGTAGGGAACGAGGGTACTACTCAGAAGAAATTAAGACTAGATGAGTGAGACACTAAGAGAAGTAACTCCAATAAAAATTCATGATTCCTGGCCCAATTTCTGACCTGGACCTAATGACTAAAGTGGCTGGGTCCACAGGAGGAAGATCGCTGCAAAATCACAGCATGTATACATAGTAATAATATTTACTCAGTTAAAGGTACACTGGGGAAAAGGAACACCCAAACATTTCAAGGACTCCTGAACCATGTGACTAATTGACATTATTATCCAGAGATCTGAAATGTCATTGTCATCTCCTCTGATAAAGTTAAAGAATAAAAGGGTTAAGTAATACATGGAGTCCCAGCCAGGGTCTAGCTTACAGTGGATCCACTAGATCTGTTGACACACCTGATGATCATCCCCACCTTGTCCAAATGTATAATTAAGATTAACACATTCAGCAGTTGAAGCAATGGCCACATTGGGTCCTTGGATTATGGAGCAAGAACTACCACAATGAGGAAGTGCAGATGGAAGCAAATGAAACTGCCCCTCTACCAAGATAGTAAGTTAAAAGCAATAGTGCATAATGGAAGAAGGAGGCAGATGACAGAAATTAGTGCCACCCTTAAAATTCTAACAGATGCAGGTGTAGTGGTCCCAATTATATCTCCCTTGAATTCACCAGTCTGGCCCTGCAGAAATCCAGTGGTTTCTGAAGGATGACTACTGACTACACCAAGCTTAACCTAGTAATAGTTACTAATCATACCCACTTTATCAGATGTGGGTCTTTGCTAGAACAGACTTATATGGCCTTGATACATGGTTTGGAGCCATTGATTTGACAAACATATTCTGTCCCAATCAGAAAGAGGATCAGAATGAACTTGAATTCACATGTAAATGACAACAATATATATTTATAGTTTTGATGCAGAGCTAGTTAACTCTCATTCTATTTGTCATAATATAGTACAAAGAAGTCTGGACTGTTTGGACATCCTGTAGAATTTCACATTGATCTATTACTATATCAATGATATTATGTTAATTGGGATGAATGAGGAAGGAGCATCAAGTATGTTGGAGGCCTTGGTAAAACACACATGCTCCAGATGGTGGGAGATAAATTCTATGAAGATTCAGGGCCTGGCACAGCTGTAAAAATTTTTAGGGTCCCAGTGGTCAGGAGTATGTTGAGACATCCCCTCCAAATTAAAAGACAAATTGTCATATATTTCACTTCTACAATGAAGAAGAAAATAAAACATCTGATGAGCCTCTTTAGGTTCTGTGGCACTATATTACACACCTAGGAATAAATCTTCAGTTCATATACTAGGTGATATGGAAGGCTGCCAGCTTTGAATGGGCCTGAGTGTAGGAAAGAATTTTACATCAAATCCAGACTATTAGTGCAAGCAATCCTGCCTCTTGAGCCATATGATCTAGCAAACCCTATGGTGTTTGGTGAGAAACAATGCCATGTCTGGGTTTTGGCAAGCACCAGTGGAAGAGCCACAAAACATGCCACTGGGATTCTGGGGCAAGACCACTGACAATAGCAGTGAAAATTGTAAACTTAAAAAATAAACAAACAAAAACCTCATGATGTGCTACTGGGCCCTGGTGGAGATAGAATGTCTGCACATTAGAGACCTAGAAACTAAGAGTCCATAAATTCCCCCATGGGCTGGGTTCTTTCAGATATACCAAGCCACAAGATTAAGTGGATCTACCAACAATTCATCATAAGATGGAGGTGGGATGTTTTAGATTAAACATGATTAGGGACAGGGGGCACCAGCATGATGCATGAGCAGGTAGCCAAGATCCCCATGGCATCCAGATAACATTTATGACCATATCACCAGCTGAAGAGGAAAAAAACTAAGCATGGATGTGCAGACATCCATATGTGGGTGTATGTGGGTGCTAGCCAAAAATGGACATCACCTGCAATACAGCCTCACTCAATGATGGCCTTGAAAGACATTGGCAAGGAAAAATTCTGTCACTGGGAAGTTTTGGACAATGTACCTGGCCATCCACTTTCAGTGGAAAAAGAAGTTTAGATGGTCAGACTAGGTAGTTGGAGGCTGTAAGGAGAAAGACTGGAAAATAGGTGACAAGGAGATAGAAGCAAATGCATGGGCATATGGAAGTGAGGATAAAGTGTGAAGATGTTTGTCTCACATGTTAACACCCACTAGAAAGCATCTACCATGAAGAGGCACTGAACAGCCAAGTTGACAAAATGACTCAGCCAATAGACCTTCGCCTTCATCATTGAGCATCCCCTAACTGGCACCATGGGCATATGAATGGAGTAGATGTGGTAGCAGAGATGAAGGTTGTATTTGGGCCCAACAGAATAGACTACCATTTAAGAATGACAATCCAATTATTGCTGCCTCTGAATATTCAACTTGTCAACAGAGACCAACACCGAGCCCCTACCATGGCACTATTCCTTAAAGAGTCCTACTGGCCACTTGGCAAATTGATCATATTGAACCCTCTTTACCTGGGAAGATCAACAGTTTATTCTCACAGGAACAGTATGATTTCACCTTTCCTTTCTACAGGGCCACACTCAGTACTACTTTTTGAGGGCTTATGGAGTATATGATTAATCAACATCATACTCCATACAACATGAGACCAGGGGACCCACTTTACAGCACAATATGTGTGGAAGTAGAATCCTGACCATGGGATCCACTGGTTGTATAACACCCAGAACCTTCTGACCTGACAGATCATTGGAATGACCTGCTGAAGGCACAGCTAAAGCACCAGCTCAGAGGCAACATATGGTGAAATTGGGCAAACATTCTTCAAGATGCCATTTATTGAATTGAATCAGAAGCTTCCATTCATTCTGTGTTGTAACCCCAATAAAAAAATCCATGGGTCTGGAAACCAAGGAGTGGAGGCAAATGTGACCCTACTTGTTATAGGATGAATAATGTCCCTCACACAATTCATATGTTGAAATTCTAATCCCCAGTACCTTGGAGTGCAACGATATTTGGAAATAGAGTCTTTATAAAAGTAATTGGCCCTAATCTAATATGAGTGGTGTCCTTATAAGAAGAGAAAATTTGAACACAGGCAGATGTAGAGGAAAAATGATGTAAAGACATAGAGAGAAGATGACTATCTAAAAGCCAGGGAGAGAGGCCTGGAACAGATTCTTCCCTCACTGCCCTCAGAAGACACTAACCCTGATGACACCTTGATCTAGGACTTCTAGCCCCCAGAACTGGCAAAAAATAAATTTCTTTTGCTTGAGGCATTCAGTCTGTTGTACTTTGTTATAGAAGTCCTAGCTAACTAAGATACCACTTGTCATTCACAAAGCCCACTGGAGGACTTTGTGCTTTCCATCTCTGAATGTCTGGGCTCTGTTGGGTTACAGGCTGTGATTTCCCAAATAGGAACACCTCATCCAGAGGACAGAGCAAGAGTTGCATTGAGTTATAAACTACAGCTGCCCACTGAGCACTTCCAGGATTAAGCAGGAAAAGAGTTATTGTCTTGATGGGGCAGTTGACCATGGTCATGAGGAAGAAATAGGGCTGCTGTCAAACAATGGTATAGAACCCACATATTTACTGAAACACCCCTTGGTAGTCCCTTGCCCAATTGTGACTACAAATGAACAGGTAGGGCAACCCTCACCTGAGAAGGTGTCAAACCCCTCAGGGATGAGGATCACAGAGATGGTGACTGAGAGTGGGGAGACTCTAGACTGGATAGTGAAGGAGGGAGATGGTATTGATTGTGGTCCTGAAACCAACAGTAGTAGCAGAGGCTGTAATTTGTCCAATTAACCTCCCTTCCCTGCCTTTTCTAACTTCCCCCTCAGGAAGAGAGGCTAAATGACTCCATTGGATCCTAGAAGACTTGTGCCCTAAATTTGTGTGAAGTGAATCCACATGGTCCCATGGATAGACTGACATGGGAGTGTGCTAAGCCAGATCATTCTCCAAGGAAGGACTTATGCAGAGGCTTGCAGTGCAGTTCACAGACAGCTGCCTCTTTCAATGTGACATTCTTCTCATGTGTGGGGCCTGAGAGAGGTTGGGCGTGATAGCTGGCCATTTCAGCCTCCTGCTGGGCAACTGTAACAGGCAATACTCTCTCCAGAGCTCCCTGCCTAATTAGCTGAGATTTTGTCAAGCCTGACTTGTAGTTCAACTTCTTCCTCTCCACAGTCCTGTTTTCCCCCCATTCCTTTCACAAGCATTGATTCATAATAAACATCTTGCACCCTAAAGTCCATTTCAATGCCTACTTTCACAGAACCTAATCTGTGACAGTGCGGGGAAGCTACGTCCTCTGAGGAAGAGCTGAAACATTTGGGGATTCTCTGAAGACAGCTAATTTCAAAATGACAGGAGAGCTCTTTTGAAACATATCAAGGCTTGTCATAAGGTATCAGTTATAGTAGAATCTATTAAGCTTACTCTGGGTAGCTCCATGAAGCAAAACTAGGTAGGCCCGATGGGAGGGCATCATAGGCAGACAGATCTGGGCTCATTATAGAAAGAGAACTTCCTAGCATTTTAAAATGCATGAAAAATGAAATGGCCTGGACATGAAATCCTTTCCTGGAGAATATGCAGTGAAAACTAAATGAGCCTTGTCAGGGCAATGATAGTAGAGTTTCTTGCACTTATGGGGAACACAGGTTGGATGACCTCTGAGCTTGCTGCCCACTTGGAGACTCTCTCGGATCAAGATAAAGCAGTCAGCTCCCTTTGTCCTTTTTTTGGCACTTAGAAAAACTACAAGGGTAAGCTATGCCATCCATAAATTTAAAACAATACAGAAGGATATAAACTAAAATGTGAAAGTCTTCCCATTTCCTCCACCATACCAACCCCACTGCCTAGAGTTAATCACTGAGGGTACTTGATATGCAACCCTCCCCAGACAATCATCTGATCGCCTATTATGTTTTGGGCACCATGCTATACTTTACACTTATTTGATGATTTAACCCCAACCCTCAACAATCCTATAAAATAGGTACTAGTATCCCTGTAAATAAAGAAAATGTGGTATATATATATATATATATATATATATATATGATGGAATATTATTCATCCATAAAAGAAAAAAATATTGTCATTTGCAGCAACAAGAATGGAATTGATAATTATGTTACATGAAAGCACAGAAAGACAAATATTGTATTAATATTTTCTCACTCATATGTGGCAGCTAAGAAAGTGGATCTCATGAAAACAGAAAGTAATTTGGTGAGTACCAAAGGCCAGGAAGGATAGGCGATGGGGTGGAGGAGGGGATGAAGAGAGGTTGATTAATGGGTACAAAAACACAATTAGATGGAAGGAATAAGACCTAGTTAGTGTTCAATAAATCAGTTCAGTGACTATAGTAAACTATAGTCTATTGTATATTTCAAAATAGCTAGTAGAAAATAATTTGAATGTTTCCAGCATAAAGAAAAGATAAATGTTTAAGTTGATGGATATCCCAATTACCTTGAGTTGATTATGACACATTACATGCATATATTATTATAAAATATGACATGTATCCTGAAAATATGCACATCTATTATGTATCAATAAAAAATGAAATGCAAATTTGCAATCCCTGCCTCAGAATAGAAACGTCAGAATTGGGGCTCACTAATCTGTTTTATCAAGCCCTCTAGGCAATTAGTAAGCACTTTAAAGCTTGAGAACCGCTGGTCTAGAGAAGAAGTTCCAACTCCTCAGGAGGTGGCACAAAACCCTTCACCTTCTGATCGCAATTTCCCTTTCCAGCCTCATATCCTCACCTCCTCCAGGTACCCCAAACACCAGATACCCTCTCTTCAGAACACAGCACGTTCTTCCTATCATTTACTCATAATTTAAGAACCCACACAAATATCTCATCTCTGGCATTTTCTTGCCTGTTTCTCCATTCTTCCACTCACTCAATTATTCATTCATTCAGCAACAAACATGCATTAAACCTATAGCTGCTAGGTGTTGGAGATACAAAGATAAAAGAAGCTTGCAGTCTAGTAGGAGATATTAAAATACAAATGAAATGTTAAAACACAATGTGGTGACTGATACAATAGGGGAAATCATGGGATCCTATGGAAGTTGAGTTGAGGCATCCCAAACTCTGCTTGGATGTGGGGAGAGTGGTGTTCTGAAAGTCTCATAAAGGAAGCGACACCAACAGAGTCCTGAAGCATGGTAAGAAATCTTCAAAGACATAGCAAGTTTTTTCAGACCTTCCTTAAACAGCATTGATTCTCTCATCTAAGCTCACCATTCCTACCACTCCTTGACCTGCTGCTCACTGGTGACTATACTCAATCTGCCTAGCAAGCCATCTCCTACTTGAGGTCCTAGGTCTGCCCCTCCAAATATCTGAACTGCTTTGGGGTTCATCTTTGGTCTCTAGCTCCACTGTGTTCCTCCTCTGGCTCTTCTACTATGGCCTAGAGTTATGAATACCCTTGCCCGTGTTTTCCTACTGGAAAAAGCTCTGACAGACCCTCAGACAGGCTGGACACTAAGATACTGTCGTCTTTGTGAGCACACTGCATTTGCAACATAGAAGTCAGTGGGAGAGCTGCAATATGGAAGCACACACAAAAAAGAGATTTCATCTTCTGTTTAAAGCTAAATGGCCCATTTGGGATTCAGTCAATGACCTTGGCCTCATCAGTGCTGGGCCCTCGCCAACTGAAAGCTGATTACCCCAGTGTGGGTTCACTACAAATATGTAATATCCTCAAGGCATTTCTACATTAGAGGTAAGACAGTCCTTTGGAAAAATGGATGGTGTCAGGAAATCATTGGTAGCTGTGTTGTATATAATAAACGAGGAGCATATGCATTCATCTCTCTAGAGCTACTTGGAATCTGTCAGAAGAAAACTTTTTAGAAATTGCTTTATGGGCAGTGTTCAAGACCAACACAGTCAAGCTGAGGAGAGACACTGAACACCTCAGGATGCCAGAGGGTCTGTTTACTGCTCACTTAATCCATGGCTATTTAATAAAAACAATATCTTATAATCACCAATGCAATAATTTGCAACTTGAAAGCATCTTGGTTGTCCAATTTCAGGAAACTAAGGCTATTTCAGGAAGAAGTGATTTTTAAATATTCCTAGACTTGAACCAACTAAAAATAACCAATGAAAATAAACACAGAATTGAAAGTCGAAACATTGTTTACCTTATGTTGCTACACAAGTAGGCTCAGAATACAGCAGTTCACCTCCCTTCTGTCTTGTTCAATTAGGCATTAGTCCCTGGAAGCAAATGGAATAGGAAATAATTGCTTGTTTGATGTCACGAAGGTCCTTGAAGGACCCCATTTGCCCTCTGCTCCTAAGTAACTCCTCATTGACCATGCCTGAGGATTATACATTCTAGCTTCATAATTGTGAGTCCCACACAGCTTTTCAACCTTCTAGAACCCTCTATGAAATAAAATGAGAAATCCTGGAAGGCATCAAAACATGAACCCTTATAGTTATCATGTACCAGAAAGAGGGTAAATAAGGACCACGAGTGATCTTGTATCACTTTATTCTGGTGAGGAGGTACTGAGAGGAGAGGCAGGATACTGACAAAGATGTGGCCATTGTGCTGATTTGGGTATAGCTGAGCCAGAATAAGACTGCATAAAAGACTTCATTGATCCTACTGGTGTTTGCCATTTCCAGGGAGGCTTTTTCTCAAGTCACCTGGAGTCCAAATTTGAAGGCTAGGTAATGACAACTCCAGGTAAAGATATGGCCCCGTGCCTACCCTGTGGCTCCCCAGATCAGTTAGCTTTCCTTCAGACCCTCCATGTGGTTCTTCTGTGCCTATCTCAAATAGTACCTCTTTTCTGGGCTCAGTTGTAAGGTCACAAATTTAAGTCTGGATTCTTAGAATATGGATTCTGCCAAATTCTACCCTGATTCTAAGAAGGAAATGCACATCCAGAAAAGGCTAAAAAGAGCAGCAGAATTTTGCTCACAAAATCAGGATCTATTTCTTCATGCTTGAAATCCCAAGCTTTTCTCCTCTCTTATTTGGGAAAAAATAGTAACTGGGTCAAATATAGAAAACTCACCACCTCTCCTTTTTATTTACTTCTACATCTGTGTACAGGCTTCATCAATGATGACAGCGGGAATTGGCTTGGCTTTGGAGCTCTGGTTTGTTAGCTGTTTGATATGAGGAAGCAGCTGGGAGAACATACACACATGCCATTCCTGGGCTATGCTCCAGGGGGTTCTGCCATTGGGCTTTTCCCCATTTGCCAAGTGAAAGACTGTTCTGGAAGCTGGTTATAGAACCCTTAGAAGAGATGCCTTCCCTGTTTTACTTTTTTAAAAAAATCACATCCAAGAGGCATTTTAATAATATTCATTGTGCATTTTTTCCTAAATACAAAAGTAATAAATGCCCACTCCAGATCACTTGGGAAACACAGAAAAACAAAGTAAAAATAAGTAATCCCTAATCCCACCACCATAAATTAACCATAATGATTATTTTTGTTTATGTCTTCTTGGTTTTTTTCTGTGTATACCTATGAAAATAAAGAAAATATTTTTTTTAGGAAAACCAATATTATTTTATTTAAAAATATATTTCTACTTTTTGTGTATATATTTGTATTTTTTGGTTTTTTGCACAATTATAATAATGATTAACATCTAACTTTATCTTCTTTTTTTATTTCAGCTTATTATGGGGGTACAAAAGTTCAGGTTATATATATTGTCCATGTACTGCCCATCCCCTCGATTTTCAGTATTTTCTAACCAAGGTGGATGCTCAGGAAAAGTCATTGAGTCACCCCCTCCACATCTTCTGTATGCACAAAAGCCAAGTTGAAGATTCAGAGAACTAGCTTATTCTGCCCAAGAATGGAATAGAGCTGTGTTGTCCAATATGGTGGCCACTAGCCACATATGGGTAATTTAGATTCCATATTAAATAGAATTTTTTTAAATATATATTTCCTCAGTTGCACTAGCCATATTTCAAGTGCTCAATAGCTTCATGTGGTTGATTTAATTTAAATCAGTTAAAATTAAATAAAATTAAGAATTAAAAACATATTTTCTCAGTTGCACCAGTCACACGTCAAGTGATCAATAGCCACATGTGGATACTGGCTACCATACTGGACAGAGCAGTTTATAGAACATTTCAATCATTGCAGAAAATTCTACTGTATATGCTAGACTAGAGAAGCACAGAGGCTTCATGGTGGTGGTAGAGGAGGAGAAGATGTTGACAATAGAAAGGGAGAGAGTCACTGAAGCAGTTTGAGAGAAATGGAAGGGAGAACAGTAGCTGCAGAAGGACATCAAACTTTGGGTAGAAGAGGGAAATGTGTGAAGGGAAAGTGATTTAGGAGGTTTTGTTGTTTGGCATATGAAATAACACCATTCCTACAACATTTCCTCATGAAATCTTCAAGAAAACCCATGTCATTTGTTTATTTCTAGACTTGGATTTGTGGGCATGTATGTTTTAATGTGGTATATGTTATTGACCTCACGGTGGACATCTAGTGAAAATAATCAAGACTCACATTTGGGTTATATGTGATGTACACAGAGACTATAAAATAAAATGAGATTTTTAATGGAACATATTGTCTTGGATCTTGCTTTTTCTCACTTAGCAACATAACAAATATTTCTCGTGTTCATCTTTCACACACAAACACTCAATAAAATACATTGGTAATTATACACACACTCAAACACATTTCTTTAGGAAATATTTCTAGAAGTCAAATATGCTGGGTTAGAAGACACGTACATTTTTAAAACTCTCAATACATATTGTGACATTTTTTTCCAGAGCAGATATACCAACATAATTGCCAGCAGTAATGTATACACATTCCCATTTCTTCACAATCTCACCAAAACTATGTATTTTTGTTCTTTTTATTTTAATGTTTTCAGAGGCAAATATATAGTATTTTTAAATTAGAAGTATTTTTGAGGTTTCTCTAAATAAGTGCAGAAAGAACAATGCCAGTACTAATACTTTAATATAATCTTTAGCTTCTGAAAGCATCATTGGGAAACCTCTCCATAAAACCTGGACGAGGCATCCCAAACCAATAATTCAAATCAAACAAATCTCTTATGACTTTAATCTCCAAATCACTTGGTACCTCTATGAAAACACTTAGCAGTCTGCTTCTACTAAATATATTTACATACATCTCCATTTACCCTCACCGCGTCAGTATTATATTTTATTCCCTTATGAACAACTTCTGGGACTTAGCACAATGTTTTATATACTAAGATAGTGAAGGATATATACATTAAGTTGAATGAGGAGCTTGTGCACTTCTTTGAAACCTTGATCTTGTGGTGGGGCAATACAGACACACAGTGGGTGCTGACAGTACCAGTACAGGAGAACTGGTTTTAGTCCTGTCTGGGTACAACTTCTCTTTGAGTCTCAGCCTCCCCATCTATAAAATGATGGAGTTGCCCCAGCTAATGTTTCCAGTCTGTTCCAAATCGAAAACGGTTTTATTCCAAGGCCCCAAACATGTGTAGAGATTGACTGAGATGGGATAAGTGAGGTGTGTGTCTTCATGTGAGTATGTGCATGCAAGTGTGTGTGTAGGGAGAGGGGCGAAATGATTAATGGATGCTCTCTCCTCTCTCTGCTGGGAATCCTTAGAGATAAGGAAAAAGAAGAGAAAGCAACAGGTGTGAACACCAATTAGATAAGACTTCAAAATATACAGGTGCAACCTAAGATATTGTTTTGGGATGCCTACTCTGGGCCTTTGGGAGAAAAGTTCCCATGATATTTTTTGAAGCTGAAGGTCATATCAAAGTGCCAACATTTGCATTGTTCTTTCTGTACTGAAGTAGCAACCAGGAAAAAAATGTCTGTGTGGCTTAGTTCTTGATTAAAAGCACTAAGAGAATTTCTAACATCAGTTAGTAGCCCCCTGAGGCTGACATTGAATGGTTCTAATATTTAGGAGCCTCTATTCTAATTACCATTCCAAACAAGCTTTATGCCAAGGACAGAACACTTCATCGGTGGAATGTCTGGATGCCATGGCTTCATGAATAAATGACTGCCTGGCTGGTGGTTGGAGATTTTGTGTGGTAATAAGGGTTTTCAGAAGGGTATGTCTTTATCCTAATAAGGGGACAGCCATTAATCAAATAAGGCACCACAAGCATCCAACATCCTGGTCACAGAGAAGGCATTTTTAGGGTATGCTTGTGCTATGTACTGTCAGTCTGAAGAAGTCTGCTTCTGCCTTCTTGGGGTCAAATATGAGTTCATGTGAATCAGAGATACTTGCTGTAGATTCATTGTGAAGAACCACACTTATTGGCTGGCACAAGCTGCAGAACTTGAGAACACAAAGAACATTGAAAATCACTTTTCAGATGGATTAACTGAGGTCCCGAGAGCAGAAAGGATTTTCCCAGTGTCACAGAGATGGTAAACTGGCAGACCAGAACTCAAAGTCAAGTACCTACTCTCAGTTTAATAGTAAATACTAAGGAGTACTCCTACCCCTGTTTCATCCATGCAACCAATATTGATTGAGTACTTCTGTGTGTATGGAACAGTGCTAGGTGTGGGGGAGACATGGGAACATGGCAGATCTGTTTCTCTGGATGCTTTCTAGGATGGCTGCTTCCTGAATGACTACCAACCACTTTCCTGAACTCTGCACACACATTTGAGGGTCACTTACATCAGAACTGAAAGTAGTAGTATTCTCTTACTGTCAAAGGTCCAAAGAACCTCAATTCAGTGACTAAGCAATTTCCACTTGTCCCATTCACTGAACAATGTATAAAAAACTAGAAGGCATTTACATTCTTCTTTGCTGAGAAATTTCAAAATAAAATGCTGTCTTTTCTCTATCAACTCCATTATGGGGACACTAAAATCAAAGTAGCATTATGTCAAGAGCATCAGTGCCAATCATGGATTTTACCAAATTCACAGTACCTTTGAGGCTACATTTTCATTAGTCAAAAAATTCTTAATATTTGTTTCAGGAGGAAGGAGAGAAACCAAAACATGTTCCATCAAGTCGGGCAGCTCTAAGTGACTGAGCCAGGAGAAGAACCCTCGACCTGTTTGACTTTACAGAGTCCACATGAGAAATAATGTCAGCTAGAACTTGGGAAATGGCTGGGAAATGGGAAGAAGAAGAACAGACATCTCTAAGATAGAATCATCAGGACTAGTGGGTATGCATTAACTCAGTAGTCATGCATCCCACAGATATTTATTGAATCCTTGCTATGTACCAATCCTGTGAATTTCAATACTATTTACTTCTGTAGCACCACTTCAGTTGTGATTTGTCTCTAGTTCCATAGATGTACCTTATCTCCTCAAGTAGAATGTAAGCTCTTTGAGGTCAGATGTCATGTTTTGTATGTCTTTGTATCTACCTTCCACAACGAATGTGGAGAAAAAGAAGTTTTAAAATACTAAAGAAGGCGTTAAGTGACACACAAAAAGAACTACCTTTTCTTCCAGCTGTCCTGAAGAATTCTTGAGTACAGAATACAGCAATGCTGCTCAGAACTTCCCAACTGGAAAACTTGCAAGTGCTTATTTTCATATTTACTGCAAACTCAGCATTATGTTTGTTCCCACTCACCCCAACATGTGCACCACACTCTTACCTTTATCTGCTGCCTTCTATGTTACTTATATTGAAATAAGTTTATTGTTAGTTTCTTGAGGGCAAGGACTATGTCTCATTAATCTACGTGTTCACCCTTCCTCATAGCACCCAGTGCATCACTTTGCAAATACTAAGTGAACAATAAGTATTTTAAAAATAAAACATAATAAAAGTGGCAGGTTAATAGATATACCAGAGACTGTGGACCTTCACTTGTGCTGGTTTGCCATTCCTCCACATGGGTCATATCCCAGATGGAATTCTTCATTTCCCAGAACCAGCCCCACTGCCTTCTCCTCTACATTTGTCTTTGACACCAGTAACACAAAAAATCTTCCAGTCTCCTAGGCTGGGTACTATAGAGATATCTTTGATGCAAATAAGATGTATATGGTAATACATAAAGCTGAACTATACAATATACATTTAGAAACTGAGGCAGAAATGGAAGGGCTACTTTTAGAGAGGAGGAAGGGTCCTGCTCTTCCTTTGAGACTGGAGAGAAGAATGAGGTAATATTATAGAGGCAAGGATGAGTTGAGGTGGGGATAAGACAACATACAAGGCACTCAATCTCTGTAAAGTAGGAGAGGTCATCTGCTAAAGCTGGAGGGGGCAGGTGGAGACTTGAGAAGAAAAGAGGAGGTCTGGAATAACCGGTGTCAGGAACTCTCCTGAGTACTGACAAGATTGAAATTCTGCATCAAGGATCCTGAATCAACATGACATCCTCAAATAAAGATCCCATTGTTTGTAGTTTTTGAAAAATGACTGTAGAGGCTGACTAAATTAAATAGTCTTCTTAGACAATTCATAGGTATAAGATGGATGTTATTTGTGTAGGGTGGCCCACTTAAACAGGTCGTATTTAAAGTACAGTCAGACACAGCCATTCTAGATATAGTGCGAGGTGATTTCCCTTTGCAATTCCTCCATTAGAATATTATGATAGGATATAAAGTCAACTCCTAATTATTAGCCTTCTTTATTATTATTATTCATTTTACTTGCAGAAATATGCTCCTAACTCATATTTTTGTTCTTTTGACCTCTTCCAACCTTTAACTTTATTGTAGGTCATTTTTTTACCTTCTTATTTCAAAACAAAACAAAGACATATCCACACAAAGCAAATGTAGAGCTTAGTGAATTATGTGTACAATACCCTTGTAACTACCACCAGGCTAAAAAAAAAAAAAAACTTGGCTAGTCACCCCAGAAGCTCCTCTAAATGCCCAGTTGCAAATACGGGCCTCCCTCCGATGTAACCACTGTCCTGAATTTTGTACTAATCATTTCCCTGCATTCTTTATGGTTTCATCACCCAAAGGTGAATTGTTAGACACTATCGTATAATCTTGCCCAATTTTTAAAAAAACATGATATGTCTTATAAGCCTATATTAATTGGTAGGTTCTCCCCCTGTCTATTTCTTTTCCTAGTAATTTATATGCTCAAGAACTCAGGTTGTTTTACCTGCAGAAGCTTCCACAGTCTGCATGTCACTGATTGTATACTCATGGTGCAGTTCAACATGTTCTTCTGAATGGTAGATCCAGGTCTTGATCACTCTCAGGTTTTCACTTATTTCGTTGTTAGCAGACATTTGTCCTCAATTGCAAAATGACTATATTTTATTTTCATTTATTGGATGGAATGATTTTTTATTGAGATATAATTAGTATATTCACAGAGTTGTGCCACCATCACTACTGTTTGCTATTATTGCTTTGTTTCTTTAGTGAATTTTCTGAACTAATTACATAAAGTATGTGTTCTTTGTTGTGTGCAGTCAAGTAGTCACTGAAGTCTCTGCTTTATTAGCTTAGTGATAAGCTAATGATTAGACAGAGATTTCCTTAAATACCTAGCACTGACAAGTTTTCTGGTCTGTCCCTAGAGGCTGTGTGTGTGTGTGTGTGTGTGTGTGCGTGTGTGTGTTGGGATATGCTTTAGACATTCAGCCAGGCAGTTTTCAACTACACCTTAGCCTTCACTTCTTCTTTGTGCAAAGAATGAATGCCAGCCAGCAGGGAGACCATAGGGCTTTGTCAGGTCTTGACTGAGCATGTGCACAGCCCTACAAATGTGTGCATACTTCTAGATTCTTAAGAGTATGTTGCTTCTATTTATGTGGTGAATTACATTTATAGATTTTCGTATATTGAACCATCCCTGCATCTCTGGGATGAAGCCCACTTGGTCGTGATGGATTATTTTCTTGATAAGCACCTGGAATAGATTTGCTAGGATTTTATTGAGAATTTTTGCATCTATATTCATAAGGGATATTGGTCTGTAGTTTTCCTTTCTCATTGTATCCTTTCCTGGTTTTGGTATCAGGGTTATATTGGCTTCATAAAATGTGTTGAGGAGGGTTCCGTATTTCTCAATGTTGTGGAATAACTTTTGTAGGATAGGCACCAGTTCTTCTTTGTAGGTGTGGTAAAATTCAGCTGTGAAACCATATGGTCCAGGACTTTTCTTTTGGGGGAGGTTTTTTTATTGCTGTTTCAATTTCAGTTCTTGATATCGTTCTGTTGAGGGATTCTATTTCTTCCTGGTTGAGCCTTGGGAGGTTGTGTGTTTTTAAAATTTGTCCATTTCCTCCACATTTTCCAATTTGTGTGAATAAAGGTTTTTGTAGAATTCATAGATGATATCTTGTAACTCTGTGGCATCAGTTGTAATTTCTCCTTTCATGTTCCTGATGGAGGTTATTAGAGATTTTTCTTTTCTGGTCTTAGTTAGTCTTGTCAGAGGCATGTCTATTTTGTTTATCTTTTCAAAGAACCAGCTTTTTGTTTTATTAATCTCCCATATAGTTTTCCTGTTGTCCATTTCATTTAGTTCTGATTTGATCTTATTAATTTCACTCTTTCTGCTGGGTTTGGGGTCGGTCTGTTCTTCTTTCTCCAGCTCTTTGAGTCTATTCATTAGGTTGTCTATTTGTAAATTTTCTGTCTTTTTGATATAGGCATTTGTGGAAATAAACCTTCCTCTCAGAACTGCTTTAGCTGTGTCCCACAGATTTTGATAACTTGTGTCTCCTTTGTCATTTAGTTCAAAGAATCTTTTGATTTCCATCTTGATTTCCTCATTTATGAAATGATCGTTCAGGAAAAGGTTGTTTAGCTTCCACGACTTTGAGTAGAAATGAGAATTTCTGTTAGGGTTGGTTTCCACTTTTATTCCACTGTGATCTGAGAAGATGCATGGTATAATTTCTATTTTTTTAATTTTTTTAAGACCTGCTTTGTGTCCTAGGATATGGTCAGTCTTAGAGAATGTCCCATGAGCTGATGAGAAGAATGTATATTCAGTGGAGTTTGGATAAAATGTTCTGTAAATGTCAGTCAGGCCCATTTGTTCTAGTGTTCTATTTAAGTCCATTATTTCTTTGTTTATTTTCTGTTTGGAGGATCTGTCCTGTGCTATCAGTGGAGTGTTGAAGTCTCTGGCTATTATGGTGTTGCTGTTTATTATTTGATTTAGTTCAAGTAGGGTTTGCTTTATGAATCTGGGTGCACCTAAGTTGGGTACATACATATTAAGTATAGTTATGTCTTTTTGTTGAACTGTACCCTTCACCATTATATAGTGACCATCTTTGTCTCTCATTACTTTTGTTGATTTAAAAACTAAGTTATCTGAAATTAAAACTGCCACACCAGCCTTCTTTTGGCTTCTGTTTGCTTGAAATATCAATTTCCATCCCTTTATTTTCAGTCTAAATGCATCTTTGAAAGTTAGATGAGTTTCTTGGATACAGCAGATACTTGGCTTGTATTTTTTTATCCATTGGGCCAGGCTACGTCTCTTCAGTAGGGAGTTCAAGCCATATACGTTTATTCAGAGAACTGATAGGTGGCGCAGATTTCTGTTCATCTTGTTGGGTAGAACTTCATTGCTATGTTTTCTCTCTTGAGCCATTGTGGTATCTGGCCTTTGCTCTTTAGCTTTTGAGTAGTTTAACATTTGCAAGTGTTTCTTGTGCTGGTCCATGTGAAACTCTGTTTTGAGTACTTCTTGGAGGGCTGGTCTTGTCTTGTTGAATTCCCTCAGTCTTTGTTTATCTGAGAATGTATTAATTTCTCCTTTGTATACAAAACTTAGCTTTGCTGGGTACAAGATTCTAGGTTGGGCATTATTCTGTTTCAGAAGAGTGAGAATGGAGCCCCAGTCTCTTCTTGCTTGTAAGGTTTCAGTTGAGAAATCTGGCGTTATTCGGATGGGCTTTCCTTTGTATGTTACTTGTTTCTTTTACCTTACGGCTCGAAGAAGGGCCTCTTTAGTGGATATTTGAATCAGTCTGATGACTGCATGATGTGGTGTCTTCCTATTTGCAATGAATATCCCAGGGTCCTTGGGCTTCTTGTACCTGTATATCTAGATTTCTAGCAAGGCCTGGGAAATTTTCCTCAATTATATCTTCAAATAGCTTATCCAACCCTTGCGTATTATCTTCTCCACCCTCAGGAATGCCCATAACTCTCACATTAGGCTTCTTCACATAATCCCACATTTCTTGCAGACTTTGGTCTTTTCTCTTATTTCTTTGCTATGACTGACTTATTTAATTGGAAGGTGTTATTTTCAATCTCTGAGATTCTTTCTTCTGTTTCATCTACTCTGCTCTTAAGGCTTTCCACAGTGTTTTGTAGTTCTCTGAATAAATTCTTCATTTCCAGGAGTTCAGTTTGATTTTTCTTTAATATTTCAATTTCTTTAGTGAATTTTTCTTCCAAGTCCTGGATTTTTTTTGTTTGTTTGTTTGTTTCTTTGTGTTGGTTATCCATTTTTTCTTGCATATCGTTGAGTTTTCTTATGATCCAAGTTTGAAATTCTTCTTCTGTCATTTTAGTATTCTGAATTTGGTTAGTGTCCATTGCTAGAGAGCTGGTATACCTCTTTGGGGGGGGGGTGTGCTTTCTGTTTGATTCTTCATACTTCCAGAGTTTTTTCACTGATTCCTTCCCATCTGCATCAGCTGTTGCTTTTTACCTTTAGATTTTCGTTTGGATAATGACACACCCTGTTTAGTCTCTGAGCCAGTAGGTGGTGTTTGTGGGTGAGATTTGACCACACCCTATATGATGAGTCAGTAGATGCATTAAAAGGGTGTGCAGAATGACCTCCCTGTCAGTAGGTGGCACTTCCTGGGAGGAGCAGACTGCAGTGTTCTTTTTGGGTACTGTAACCAGCTCTTGTTTCTCTGGAGAGACACTCTAGTGCCTCACGTGGTGGGTGGGGCCCTGGGACTTCCAGGTGTGTCCTTATTCTGCATCTCAGTGGGGGAGGGTCAGGGAGTGAGTCTGGGCAGAGCTGGGTTGGGTGAGTCTGCCCTCAAGCTCCACAAATGCTGTTAGCAGGGGTCAAATGTCTGTTCTTTGCCTCTGGGCAAAGCTGCCATGGAGGGGCTAGAATGGCCCCACTCAGCAGAAAAGTCTGTGTGGGGGGTGGGGCTATCTGAGACCTACAGTCTAGAGCAGGCCTTGCTCCTTTCCACCCTCCCCTATTCCACAGTTTCTCCTGGGCCTCTGCCAGCAGGCAGGACCTCAAACCAGTGGATCTACCCTGACTGTCACGCAGGCCAGGAGGTTCCCTGCCCAGGATCGCAGCCTGGCCTGGGTGCACGGCCTTCCTGTGAGAGGAGGGTTGCCCCTCAAGCATGCTGATCTGCCTCTGAAGGCACACACACTCAGTAGGGTCATTCACAAATATCCCTTCTGTGCCCCAGGGCAATGCAATCAAGACCTGTGTGTACGGGATCTGATCTGCAGGCCTGTCCCCTGGGCCCTGGAGATCAATACCTGACCCTTCCAGGGAGAGGAGTGCTGGTCTCAAGTCACACACTGGGTGCCCAAGCTGGATCGATGTCTCTCCACCTCGGGATTTGCCCCGCTCTCCTGGAGTCACCAGGCAAGCAGCACCTGGGAGGGCTGGCGGGTAGAAAGCTCACAATCTGAGTACCCCTCAGTCTGCTGTAGGTCCCCAAAAGGAAAGGTCCCGTTCTCTGCAGATGCCTCTGGGTGGTGGCTAAATTATCTCTCTTGGAAGCCGCCAGGAGGGAAAGGGGAAGGGAGAATGAAGCAACATGGTGCCTGCCGATCGGCTTGGGTCTGAGGACCAGGAGGTGCCCCAAGGGAGCTGGGAGCCTGGTGCCCTGTCCGCAAGAGGCTCACGGCTTACTGGCAGCGGCCGTCTCTGGGCTGGTGTGGGCAGGTCTCTGCACTCAGAAGCCCACACGCAGTCCAAAACACAAGGGAGGGGAAATGTAACTGCTCCACCTACCCTTGTTGCTGGTCTCCAAGCCTCTCGGGGGCTTTCTCCTTTCAGTTCTCCTCTGCAACTTCTTCCTATGGAGTCTCCTATAGTTTCAGGCAACCTTCCTTCTGACTCTCATCCGATCTATGTTTGTCTGCCTGTTTATTTTTTTTCACTTTCTTCTAAAATCTGTATTTCTTGCAGAGACACTCTGGTTGGTGGTTTTTCTCATCCGCCATCTTGCCCCTCTTTTTCTAGTGCAGTAATATTAATATAAGTAAAAGATGACAATGACTTAGACTAGGATAGTAGTGATGGGTGATAAAAAGTCAGGTTCTAGAAAGAAAGAAAGAAAGAAAGAAAGAAAGAAAGAAAGAAAGAAAGAAAGAAAGAAAGAAAGAAAGAAAGAAAGAAAGAAAGAAAGAAAGAAAGAAAGAAAGAAAGAAAGAAAGAAAGAAAGAAAGAAAGAAAGAGAGAGAAAAAGAAAGAAGAAAAGAAAGAAAGGAAAAGAAAGGAAAGGAAGAGAGAAAAAGAGAAAGAAATAAAGAGAGAGAAGGGGTGAGAGGGAGGGGTAGATAGTAGGGTAGAGTCAACAGGTATAAGAGGATAAGAAGCAGAGAAAAATCAAAAAGAACTCCAAGGTTTTGGGCCTGAGCTAATAAAAAGGAAGAATGGAGTTGGTATTAAATGAGATATGGAAGACTATTAGTGGAGCAGGTCTGAGGGATGGGTAAATATCAGGAGTTCTGGTTTTGGCATGTTAGTTTTGAGATGGTTATGAGATATCCAAGTAGGTATGTCATGTAGGAAGTTGGATATACAAGTATAGAGTTTAGTAGAGAAATTTAGCAATGAGACATCCATTTGGTAGTAGTATTTAAATCCATGAGACTGGATCAGATCCCCAAGAAAATGAGGATAAATAAAGAAAAAGGTCCAAATACTAAGCCTAAGACATTCCAAAGTCAAGAAGTCAGAAGATGATATGGAACAAGTGGAGGAGACTGAGAAAGAGTAGCCAGTAAAGTATGAACAAAACTGAGAAGGTAGACTGTGTTGTTCTAGAAGCTAAGTGAAGAAAGTGTTTCCAAGAGGAAGTGGTGATCAATGGTGGTAAATGTTGCTAATAGATCAAGTAAAATGAGGGCTGAGAATTGAACATTGAATTAGAAACAAACAAGTCATAATGACCTTGAGAAGTGCAGTTAAATAAAATGGTGGGGGCGAAAGCCTGACTGGAACAGGTTCAAGAAAGAATGGGAAGAAATGAATAGGAGACAATGTAAACAACTCCATGAATTCTTACGTAAAGGGGAGACAGGAAATGGGATTGTAAGTAGGGTAAACAAAAGACCACTTTAAACTGAGAGGACTAGTGCTATGTCTTTATGCTGAAGAAATTTATCCAGAAGAAAAGCAAAAACACTTGAGGGAGAAGGGAAGCATGTTGGAATGATGTCTTTGAGTAGGTAAGAAAGGAGTCTAATGCAGAGTTGGAAGGGTTGGCATGGGATAGACAGAAGCAATGAGAGTTCATCATTACTTATAGAATAGAAGGCAGAGAACATGGATTCACAAGAATGTCTGTGGGTAGATGTTTTGGTAGAAGTCTGTAGAAGTTTTCTTCTGACCATTTCAGTTTTCTCAATGAAGTAAAAAATATGAACACTGACAGAGAAGTTGAGAGAGGAGGTGTTAGCTGTTTGAAGAGAGAGGAGAATGTGTGAAATAGTCATCTGGGAGAGTGGGTGCACAAACTGGACTAGGGAGAAGTAATGGAATTGTTAGGTGGCACTAAGGGACCACTTGCAGTTCATGAAACCAATCAACAAGGCTGTGTGTTTTCTCTAGTCACATTCAGTTGTACAGGTGAATGTCCAGAGAAGGCACAGTTGGATTTAGCCAGGATTGTGGTTTTGTTAAATGAAAGCAAGTGATTAGAGGGTATATTTTTAAAAGGATCAATAAAATGACTGACCATGTAATCTAAACTGGGAAGGAAGGAGGAAAGGATATGAGATAGGTAAGGGACAGTGAACTGTAGTGGAGCATATCGTGGATAATCTCCTAACTCCATCCTCAACACTCAGAAGGAGAACTGAAAAAAGAGAAGAGGGGTCCAATAAATCATGGGAGTTTTATTAATACCCTTCAACTTTCAGAGAAATGGACTGAAGAAATACATAGTTCCCCATGGGACCTCAGCAATGGCAGGACGATCCATCAGGATTCATGACCTTTTCTAAAGGAATGTGTTGAGTTGAGGAAATGAATCAAAGCCCACACAACTGAAGTACAATGCTTCATAGGTATAGGGGTCCTAATATGTTTAACAGGACCTTAGAAGAGAAAGTCCTCAACATGGGTTTTTCTGCAAATACCCAAGCAGCACCAACTGAATTCTCCACTCATAACACCAATTCGCCTGATAGAACCATCCTCTAGCACTGAGACTACAGAAACAATACCCAGGGCTCACATAATTATATTATAATTATATTATAACTTACTATCTAAGGGCAGGGTTCAAGACTGTTGGGGACCTCTGCTTTATGTAGGACTCAGGTTTTTTCTGTTATTATTCATACATTCCCTCAGCACTATTAACATTTTGGGCTGGATATGTTGGGGGTTGTTCTTGCATTGTAGGATATTTAGCAGCATCCCTGGCTTCTACCCACTAGAGGACAGTATGTTATATGGTCACATCTAACTGCATTGGATGATGTAATGCAGCTAAGCAACCATGTGCTCAGTCATAATTCCATTGCTTTGGAAGAAAGGGGAAATGGATTTTGGTGGGCAGCTAGCAGTCTCTGCCACCATATGTATGATGCTATTAAAAGACAGACACACTTGGATTGTAAAGCAAAAAATGTCCATTTATATGCCATTTATATGAAAAGCTTGAAAATTAAGGGATACAAAAATGTTAATGAAAAAAGCAGATGTAATAATCAATATCAGACAGAATAGCAGTCAAGACCAAAAATAAAATTTAAAGAACTAGCAGGAATATTTCATATTAATGGAAACAGTAATTTGCCAAAACCTTATTGCACTCAGGAAATTTTAAGTACCTGACACTTAAGCCCCAAAATATAAAATAGTAACAAGGAGTAGTGGACAAATTATTAATCTTACTTGGAAAAAAGCACATGTCTCCCTGAAACTGATAGATTAAGTATACTAGAAGTGATTACAAATATAGAGGATTCAAATGGCATAACTAATTTGCATTATCTTTATCTCTGCATCCTTATAGCAGTCACCAGAGATGCTTTCACATAGTTGGTGCCCTGCAAGTATTTGTTGATTTAAATACACAGGGTTTACACTGTAGCAGTCTTTTAGAAGCTTGGAATAGGACTATTAAAAGGTATCCAAATTTATGTAAAAATTCAAGGGACCTAGAATAGCCAAAACAATCTTGGGGAAAAAAGCAAATAACACAGTTACACAGTTGGAGGATATAGCACTTCACACCCACTAGGATGCCTATAATAAAAAATACAGATAATAACAAGTATTGGTGAGGATGTGAGGAAATCAAAACCCTCATACATTGCTGGATTAACTTCAAAGATATTATGCTAAATGAAAAGTGCCAGTCACAAAGAACTACACACATCACACATCACATTTTGTGATACCATTTATATGAAATATTCAGAATAGATATACCTAGAGACAGAAAGTAGATTAGTGGTTGCCAGGGCCTTGGAGTGTGTGTGTGTGTGTGTGTGTGTGTGTGTGTGTGTGTGTGTGTGTGTGCTGGATGTACTGGGAGTGACTGCTAAGGGGTGTAGGGTTTCTTTTTGGAGTAATGAAAATGTTCTATAATTGGTGGTGATGGTTGCACAGCTCTGTAAATATGTTAAAAATGATTGCATTGTGTACTTTTAACACATAAATTGTATGGTATATGAATTACATCTCAAAAAAGCTAAAAAGGTTTCCACTGTTAGAAATAACAAATGAATTCAGTAAAGTTGCAGTATACACAATCAACATATAGAAAACAGTAGTGGTTCTATATACCAGTCAATTATGTGAAAAAGAAATAAAACAATCCCACTTACAAAAGCTATAAAAATTAAATACTTATGAATAAATTAACCAAAGAGGTGAAAGCTCTGTACACTGAAAACTATAAAATATTGATAAAAGAAATTGAAGAAGACACAATTAAATGGAAAGATATTATGTGTTCATGAATTGGAAGAATTAATATTTTTTAAATGTCTATACTACCCAAAGTTATCTATAGAGTCAAAGCAATCCCTATCAAAATTCCAGTGACATTTTTCACAAAAATAGAACAATCCTAAAATTCACAGGGAACCACAAAAGACTCCAAATATCCAAAGCAATCAAGCAAAAAGAACAAACCTAGAGGTATCACACCACCTGACTTTAAAATATACTACAAAGCTGTAGTAATCAACACAGCTTGGTGCTAGCATAAAAACAGACACATAGAGCAATGGAACAGAATAGATAGCCCTCAAATAAATCCATGCATTTATGGTCAATTGATTTTTGACAAAGATGTCAAAAATACACAATGAGGAAAGGACAGTCTCTTTAATAAATGGTGTTGGGAAAATTGGATATCCACATCCAGAAGAATAAAATTAGACCCTCATCTCACACCATATACAAAGATCAACTCAAAATGAGTTAAAGACATAAATAAGACATGAAACTGTAAAGAAGAGAATAGGAGAAAAGCTCCATGACATTGGTCTAGGCAATGATTTTTTAGATAGGACCCCAAAAGCACAGACAACAAAAGCAAAAATAGACAAATGGAATTACATCAAACTTAAAGGCTTCTGCACAGCAAATGAAACAATCAATAGAGTGAATAGGCCAGGTGTGGTGGCTCACGCCTATAATCCTTGCACTCTGGGAGGCCGAGGCAGGAGGATCACTCAAGGTCAGGAATTTGAGACCAGCCTGAGCAAGAGCGAGACCCCGTCTCTACTAAAAATAGAAAGAAATTGTGCTGCTATAATTATCAGGACAACTAAAAATGTATAGAAACAATTAGCCGGGCATGGTGTTGCATGCATGTAGTCCCAGCTACTCTGGAGGCTGAGGCAGAAGGATTGCTTGAGCCCAGGAGTTTGAGGTTGCTGTGAACTAGGCTGATGCCATGGCACTTCTTGCCAGGGCAACAGAGTGAGACTCTGTCTCCAAAAAAAAAAAATAGAGTGAAGAGACATCCTTTGGAAAAAATATTTTCAAACCATACATCTGATCAGGGGTTAATATTCAAAATATATAAGGAATTCAAACTACTCAATAGCAATAAAACATAATCCAATTTAAAAGTGGGGAAAGGACATGAATAGACATTTCTCAAAAGAAGACATACAAATGGCCCAAAGGTATATGAAAAAATGTTCAACATCATTAATTATCAGGGAAATACAAATTAAAACCACAATTGGATATCACTTCACACCTGTTAAAAGAATGTAGAGAAGGGGAACCCTTGTATACTATTGATGGGAATGTAAATTAGTACAGCCATTATAGAAAACAGTATGCAGGTTTGTCAAAAAATATAAATAGAACTACTATATAATCCAGTATTTCTACTTGTGATTATATATTCAAAGGAAATGAAACCAGTATGTTGAAGAGCTATCTGCACTCCCATGTCCAATGCAGCATTGTTTACAATAGCGAAGATACAGAATCCACCTAAGTGTCCCTCAGTAGATCAATGGATAAAGAAAATGTGGTATATATACACAATATAATACTATTCAGCCTTAAAAGAGAAGAAAATCCTTTCATTTGAGACAACATGGTTGAACTTGGAGGATATCATGTTAAGTGAAATAAGCCAGGCACAGAAAGACAAATACTGCATGATCTTACTTGTATGTTGAATCCAAAAAATTTAAACTCATGGAAGCAGAGACTAGAATAGTGGTTACCAGAGGATTGGGGTGGGGGGATTGGGAAGAGCTTGGTCAAAGGACACAAAATTTCAGTTCAGAGGAGCAAGTTCAAGAGATCTATTGCAAATCATGGTGACTACAGTCGACAATATATTGTATACATGAAAATTGCTAGGAGACTATAGTTAAAGTGTTCTTATTTAAAAAATGAAGTACTTCATATATGATAACTATCTTGATTTAGCCATTCCACAATGTATGCATATGTTAAAGCATCATGTTTTACACCGTAAATATACAAATTTTTTATTTGTCAATTAAAACAATAAATTAAAAAACTTTTTCATGGCTTAATCCAGAATGTTAGCTAGCGTTTTGGCAAAATGGGCGTGCACATTCGTGGGAGAAGGAAAAATATATCATGTTTCTTGGCATCTGAGGACTTGTAGCAGTCCTCACACCATACTGTGCATTCAGTTAACCAGACGATAGCTATTTTCATATTCTTATCTTACTAAATCACATTTCAGGGCCACGTATTTGCCTTTTGTCTCTGTTTTTTTATTTATTTATTGAGACAGGGTCTCACTCTGTTGCCCAGGCTGGAGTGCAGTGGCGTCATCATAGCTCACTGCAACCTCTAACTTCTGGGCTCAAGCAATCCTTCTGCTTCAGCCTCCCAAGTAAGTAGCTAGGACTACAGGCATGCACCACCATGCCCGGCTAATTTTTCTATTTTTTGTAGAGACAGTGTCTTGCTCTTGCTCACGCTGGTCTCGAACTCCTGGGCTCAAGCAATCCTCCCACCTTGGCCTCCCAAAGTGCTAGGATTATAGGCATGAGCCACTGCACCTAGCCTTGCTTTTTGTCTTTAAATCTGGACTTAAATCAGGAGCTCTCCCATTATACTCTTGGGCAAGTTGCTTAACATATCTGTGCCTCAGTTTCCTCATCTGTAAAATGGAACACATATGGCACCTACTATATATGATTGCTCTGAAAACTAAATAAGTTAATACATGTAAAGTG
The DNA here is from genome assembly GCF_020740605.2 of Lemur catta. Lineage (NCBI taxonomy): Eukaryota > Metazoa > Chordata > Mammalia > Primates > Lemuridae > Lemur > Lemur catta. Next base: position 38,274,409 of record NC_059155.1, read on the forward strand.
CTTATAATACTATCTGACATGTCATAGGATATTTGTCAAATAGTGTTGCTGCCACTATTATTATTATTACTCAAATCTAATTACAGTACTATAAAATTTGTTGTTCATGATAATGACTGTAGCTCTTTAATAAATCATTAATTGTATTAATTCAAGAGTATCTGAAAATATACAGTGGATGTTGGAATGATTTCTATCAAACTGTGGTTAAATAGTTATGTTTGGGGTTTAAAGGGTTCACATCTGCTTATACGGAAAATGTACCATTGTGGATGTTTCCTTTATAGATACTGCTGGGTAATTAAGATGTTAGCATTAACAGTTACAAAGAGCCTAAATTTTTCATTTTTTAGGTTAATCACAAAAGAAGAGTTTGCCATCAGATATACCCATTCCCTTAGGAATTACATCTGCTGGCATATTAGTTTGCTCTGAGATGGTAGATGAATCCAAATTTGCTATTAAATAAAAAACAAAGATTCTGATCTCTACCATGAAATCCCAGTCCCTTCCAATCAGATAAACCACCATGGCTCAGACTTGAGGCAAAAGCCATGGCCTAATCATTCATTACTTCATCATTTCACTTTTGTTTGAGGGGGAAATTTGGTCTCAGGTGGAAAAGGATACCATAACCTAGTTACTTGAAAGAAGAATTATTCTAAGGCTCCGAGGTTGCTTCATCCTCACCCATCCTCCAGGTTTAAACTAAGACAAGAGAGTTTTATGCAAGGCAAAATAGGTGGGTCAAAAGTGCCTGGCCTTGAAGCTTGGAAAATGACAGTATATATTTCAACTCTGCCTATGACTTGCTTTATGAACTTGGGCATAAGACTTAGTGTCTCTGGTAATACACAGTATATGAATTCAGCTTCTTAATTCATAAAATGAGGTAAGGTAATTCTTTTTGTCTATCTCATAAGGTTATTATAAAGTCCAAGTGAGGTATTAGACCAAGATGTGCTTTTGAACTATAATATTCATTGGAAACATAAGATGTTGCTGTACCACTATCTACACATTCATTCATTTAACAGATATATGTGTGTGTGTGTGTGTGTGTGTGTGTGTGTGTGTGTGTGTGTGTTGTTTGTATTGTACTGACTATATAATGGACGCTCTTCTAGGTCCTGAGATACAGTAGTGAAAACAAGACTTCTTCCTTAATGGAGTTTCTGTTCTACTAGGTAGAAGAAAGATAATAAACAAATATTTATGGCATTTCAGGTAGTGATAAGAGGTATGAAGAAAAATAAAGCAGGGTAAAGAAGATAGAGAAAACTGGATGATAAGACATGGGGGCTATTTTAGATAGGGTATGTGGAATTCAAGGGACCCCCATAATACCAGTTGAGAAATTAAAAAAAAAAGAGTAAGGCATAGGGAAGATAGAAGACAAGAGAATAGAAGAGTCTCTCACAAATTGATCACAGCACAGTCTTATCTCAGTGCCAGATTAGGAAAAATCATTACACATGTACATGCACACACTGAGCCTTTCTCCTCAAAATTAGTTTAGTGTGCTTAGTAATTTGCTGCCTGCTTTCCCAAACACAAGCAATAATTCCATAGTTAACAAGCACAACAGGAGGAAATTCAGGATTTATAGAATGATGCTCGTCTGAGGGTTCTGAGATCTCAAAAATAATTCTATGGTGTCTCAGTGGTAATAGGCAATATCACTCAATGAGTAAACAGAGGTACAGCTGTGTATTGCAGCAGAGAATATATGACGAAATATATTTTAGTGATTGATACTCTAGAATTGCCAGTTGAGAGGGCCTATTTTTGCAATCAGTGGAAGTGAGAAACCCAAATGACAGGATATCAGTTGGTCTTTTGTCAAACAAATGAAGTAAGGAAGTGATTCTCTCCAGCAAAGATGGATGAGACCAGCAGCATGTATTACAACTAGGAGCATAGACAATGCCTCCTGCGAGAGTTACTGGGGCTTTAGAGCCAATGTAGTATAGAGTTTTGCACAGAGGATGTGCTTGGGAAATATTTCAGGAAAGAATGAGGTCCAGAATCTCCTTGAGAAGATTGTTCTTTAAGGATTTGGCTCTAGGAAAGCTGGTTTATGGCACCAAAGCTTGAACTGTGAGTTAGAAAATCAGTCTATTAATTTACAATGGAAACATAAGTGTTGAATGATCAATCATATTCACATCAGTCCTTTAACTCCTGAGCGAGGAAAACTATAGCAGGAACACCCTTATCTGATGCTTTGGGAGTGTGCAGTTGGTCAGTTATTTTATTTAAATTTTTATTTTGATAAAAATTAAAAAATACAAAAATATTGCAAGAACAGTACAAGGAACTACCCTGTACCACATACCGTGTACCCTTCACCCAGGCTCATCAACTGTTTACATTTTGCCCCATTTGTACTTAGTCTTGCACTCCCTTTCTCTCTGTGTACAGTCATGTGTCACTTAACAATAGAATATGTTCTGAGAAATGCATTGTTAGGCAATTTTTGTCATTGTGCGAACACCATAGAGTAGACTTACACAAACCTAAGTGGTGTAGCCTGCTACATGCATAGGATACATGGTATAGCTTAGTGCTCCTAGGCCACAAACCTGTTCAGCATATTACTATACTGAAGAGTGTAGATAATTGTAACATAATGGTAAGTATATTAGTATGTAAACATAGAAAAGGCACAGTAAAAGCACAGTATTATAATCTTATGAAACCACTGTTGTATATGCTATTTGTCACTGACCAAAATATCATCATGTGATACCCGAATATGTACACACACACATGCACACATGCACACACACACACACGTGTGTGAAATTTTCATGAATCATTTAACAGTAAGTTAGAAACATGATATCTCTTAAATACTTAAATGTATATTTGCTAACAACAAGGATATTCTCTTACATAAATATGGCACAATTATCAAAATCAGGAAATTTAACATCAATACAATTCTATTATTTAATTCATAATCATTTTCAAGTTTAGCTAATTATCCTAATAATGTCATGCATAGCTAATGTTTTTCTTCATCCAGGATACAATTCAGAATTATTTATTGTACTTAGTTATCATGTTAATTTGATCTCCTTTATTCTGGAATAGTTCTTCAGCCTTTCTTTACTTTTTTGATCTTGACATTATTGAAGAATATAGGCTACTATTTTGTAGTTTGTCCCTCAATATGAGTTTCTCTGATGTTTCTTCATAATTAGATTTCAGTTATATATATTTTTGGCAGAGATACCACAAAAGTGATATTATGTCTTTCTCAGTGCATCATATCATTTTGATGCTAATGTAAGTGGGATTGTCTTTTTAAATTTTATTTTACAGTTGTTTACTTGTGGTATACAAAATATAACTGATTTTTATATATTGATGTCATATTCTAATGCTTTATTAGATTCACTCATTAGTTATAGTAATTGTTTTGTAAATTCTTTATGATTTTGCATGTAAACAATGATGTCAAATTCAGATAGAGATTTATTTCTTCCTTTCCATCTTTATGCCATTTTTTCTTGCCATATTAGATCATCTAGTATAATGTTGAATAAAAATGGCAAAAATGAACATCCTCACCTATTACTGAAGACAGGGTGATATGTTCAGTATTTTAGCATTTAATGTAATATGAGCTGTAATATTTTGAAAGATATACTTTATAGGGTCAAGGAAGTGTCATTCAATTCCTGGTTTTCTGGGAGTTGTTATCATAAAAGGGTATTGAATTTTGTCACGATATTTTCTGTATGTATTGAGATAAACATATGGGTCTTATTTTTAATCAATTAAAATGTTAGTTAACATCGATTGGGTTTTTATTAATGTTAATATAATCTTGCATTACTGAGATAAACTCCTCATTATCCTTACATATTATCCTTTTTATGTCCTCACTGAAGTATCTTTGATAATATTTTGTTATCTAAATTGTGATACAAAATTTTTGTATCTGTCTTTATGAGGGATATTGAAACATAACTTTCTTTTCTTGTAATGTTTTGGCTGGTTTTTGTATTGGGGATATAGGCCTTAGGATCCAGGTTAGAAGTTGGAAACCCTGGTGATGATGCCCCAAACCAACAAGAGCCACTTTAAGAAGGCAGGCCTATGTCCTAGAGGCAGGATCTCCAAATATAGTACTGACTGCAGACTGAAAGCAGCCCCTTCCCTCTATAGACTGAGCTCCGGCCTTGCTTGGCCATAGTCCTGCAACTAGCCCCATTCACCAAGGGACCTGAGAGGAGCCACCGTCATCTGTGCCCCTTGTAACAAGCTTGCCAACCTCAGTCCTATCTGCAGATCCTGAAGTAGCCCTTTGACCTGGTGCCATCCCTCCTCTGCCGTGGTCCAGAGTCAGTCTCAACCCAAAGGTACCTGGTAGGAAACATGCCCATCCATGTCCCTGGTAACAGGACTGCTGGCCTTGACCAGACTTCAGTCCCTGAAGAACCTGAATAGATAATTTCAAAAGAAGATACATAAATGACCAACAGATATGTTAAAACGGGTTCAATCATCACTAATCATCAGGGAAATACAAATCAAAACAACAGTGAGATATCATCTCACATCTGGAAAAAGTATATCTACCATATGATCCAGCAATCCTACTTCTGGGTATATATCCAAAAGAATTGATATCAGGATCTCAAAGAGATATTTGCAACCTCATATTCATTGCAGCATTATTCACAATAGCCAAGATATGGAAACAATTTAAGCATGTGTTGATAATGGAAAAAGAAAATGTGGTGTTATATATATGCACATATATATGTAAAATATATATGTGTGTGTATATATATACACACACACAATGAAATATTATTAAGCCTTAAAAAGGAAGGAAATCTTTCCACTTGTGACAATATGAATGGACCTGGAGGGCATTATGCAAAGTGAAATAAGCGAGGCACAGAAAGACAAATACTACCTGATCTTACTTATATGCAAGATCTAAAAATTGGTGAACTTATAAAAGCAGAAAATAGAATAGTGGTTGCCAGGGGCTGGGGGTGGTGGTAGGGGAAAGGGGAGATGTTGGTCAAAGGGTACAAAGGTTCATTTATGCAGGATGAATACGTTCTGGAGATCTAATGTATCACATTTTGACTGTATTTTACAATACTGTATTGTATACTTTAAATTGGCTAAGTAAATTGATCTTAAGCATTCTCACCACATACACAAATCATAACTATGTGAGGTGATTAATATGTTAATTAGCCCAATTATGGTTATCATTTCACAAAATATGCATATATCAAAACATCATGTTGTACATCTTAAATATATACAATGTTTATTTTTCAAATACACTTCAACAAAGCTGGAAAAATTCAAAGAAAAAAGACCATGTCATCTGCAAACAGGGACAATTGTACTTGTTACTTTCCACTTTGGATGCCTTTTATTTTCTTTTTCTTGCCTGACTACTTGGTTAGGACTTCCAGTACTATGTTAAATAGAAGTGGCAAGAGTGATCATCCTTGCTCTGTTCCTGATCTTAGAGAAAACACTTTCAGTTTTTTACTGTTGAATATGATGATAACTGTGTCCTTTTCATCTGTGAATTTTATTTTGTTGAGGTTATTTCCTTCTATTCCTAACTTGTTAAGAGTTTTTAATCATGAAATGGTGTTGAATTTTATCAAATGTTTTTTCTGCATCTATTGAGAAGATTATGTGATTTCTATCCTTCATTGTGTTAATGCAGTGTATCACATTAATTGATCTCATATATTGAACCATCCTGCATTCCAGGGATAATTTTGATAAATTCCACTTGGTCATGGCATATTGTCCTTTTAATATGCTGTTGAATTTTATTTGCTAATATTTTGTTGATCATTTTTTGTATCTTCTATGTTCATCAGGAATATCGGCTTGTATTTTTCTTGTGATATATTTGTCTGGCTTTGGTATCGGGGTAATGCTTGTCTTATTAAATGGCTTAGAAGTATTCACTCTTTTTCAATTTTTTTTGAAAGATTTGAAAAGGATTACTGTTAATTCTTCTTTAAATGTTTGCTAAAATTCACCAGTCCAGACATCTGATCCTGGGCTTTTCTTTGTTAGAAGACTTTTGATTACTAATTCAATCTCCTCAGTGGTTATAGGTCTGTTCTGTCTTTCTATTTCTTCATGACTCAGTCTTGGTAGGTTGTATATTTCTAGGAAGTTATTTTTTTAAGTTATCCAGTTTGCATATTCATGAAATTGTTCATTGTAGTCTCTTATGTTCTTTTTTATTTCTATGGCATCAATTGTGATGTCTAGTTTCTTATTTCTGATTTTATTTTTTTAACCTTTTTTTCTTAGTATAGCTAAATGTTTTTCAATTTTGTTTATCTTTTCAAAGAACCAACTATTAATTTTGTTAGTTTTTCTATTTTTTTCTATTCTCTATTTTGTTTATTTATGCTCTAATTTTATTATTTCCTTTCTTTTGCTAATTTTGGGCTTAGTTCCTTTTTCCTAATTATTTGAGGCACAAAGTTAGGTTGTTTATTGCATATGTTTCTTCATTTTTAATGTAGGCATGTATTGCTATAAGTTCCCCTCTCCTAGCACTGTTTTGCCTGCCCTCCTATAAGTTTTGGTATGTTGTGTTTTCATTTTCATTTGTCTTGAGATATTTTCTAATTTTTCTTTGATCTCTTTGATCAATTGTTATTTAATGGCTTAACTTCCATGCCTTTGTGAATTTTATCATTTTCCTTTTCTTATTAATTTGTAGTTTTATTCCACTGCAGTTGGAAAAGAAACTTGACTTGTTTTGTAACCTAACATGTGATCTGTTCTGAAGAATGTTCAATGTGCATTTGAGAAGAATGTATATTCTGCTGATTTGGGGTGGAATGTTCTGTATATATCTGTTAGATCAATTTGGTCTATAGTGCTATTCAAGTCTGCTGTTTCTTTATTTTATGTTTGGTTGTTCTATCTATTATTGAAAGTGGGATATTAAAGTTTTAATTCATATTTTTATTGCTGTATATTTCCTCCTCCCTTCAGATCTGTCAATGTTGGCTTTATATGTTTAGGTAATCTGATGTTGGGTGCATATACATTTATACTTGGTATATCTTCCCGGTGACGTGTTGCTTTTATCATTATATAATGTCCTTCTTTGTCTCTTGTGACAGTTTTTGATTTAAAGTGTATTTTGTCTGATGTAAGTGTAGCTATCCCTGCTTCTGTTTTGCTTTTCATTTGTGTGGAATATCTTGTTCCATTCTTTCAATTTCAGCCAATGTGTGTCCTTAAATCTAAAGTGAGTTTCTTGTAGAAAGCATGTAGTTGAATCTTAATTTTTATCCATCAGCCACTCTATTTCTTTTGAATGGTAAGTTTAATCCATTTTGATTAAAGTAATTATTGATACGGAAGGATTTACTGTTGTCATTTTGTTAATTGTTTTCTGTCTGTTGTGTAATTCTTTTGTCTCTTTTTCTCTCTGTGTCTTTGTGTTTCTTTGATTTTTGTATTAATATGCTTTGATTCCTTTCTCCTTTTCTTTTGTGTAACTTGCATAGGCATTTTATTTGTGTTTACTCTGAGACTTATACAATGTACCTTACAGGTATAACAGTCTATGTTAAGCTCATAACAACTTCAATCTCATACAAAAAGTCCACACTGTTATTTTCCCCCTTCACTGTATGTTATTTATGTAATAATTTATATCACTTATATTGTGTGTCCATTAATCTTTTATTTTGATTATAGTTATTTTTAATATTTTTGTTTTTTAACTTTTGTACTAGAATTTAAAGTGATTTACCTGCCACCATCACAGTAATAGTACTCTGTATTTGTCTATATATTTTCCATTACCAACAAATTTTATATTTTCCTTATGCTATCATGTTGCATTTTAGTGTCTTTTTGTTTACTTGAATAACTTCCTTTAGCATGTCTTGTAAGGCAGGTCTAGTAGTGATGAACTCCCTCAGCTTTTGTTTGTTTGTTTGTTTGTTTGTTTGTATTTTTGAGAAAGTCTTATTTCTCCTTCATTTTTGCTGGGTAGCATTTTTTTCTATCAGCACTTTGAATGTATTATCCTACTTTCTTTTGGCCTGCAAGGTTTCTGCTGAAAAATCTGTTTGTAGTCTTATGAAGGGTCCTTTTACATGACAACTCATTTTTTATCTTGCTGCTTTCAAAATTCTCTTTGTCTTTGACTTTTGATAATTTGATTATAATGTATTTCAGTATGGATTTCTTGGGTTCATCCTATTTGATGTATGGATGCCCATTTCCTTCCCCAGATTTGGGAAGTGTTAAGTCATTATTTTTTGGAATGAGCTTTCTGATTGTTTTTCTCCTCTTTCTGAGACTCCCATAAGTCCTTTAAACCTTATTTATTCTTTTTCTTTTTGTTTCTCTGACGGGATAATTTCAAATGACCTATTATTTTCAAGTTTGCTGATTCTTTACTTTGCTTTCCCTAATCTTCTGTTGAGTCCCTCTCTTAAATTTTCATTGCAGTTATTATATCCTTCAATTCCAGGATTTCTGTTTGGTTCTTTTTTTTCTATATTTTGCAACCTCTTTGTTGAAATTTTCACTGTCTTCAAGCATTGTTCTCCTGAGCCCATTAGCATTTTTATGATAGTTATTATGAATTCTCTCTCAGGTTATTCATATATTCTATTTCATTAAAGTCTATTTCTGGAATTTTATCTTGTTAAGTGTTTGGATCATGTTTCTCTATGTCTTCATTTTCCTTGACTCTTTTTATTGATATCTATGCATTAGAAAAAAACTACACCTTTTCTGAGTCCCATGAATTGCCCTTTATACAGGAAAAGAACTTTAGCAATCAACCTGGCCAGAATTTCTGTGATCCTCTGAAAATGTTTTGGTAGTTCAAATTACAATCATTGCTCTTAGTGGTCCCAGGCAGGCGTCTATGGTATTCCAGGTCCTATCAATACTATAATACAGGTGATACATAAGCCAGTCCCTTGGGCAATACCCAGAAAAGTTGGAATGTTTGATGCATGGTCTAACTCTTTCTCTCTTTAGGGAGAAGCTGGTAGCTGAATTCATTGTCTCCTCTTGTGTTCTCTGCATTGCTACACAGTAAGGAGCTTTGATCAGATCCTACACACTAGTTCAAACTGCCACCTTTGTTCTCTCTAGCCTTAATGGTCTAGTGTATACTGGATTCCATGAGCATGCTGATACAGTTGAGATAGAAGCCAATCCCTTGGGCAGCACCTAAAAAATGAGGTCATTGGATGTATGGTCTAGCTCTCTCCTTCCTCAGGGAGAAACTGAAAGCTGGAGATTTTTTTCTGATCACATAATGATCTGCCAGGAGTGGGGATTATGGCAAGAGGGTGTCTCCAGTTTTCCTACTGGTTTCTATGTGGCTACTTTTTCACTCAACCAGGGTGCACGAGCCTCTCAACTAGTTTCTGGATTTCTCACAAAGGGAATTTATTGGTGTATTGCTGTTGAATTGATGTATTCATGGGGTAGAAGGAAAGTCCAGGGCTTCTGCTGATATCATACCTGGCCTTCACTTTTGAAAGATACTTTTCTAGATACATAAATTTGAATGAATTCGTTTTTTTGTTTTCTTTATCACTTTGAACATTCTTTTCTTGTCATCTGGCTTCCATTGTTCCTTTGAGAATTCAGGTATCATTTGCATTGTTGTTCTCCTATATATCATGTGTTATTTTCCTCTCCTTGTTTTCAAGATTCTCTTCATCTTTGGTTTTCATCAGTTTGACTAGGATGTACTTAGGTGTGATTTGATTAGCTGATTTTTAAATGATAGTTGTTGAGATTAATTAAAATGTTCACATACAGATTCTAACATATTAATTTAAAACAAAGTACCACATTAATACATTGTTCATCAATATTTAACATAGGGCTGAGGTTTTTGTCCTTGCATTAATCATACCTTCTCGAATGTTTACAGTTTCTGTTTCTTTAAACTGGATAATGAAGTTAATTATGACACCACAATGCAATCTGAGTACAGAATCCTTCTAGGCTTTTACCATTCTCCCCATTATTTCACAGATGTCTTGGTCATATCTAATTTAACAGTGACTTATATTTATGAAGTCTTTCTGAAGTATTCAGCTTAACTTTTAAACAAAGAACACCTCACCTTTTTCTCAACTTCTGTTTAATTGGTTTAATCAATATTTTAATTAAAACTGGTGATTCTGATAACAAGTAAAATTTGAATAAGCATATTTGGGAATAAATTGAATTTATATTCAGCATGCACATAGCCTAATGGTGGAAGCACAGTGGGGTGAATATACCAGACCTACTTTATTATACCTGAGGATTTAGCATGCCATGGCTATTGGGCAGGATATTTTACAAATGGAATGAAGTATTTGGTTAATTTTTAAATATAATTTAAATGGATATCATTTAAGAGATATTCTATCTTACTTAGAAAAGTTTATAAGAGTGGAAGGATGCTTGATTAAACAGAGGCACATCAAGTGGATTTGGAAAATCCTAAAGTGTATTTTCAACCAGCTGTTGTGACCCGATAAATTACTCTTTTACATTGTAGGGATATTTACACCTGCCAAGCCATATGGATACTTAAGGCACCAAGATGTTGAAGACATTCAGTTTCGTTGATTAGATCAAGGGTTTGGACTGAAATTGAAACAAGGAAGATAAACACCATGAATAACTAGGGACTGTGGAAGAAAAAAATAAAGTGAAATTGCTTTATGAGTTTGAAGAAATACCTCTGAGACTAACACAGATGGTTGAAAAAGTGTGGGAAGAGAATGGTATAGGCGAGGATTCCCTGCACCTGCTAAACCAGATCAGGTATGATTTTATCTATTTGTCTTTTGGGCTTGTGCTTAAAACTTTGTTGAAGAAGAATTATGGCTCTAAAAAGTTTTGAAAACCTTGCGTGGAAGAACAGAAATGGAAGAAGGCTTCCAATGATCTACAAGCTAAAAATTTGAGGGTAATTTCTCATAGCTTCAGGTGTCCATTTCCAATGTATAGAGAATGGATCAAGACCAAAATGACCTTAAGGATTTTGTACATGGAGTTAAAATTATCTCCTAGGTTTTGCTGAGGTAGGTAGAGTGAGATTCATGACTGGAATGCTGTAATAGGTTGTATACACTATATCTAAAAATACTCATCTGATGGGGGTTAAAAGTTGCAAGATACTGTACCCCACAAGCTAAAGCCATAGAACTAAGGAAAAACATAATGAAAAGCAGGTGGGTGGTGGTGTTGCTGGGAGAATACTATGGCTGTTTTGAATGATGCTTTTCTAATGTTAAAAAAAGAGAGAGAAGAAAAGCAAGATAGAGCAGTGATGGCAAATTTTAACTATACCGATGATGACTAGAGTTCTCCTCCTACAGCACAGCACCCTAATAATTCTTGATGCACCCACAGGCAATTTAGCTCTCAAACAGAGGACTTTATATGCTTTAGGATGAGAAAGGCATGGCCATGAGACACAGAACTTGTACTTCTAAAATAGGCAAGTACTGGACAAAATAGCTATATGAATTTATTTCTAGAACTTACCTCATGATTTCAAGGAACACCATTTTTTGCAGGTGATGGAGCCCTCTCTTTATAATGCTGTGCCAATTTGGGAATCTCTTTTTTTCTCATGTTTCCAATCATAATATGTGTTTGGGCTATCTTCCTTCTTACAGATAGGTCCCTTTATTAGAATTCTTTTCCTGTGCATGCTTGAACTCCTCCCCATACATATCACCTTAGAAAAGTTTAGCACAACCATGATAGGCTAGGGAGAATTACTCTAATTCTCTGGTATGGTTTTTCTATATTATTCCTGGAAGATTAAGTTAGAAAGCCAGTATTGGTGCATGGGGAGGTGAGTTGTTCAAGGGAAAGGTACCAAGGCAGAAGACGCATGGTCTTTCCCATATCTGAGTAAAGAGAATTCTTAAAGCTTTAGCTCTGCCAATCAGGATAGGAGAGCCCACTGACAGATTGAGAATCAAAGTTCCTGGTAAGTATAACAATGGGCATTTGCCTTTAGTGTTCTGTCTTGTAGTAGAGTAGTGAGAGACAATAGGACTGAGTCACAGATTCAATGATCCTCAGCTTGGATACATTTTACTAAAAGTAATGGTAACTGTAAAAGATAGGGACTACCAAGTGTTAATTAACACAAAGAAAGGCAAAGCTATGCTCAAAAGCATATCATAAACTGTGATTTCAAAAAGTCTAATAAAAATTCAAGGATGAGGTCATGGCCAAGACTCTAGAAAGAAAGATAGCTCTAGAAAGATGAGGAGCTCTCAAAAATGAAGCTGATCATTCTCAAATGATTCCAATAAAGAAACTTAAAGGACATACATTAAAAAATGTGGCTATGCTAAACAAATCATGTTGGAAAAACTGGCTATCCCCATGCAAAAGAATGAAGTTGGCCACTTACTTATACCATATATAAAAACTCAAAATAGATCAAAGACCTAAAACTATAAAACTTTTAGAAGAAAACATAGGGAGAAAATCTTCATAACATCAGATTTGGCAATGGTTTCTTGAGCAAGACACCAAAAACACAGGCAGCAAAGGTCAAAATAGATAAACTGGACTACATCAAAATTAAAACTTGTACATCAAAGGGCATAATTAACAGAGTGAAAAAGCAACCTATGGAATGGGAGAAAATACTTGCAAATCTGATAAGGTGTTAATACCCAGAATATAAAAAAACTCTTACAACTCAACAAAAAAAAAACAACCTAGATGAAAAATGGTCAAAGGACTTAAATAGACATTTCTCCAAAGATATACAAATGGCCAATAAACATATGAAAGGATGCCCAACATCACCAATCATTAGGGAAATGCAAATTAAAACCACAATGAGATATCACCTCACACACACTAGGATGGCTACTATTAAAAAATGCAGAAAATTATGAGTGCTGATGAGGATGTGGAGAAATTAAAACACTTGTGCACTGTTGGTGGGAATGTAAAATGTTATGGCCAATATGAGAAACAGTATGGCAGTTCCTAAAAAAATTAAAAATAGAACTACCATATGATCCAGTAAAGCTAATTCTGGGTATATATCCCTCAAAATTGAAAGCAGGGTATTGAATGCTCCTATGAACATGAGTGCTATGGTCACCCATGTTCATAGCATAGCACCCATGTTCATAGCAGTATTACTCACAATAGCCAAAACATGGAAGTAACCAAATGTCCACAGACAGATGAATGGAAAAACGAAATGTGGTATATACGTACAGTAGAATATTATTCAGCCTTTAAAAGAAAGGAATTCTGGCCTTTGCTACAATGTGGTTGAACCTTGAAGACATCATGCTAAATGAAATAATCCCAAAAGACAAATGCTCTATGGTTACACTTATATGAGGTATCTAGAGTAGTCAAATCCATACAGAAAGTAGAATGGATGTTGCCAGGAGAAAGAGGGATGGGGACATGGAGAGTTGTTGTTTAATGGTTACAGAGTTTCAGTTTTGTCAAATGAAAATGTTCTGGAGATCTGTTATACAACAATATGAATATACTTAACACTACTGAACTGTATTCTTATAAACAGTTACGATGGTAAATTTTATGTTATATGTATTGTATCACAATTAAAAATTAAAAATATTTAAATGTGACCATGAAATAAACTTTCTGATGATCTTAGTTTTAGGAAAGCCTAGCATGAAAAGTGAAAGTACCTAACCATGTTGTATACTATTATTTTATTTTATTTTTTTGAGACAGAGTCTCACTCTGTTGCCCGGGCAAGAGTACCGTGGCGTCAGCCTAGCTCACAGAAACCTCAAACTCCTGGGCTCAAGCGATCCTTCTGCCTCAGCTTCTCGAGTACCTGGGACTACAAGCATGAGCAACCATGTCTGGCTAATTTTTTCTATATATTTTTAGTTGTCCGATTAATTTCTTTCTATTTTTTTTAGTAGAGATGGGGTCTTGCTCTTGCTCAGGCTGGTCTCGAACTCCTGGCCTTGAGCGATCCTCCTGCCTCGGTCTCCCAGAGTGCTAGGATTACAGGTGTGAGCCACTGCACCCAGCCTGTATACTATTATAAATGCCAGCGAGAAGTTAAGAAAAGGCTGTCAGAAGATTAAAACTTGAATTGAGCGGAGAGTGTCAACAGAAGACAGAGGATGACTAAAGTACTATCCTCAAAGATGCAATGAGAGAGTGCAACAGATGCACTTAATTTTTAAGGCAAATGGCATATAAGAGGTGATTCCTAGAAGGCCTATGTACTCAATTTATATTTTACTCCTCTCCTTTTTCTCAAGAGAAATGGCCTTCAACAAATTCAATACCAATTGATAGTGGACTCCTTGTTTTTTCAGGTCACTGTAGATATGAAGACAACCACAAGCATGGGTTGTGATTGTTCTCTGCTTTGCTGCATCCATTCTTGGCTTGCCACCAACACCACACTAGTGGTAGACCCTAGCACAGTATCTGGCTAATAGTAGGAGTTCAGTATACATAAATTTATTTGTCCAAAATATCTCTGTATACTTGGTCTTTAAGTTATGACATTGTATTCAAACAGCTACTGTTTGCTTTAATTACATGCAGGTCCAATGCCTAGTAGGCAATTATGTCTCATGAGTCCTAGCCTGGATATACAAAAGCTTAAAAGTTTCCTCTGAAGTAATTTTTGGCTCATTCATTTTATTGCCACCTAAACTCAAAAGTCATCAAACTTAGTTAAACTATAGAGCAAAGACTGCCAAATCCACAAAAGCTTTCCTTTGGAAATACACTTTTGAAGACTCAATTGAATTTAAAAATTACTAATGGCCCTCTTTATATCTGTCTACATTCTTTGGCATGCCAGAGGGTTTTGCTAGTTGTATACTCTACAGATGGGCTCAACTTTAAGAAAATATAGTAAAGAAAAAATATGAACTTACAAAACATAATCAGTGTATCTTGCTTCAGGGGGTTTCAGTGTGTGGGTAGGGGACAGGTATAATATTATCTTATGGGGTTTTGTAAAGCTTCACACATTCCTATATTCCTCCTTTCCCCTTTTGTTAATACTAGCTCTTTAAATATTCAGGCACTAAGGCATATAGAGTCTCAGGAAGAGGCAGGAATAGGTTAAATATTAAAAAACTCACAGGTGATACTGAAACATGCCTGATGTACTTGCTTTGCCAAAGTTTGGCTTTATAAAATTACTTGTCAATGATGCCACAAGGAAGGTATATATTTTAATTCCATTCATTGGGAAAACACAGCTAAATTTACAGTGATTCAATTCACACTCCAGAAACACATCTACTGCCTAATGTAAAGAATGTGTGGAAGTGTGATTGTCACTTAGGGCCCTCCAAAGCATTCTTTCTTTTAGTCAACACTACTTCCTTACTTCTGTTATAAAAAAGTCAGATCCTGGAGAATGAGGAAGGCACAAGAAAAAATTTCTAGGAAAAGGCCTATGGTTGCAGATGTTAGAACTCTCCATCCCTAACCCATTTCCATACATAAAGCATAGAAGGGCTTTTCTTAGGCTGGTACCTCATCATGTTTGTGGTGGAAATAGAGCCAAGGTATGGGTGGAGCTCTCTGTATAGAAAGAAGGAAGTCGAGGGAGTGAAGGAAAAGATGAAGAGCTACTTTTGAGAACTTCCCACTATATGATCTGATGATAAGACAGAAGCAACATTGCCTTTTTTTCTCAAAAAGCAGCATCATTAACAAAGCTTGTTTGACTCTTTAATCAACATGTATAAGAGTTCAATACACATCTAGCTAAATTTAACAATGCAACAAGGAATTAGTTCATTTCCATACATGATATTGAGATAATTTGACATTACTATTGAGAAAATTAACTTAAGCCTACACCTCAAGCAATGTATCATGATTAACAACATAAAAATTAAAATGTGAAATATTTAGAAAAATTTAATTACAGGGTTAAAAACCAGGAGAAAGTAGAATAGTTATACAATCTATGGTGGGAGATAATGTTTGATTAAAGTACAAAAATAAATTATAAAGGAAAAGAGACATCATGATTGTGTAAAAAATTAGTACTAATAAAATGCAACAGTGACAAAATAGAAAGTTATATTTAGTATATATGATGGTGGATACATTTCTAAATTATATTAGGAGTTTTTATAAATTTATATTAGGTTCCCTGTGTATAGTGTCCAAAGAATATGAAGAATGATTACATAAGATGAAACACTATTATTAGTATATTAACATAGGAAACAGTGTGCATTCTTGCCAACAGTAAAAGAAGTGTGAATTAAAACAACAATAACATGTCACTTTATGCCTCTAAAATTAGCAACAATTAAGGGACATTATTAAAACCTGTGATGGGAGTATTGGGGAAATGGAAACATTTATACATTTCTATTGGCATTGTAAATTATTGCAGTCAATTTGATGAACAATCTGGTAGTTTTTAGCAAGAGCCATAAAAATGTTCATACCTTTTTAATAAATAATCTCACTCTTGGGTATGTTTTAAAGATATAATTCAGAAGAAGTAAAGCATTACATATTATTTATTATTATGGAAACCTGGACATATCCCAAACAGCCATTAATAGAGAAATAGTTATAAAATTATGGCATTTTAAATTTAATGGAATTGCTTACAACTAATGAAAATGATAAATATGAAGAGTATTGAGATAGAAGGAAAGGTATATACAAATATTATATTAAATATTTAAAATAAAATAAAAATGAATTATAGGAGCCCATATAAGAAGGCCTGAAGAGGCTGGAGCTGGATATTCCCTATCACCTATTAAAATTGACCCACTAGGACTCCCCTCATAGGATAGAGATCCATACTGAAGAGGAACTCCTAGCAGTTGAGTAAAATTGGAACATATTACAAACAACAGAGAAGAGGGAAAGAGAAGGTCTAAATCAAAGTTGGAGAGGGAAATATCAGAAAGCAAGTGGTCATATTATTTAATATTACACAAAAATAACAGAAGAGGGGACCCTGTGAAGTTAGAAAATCCATCTGAATCATGACGTTCTAAAAGTTGAGTCAAAGTAAATTTGCATTAAAATAAGCAAAAAATGTATCAAGGTAAAATCTCATATGAAGTTAGACTATCACCATATATGTTAACAGTGCCTAGAACTAGTAGGCACTCAAGTGTGTTGAATTGAATTCACTGAACCCACAAATTAAGCAATAGATTTTCTGCATGTAGAAGTTATAAGAGCACTCGGTGGATCCAAATAATCTCTTTATTCTACATTGTATTTTGGCTTCATTCTTTCCCTTAACTCTTCTTTCATGTGTTCAGCAGGAAGAGGAGGTAAGACACTGGCTTATTTAGATTCAGATCACAGCTTCTTTCTTCATGTGGGAACTAGCACTCTCAGTCTGTTCTGCATGGACACTAAGGATCTTCTTTCATTCACATGGGTGTTCTCAGGCATCTGGGAAATACGAATATTATCTTGCTTTCCAGTTTTCAGAGCAACAGATGTGCTCAAGAGGGCACATTCAGTTAGTTCTCTATCTCAATATTCTTTCTGAACATAATCAGTAATTTAGAGCATGACTCACTCAACAAAAACATTGCTTTAGTTTGGAAAAACAGGGTTCAGATTGTAGTCTCTCTCATCCTGCTGGGTAAAGCCATTGCCTTTGGTCTAGCATGCATGTATTTGCATTATGTTTCATTTAACAAATATAGCCAAATCCCTGACTTAATTCCTGGGAAGACATATGTGGGTGTTTACAGTTAACAACATTGCTTTAAATGAATTAAACTCATTCTTAACATTTTTCTCAACTGACTTTTCTTCATTTAACATGTATGTGCCTACAAGTTTACTTTATTACAATCTTCGATAATCTTCTGATTCCAGCTCTGACTTTCAAAGACAACTGAACTTTCTGACTATTGTTAACCTTTTAACATTGTGATGAAGTGTAGTGGATAGTTACTTTTAAGTCCCAAACTGCATTAATGTGATGGATCTCCACCCTTTAGAATGTCATCCATGTATATATCATGGGTATATGTGGAGAGACAAGTGATTAAGAATGAGAAGGGTAGATATATAAGGGTTTCTTATCCCTTGGGGTTATAAAAATCAATTTTTAAGGATACTGCTTACTCATATTCATCAGACCTAAGAGTAAGTAACTTCATGTCAAACAGCTATTGTACCACCTGGAAATCAGAGATGCCACTGGGGATGTTACAATTCATATAAAAATAATTCCTTCTGCAAATACTTTTATTGGTACAATCATCACTTTTTTGCCTTTAAATTTTTGGTCTTATTTGACCAATCTGTAAAAAGTGTTCATCTAGGGAGAACCCATTTATTTTGAAGAAAGAACATCTATTATTAAAGAGTTTATTTGTCAAAAAGCACTGGAACTTTTAAAACTGAAGAACTAATGAAATATTCTTATTTTCTGGGTTGTTTTCTCTCTTGCTATGTCCTAACTTCTATCTCAGAAGTGTTTTCCTAGTAAGCTTACAAGGTCCTGGGACTCTATTTCTACATGGTTATGTGGCACTTCATTACAGTTGTAAAACACTTTTAAAGACTGCTAACTGTTTCACATACATAACAATATTTCTCTCTGAGGACTCAAGGGAAATGCTATGGTCACGTTAAATAGAAATCAGGTTACAGAATTGTGATCTACTTTTCTCAGTAAAGAGTGGAAGGCATATGTGTCTTAATCACTCTTATGGATTAAATTGTTTCCAAAAAAAAAAAAAGATATGTTCAAGTCCTAACCACCAGTACCAGTGAATGTGACCTTCTTTGGAAAAAGAGTCTTTTCTGACTTAATCATGTTAAGACTAGGTCATACTGGAGTAGCGTGGGTCCTACTCCAGTATGACTCATTTCCTTGTAAGAAGAAGAAAAGAGACATACATACAGGGAATGTGGCCATGTGAAGAAAGAGGCAAACACTGGAGTTATGCTGCCTCAAACAAGGAATGCCTGGGGCTACAAGAAGCTGGCAGAGTCAAAGAAGGAGTCTCCACTAGAGACCTCAGAGGTAGCATGGACCTATCAACATCTTGATTTCAGACTTCTAGCCTCCAGAATTAGAGGAGAATAAATTTCTGATGTTCTAAGCTGCTCAGTTTGTGGTACTTCATTATAGCAGCCCTAGGAAACTAATGCAGTTACTGAAAAAAAGGCAGGGCATAACTCAAAAATGCATCAAAACTGCCACATGGGGCCATAATTTGATGAGGAACAAGCTATATTGCCAGATAAATCTCTAATATATGGAACCCTGCACATGTTCCAGAAGTAGAAGGCAACTCTCTATTATTTTAATGGTACCCACCCTGCTTAAACCATAAGCAAAGAATCCTTGAGTAGATATGAAAGAAACCTTGGTGAATGTGATGTTCAAGGAGAGGGCATGGTTTCCCATAGTAATTTCATTTTATGATGTTGGACAAGTTTCTCTTAGTCCCTTGGACTCCTAATCAAATTGGTTCCATAGAAGTCATGAAAGCATCTGTGTGAATGGGACAATGAAATGCAACTTACTCCTGGAAATCACTGCACTGGAGCACAGGCAACATTATTAAACTCAACGATACCAAAGTTACATGATTTCTTATCATGCAAAATATAACCTTGGCTGGGTGCAGTAGCTCACGCCTGTAATTCCAGCACTCTGGGAGACCAAGGTGGGAGGATCGCTTGAGGTCAGGAGTTCGAGACCAGCCTGAGCAAGAGTGAGACTCTATCTCTACTAAAAATAGAAAAAATTAGCCAGGCGTGGTGGTGGTGTGTGCCTGTGGTCGCAGCTACTCGGGAGGCTGAAGAAGGAGGATGGCTTGAGCCCAGGAGTTTGAGGTTGCTGTGAGCTAGGCTGATGCCACAGCACTGTAGCCTGGGCAACAGAGCGAGACTCTGACTCAAAAAGAAAAAAAAGAAAAGACAAAGAAAATATAACTTTTACTCATGGGCATAGAAAAATAAGACAGTTTCGTCCTAGGTATCTTCTGCAATGCAGTAGTGGTAGCTATTAGGTTGGGCAGGCAGAAAGGCTGTGTCAATCTTTCAAGGGCTTTTTACAATATACACAGAAATAAGGGACCCCTAACTCCCTGTCTAAATAAG
Organism: Lemur catta; assembly: GCF_020740605.2. Taxonomy (NCBI): domain Eukaryota; kingdom Metazoa; phylum Chordata; class Mammalia; order Primates; family Lemuridae; genus Lemur; species Lemur catta. Next base: position 38,294,548 of record NC_059155.1, read on the forward strand.
ATTAAACAAGAAGAAATAAAATCATGTTCTTAGGTTCCTCTCAGCCTGTCTGTAGCACATTCATTCACACTCTCCCTTTTCTTTATGGAACATAGCTGATCTTCTTAACTAACACTAATGTCCCCTTTCTGTTTAGCATCAGGTCTTCTTTGCAGGACAAATAATACAAGTGGTTTTCCTAAATTACATACTACTTTGTATTCAATATTGGCAGGCACAAGGAAGAAAAGGTCCTCCTCCTCCTCCTCCTCCTCATCATCATCACCACCAATTTATTTAGAATCTATTGTTTAAAGGCCAGTTGGCTAGGTCTTGGGAATGCAGAGAAGCATAAGGCATGCTATCCTTGTTCTCAAGAGCTGGCAATCTAATTGGAAAATTAGAACATACAGAAATGAGCTAACTTACACTTTACAGTGTGGCATGTTAAGATTCAAATGAGTGAAACTGTCAATAAGTACACTAGGATTCTATAGGAGATAGAAGCTTGTAATGAGATATAAAGTTAGCAAAGACTCCATAGAGGAGCTAGGACTTGAGCTAAACCATTGGAGATAGACAGAGCTTATTTAAGGGAAAATTATGGGAGAGTGCATTCTGCCTCTAGATGGAAAGAATGTAGTGGGCAAAACCCTGGACAAGGGAATACATGAAGCACGTTTAAGGGACTACAATTCAATCCATTTGATTAGATTGGAAAGTTTCTCAAGGGGAATAAATGGAGACTAAATTGTGGGAGATTTTGAATATTTGACTTGGGTCTTTTGAGCTTACTTTTAAGAAACTGCTGAACATGGGAATGGTATTTGCAAACCAATATTTTCAAAGATGTGACTAAGGGAAACCAAATAAAAATTTACATGATAGTTTGAAGATCTAGATATGGCACTAGGAACAAAAAGGAATTGACAGATAGAAAAGCTATCTGTAGGAGAGATTTTGGATAGGTGACTTACTGGATTTTGGAGTTGAAAGAAGGATCCTAGGAAAGGAAGTAACCAAAGAATCCTTGGATTTTAAGTCACCTCATATACCTGCTTAAGAATGTTCTTATTCATTTTTAGCCAACAATTATCAACCTTTGATAGTGTGCTAGGCAGCATGCTAGATTTGAGAATATAAAACTGGGTAACGAATGGATGGTTTTAAAAATAAGACTATTAGTTTTTTGGGTATTGAGTTGTAGGACTTATTTATATATTTTAGAAATGAACTCCTTATCTGACAAATGGGTTGCAAATATTTTCTTCCATTTAGTGGGTTGCCTTTTTACTCTTTTGATTGTTTCCTTTCCTGTGCAGATTTTTAGTTTGATGTAGTTGCACTTTTCTATTTTTGCTTTTGTTCCCTGTGCCTTTGATGTCATATTCATGAAATCATTACTAAGACCAGTGATATGAAGCTTTCCCCTATGTTTTCTTCTAGAAATTTTACAGTTCCAGGTCTTATGTTTAAACCTTGAACCCATTTTGAATTGATATATATATATGTATATATATATATCTCAATTCATATAAGGGTCCAGTTTCATTCCTTTGCATGTGTATATTCAGTTTCTGCAGAACCATTTGTTGAAAAGACTGTCCTTTTCCCATTATATGTTCTTGTTACCCTTGTCAAAGATCAGTGGATTGTTTGTTTCTGGACTCTCCATTGGTCTATATGTTTTTAGGATAGTATCATACTTTTTGGATTACTACAACTTTGTAATATATTTATTATTTATTTTTATTTCAGCATATTATGGGGTACAAATATTTAGGTTACATATATTGCCTCTGCCCCACAAAGGCAGAGCTACAAATGTGTCCATCCCCCAGACGATACACACCACACCCATTAGGTGTGAATATACCCATCCCCTCCCCACCCCCCGCCCATCTGCCTGATATCTGATGAATGTTACTACTATATGTGCACATAAGTGTGATCAATTAAGACCAATTTGATGGTGAGTACATGTGGTGCTTGTTTTCCCATTCTTGTGATACTTCACTTAGTAGAATGGGCTCCAGATCTATCCAGGATAATATAAGAGGTGCTAGATGACCATTGTTTTTGTGGCTGAGTAGAACTTCATGGTATACAAATACCACATTTTATTAATCCACTCATGTACTGATGGGCACTTGGGTTGATTCCACATCTTTGTGACTGAATTGTGCTGCCATAAACATTCGAGTGCAGATGTTTTTTTTATAGAATGTCTAAGGAAAGGAAATATGACTCAAAAATACTTTGCTCAGACAAGCTGGTCAAGTGTAAAAGCAATAGGCAGATATTCTCAGACATGAATAAATTAAAATCTCAGGAAATGTAGCCCTAATGACCTCCACTTTAAAAAATACTACCTGATAATGAAATTCAGCTAACCAAGAGGGAAGTCTAATAAGGAACTCAGGACAAGATAAGATAAAGTAATGGGACAGTAAACATTGAATCCAATTAAATGTAGAACTTCAACAAGGGAGAGCTTTGTGACTGCAGAATAACATGTAAATATCATAAGCCCCGAAGAAATAAAACCAAGACAAACAAAAAAAATGAGAAGCAGAGGGGAGGGAAGTAGAAGTGGTAAGAAAACTAAGAAGCTGGTGTTATAAGGCAGTCAGCTCAGTTATATCATTTAAAATTGAGATATGGAGTCCTGCAAGAAAGCATTACTTCAGTCTCCTAAGTGATCTTTGCAATCTGTTTTCTTATCTTAAATGGATCTTTTAGGAACCAATATCTCTTATGGCAAAATAAAAATGAAAATATGAAAATATGAAAAATAAAATCTAATAATTTTTATTATTAAAATAAGATTAATAACATGATCCTTTTCTCGTAAATTTGCTTCTATCTGCACACCTACACATACATTCATCCTTCTATCTTCATATGGAGAGCAATCTATAATTATGGCCACAATGTATGATATTATCACTCATTGCTGAGCACTGGGATTTGGGATTTTTTTTTTTTTTTTGAGACAAGAGTCTCACTCTGTCGCCCAGGTTAGACTGCAGTGGCCTTATCATAGCTCACTGAAATCTCAAACTCCTGGGCTCAAGTGATCCTCCTGCCCCATCCTCCCAAGTAGCTAGAACTACAGGTACACACTACCACACCTGGCTAATTTTATTAAGATTTTAATTTTTTGTAGAGATGGGGGTCTCACTATATAGCCCAGGCTGGTCTCGAACTCCTGGCTTCACTCAATTCTCCCACCTTGGCCTCCCAAAGTGCTGGAATTATAGGCATGAACAACTGTTCACGGCCTGATTTAGGATTTTTTAAAAATATATATCCTTTGTATGGTTTTGTATAGCTAGCCTGTGTCATTTAAAAAAAAAAATCATGCCTGTTAAAATGAATTAGAGGGTCACTGTATGGTAGAGAGGAAAAGGAGAAAGAGAGTTGGAAAAATATTTATTTTTGACCCTAAAATGAGGCTCTAACCATAAGTCTCTGATGTCAGAACTACTTTACAAGGTCATCACTTTGGGCAATTTCAAATTGATTTAAGTTATTGAACATGTGCTGCCTGTACTGTTCCATCACGTAATTCTTTCTCCTTCTGTTTGTGGTAAAACAAACCCTCGCCAAGAGAACACTGACAGAAGACATAAATTATCCTGTGAGTTAAAGGGGCAACTGAGGCTTTTATTGTCTGCAGCAGTGGTTAAGGATCTGTTCAGAGACAGAAAACATTTGGATCCTGGTGGCAGTGACTCTGTGATACTCTATCACAGGCAGCTGGGTGGTAACTCTCCTGGTAACTAACTATTCTGGTCTTCTACCATTCCATAGACATGATTGTAACATGTGTCGTGATACATAGTCCAAAGCAGAGCCTAACAGAGACAACGTCTATTTAGAAGTATATAGAAACAGCACAGTTCTGAAACTCTAGATCTAGTGACTCAGGATCATTTTCATTTACAGACTTATAAAATGTAGATTAACTACTAGTGGACTGTGGATATAACTCATAAAGGTATGTGCCCTATGGAAATGTTCATTAAACTAGGAACAAATTTCCTCCCTTTGGAAAACCAAGTGAGTCCTGCCCTCAGAGATGAGACTAGAGATCTGCAGAAAGGAATTTTCCTAGCAGAAAAATGGCAAAAATAGCAGAGTTCACATATACCCTTCTCTCAGTTTCCCTTAATGCTAACATCTCACGTAATGATAGTACAATCATCAAAACCAGGAAATTAAGATTGGTAAAATACTATTAACTATGTGTCTTATTCAAATTTCTCCAGTTTTTCCACTAATGTTCTTTTTCTGTTCCAGGCTCCCACGTTGCATCCAGTTGTTATTTTCCTTTAATTCTGATATACAATAATTCCTCAGTCTTTGTCTTTCATGACCTAGACACTTTTAAAGAATATTAACCAGTTATTTGCAGAATAAGCTTCAACTTTGGTTTGTCTGATGTTTCCTCATGACTACATTGAGGTTATGTAGTTTGGGCATGAATAACAAGAAGTTACGTTGTACCCTTTCCAGTGTTTCATATCAGCAGGTACGTCATGCTCATATGTCTTATTACCATTGATGTTAGCCTTGATTACTTGGTTAAGGTGGTATTTGATTGGTTCTTCCACTGTTAAGTCAATACTTTTGTCCCTGTGTAACTGGTAAACACCTTTGAGATATTTTTAGACCATCCCAATATCTTGCTTCTCACCAAATGGTCACCTATTTTTTTTATCAGAGATAGAATTTTTTTTTTTTATTTCAGCTCATCATGGGGGTACAAAAGCTCAGGTTATATACATTGTCCATGTCCCACCCATCCCCCTGAGTCAGAGCCTCAAGTGTGACCATTCTCCAGACAGTGCGCCTGGCACTCACCATGTAGTCATACCTCCATCCCCTCCCTATTGATTTTGTTATTCACTGGTGGATTTCACCTGTTAATAATTATCACTGTGGTATTTGCCTAATGGTGACTTAGCATTTTGCTCCTTCCTTCTACATGTATTAATTAGAATTCTGTAAGGAAAACTGCCCCTTCCTTTCCATTTACTTATTCATTCAATCTATGGACAAATGGATGTTTGTTTTATTCTGGGTTATAATCCAATAACATTATTTATTTTGTTGCTCAACTTGTCCCAGATTTGGCCACTGGGAGCCCTATCAGGTTGGATGCCATCTCCTTTTGACATGTTCTGATCTTTCTGTGTGAACATTTTCTTATTTTCTGGCACCACAAAATGTTCCAGGTTCATTTTATATCTTTCATGCCCCAACTCTGGAATTAGTCACTTCTGCAAGGAATCTGGGTTAATTGTGCTTACTGCTAGTGAGTTTTCATTAGTTCTAGTCCTCTCAGAGGATCAAGCTGGGAAATATAGGTATGTACACTAACCTGCATGTAAGCAAACATCACCATCTGTTTTCATATCGACACCTCTATACTAAAAGCCACGAGTCCATACTAATACCTCTGAATCTAATTTAACACCTCAAGGTTCATTCTAGTCTTCCTTCTTTCCTTGTTTGTAAATTCTTTCTCTACCAATGAGAAAATTGGCTTTTATCATCTACAATGGATTCATTCATTTGTTCAATCTTGATCATATAAAGTTGCTATAGAATTGCTAAATAATACCCCTGGGAATAATAGCATTACCAACAAGGGTATGGTATTTGTGTAGCTTTTTTTGTCTTTAACCTTATGATATCCAGTCAGAATACTGTTTTCCAAAGTTACTGTATTAGTTATCTATTGCTAAAGAACAAATCTTCCCCAAAACTTAGCAATTGAAAATCACAAATATTTCTCTGTGGGTCAGGAATCTGGGCATGGCTATGCTGGATGCCTTTAGCTCATGATCCTTCACAAAGCTCCAGTCAAGAGGTTAACCAGGGCTGCATTTATCTCAAGGCTCAACTGGGGGAGGGCTGTCCCAAGCTTATTCATGTGGCTGTCTGCCGGCCTCAGCTCCTTATTTCTGTTGAATGGCAACTTCAATTCTTTGTCCCATAGACCTCTCCATGGGGCAGCTCACAACATGGCAGTCACATTCTGTCAGAGTGAGCAAGCAAGCAGAAAATGGTGCCCAAGACATAAGGCACAGTCTTTTCATTAGTTTTAGAAGTAACATCCCTCCATCGCTATCACTTTCTTTTCACTAGAAGCAATCACCAAATCCAGCTCAAACTCAAGGAGAAGGGGTTACACAAGGGCATGAAGGCCAGGAGGTAGAGATCACTGGGGGCCATCTTAGAGGGTACCTACCACAGTTATTTCTATCAGTTCTTCCTGATACCCTTCAGGGTAGCTATGTTGTTCATTTGAAATACAATTAAGTTCATTTGTTACGGTTTGCATCCCAGTTGGGTTCTCCCTCAGCGCATCTTGCTCGATTTTAATTGATTCATTTTTGGCCAGTTATATGAAAATTACCACAGTTCTATAGTTCTACACATCATAACTATACAAAAAGATAAACTCTAAGAAGTGTCACTGCCTCCTCATCCTTATTACCTCATCCTATTCTTCCCTTCTTTCCACTCAAATCTCACTCAGACCCTGAATGTAACCAGCCTCTTCAGTTTCTGATTTCCTTCCTATAGTTTGTATAAATGAGCAGATATGTATATATTTTCTTATATCCCTTTCTTGCTTACACGAAGGGTAGCATATTACTGATAGTCTTTTATACTTTGTTTTTTCACTTAACAGTATATCCTGGAAATCATTCCAAATCTGTTCATTAGAGATCTCACTCTTTTTTTAATCAACTGCATAGTACTCCATTGTGTGCATATGCCATGGTTTAGGCAAAGGAATTTTTGATTACCCTTGTATGACCAAGAAATACTCCCCCAAATATTAAAGTATAATTTTTCAAGTGATAACTAGGTTAGAACATTGTGCTTCTGCTAGGCTTCTCTGCAGATTAGAAGAGCAATGTATTAATTCTCATTGCTTGGTAAAGTAGAACTAGAATCTTCACACTCCACTGGTGGCCTTGTGAATTGACACATCATTTTGAAAGCAGCATAGCAATATGTAAGAGCCTCCTCCTTTGACTCACTAATTCAATTCACGAGAATTTACTCTAAGAAAATAATTTAACAAAGGGGGAAATCTTGAGGCAGAAGGATGTTCATAGAAAAAAAGCACAATCTTCAAAACCAGTAAAACAATCTAAATATCCAAAAAGGGATGGCCTAATAAATTAAGAATCATCAATACAATAGAATATTATGTGACAACTAAAAAATTGTTAGGCAAACATGCAGATAGAAAAGATGTTAATACACTATTAACTGAAAAAGCAGGACACAAATGATATGATTGCAATGATGCCCAATTGAAAATAATAGCTATGTGCAGCTGCACCAAAGTGGGTTTATGCTGGGAAGTGGCTGCCTTGTCAGGTAGGATGTTTTCCAGTTTCCCTTGCATCTTTGTGGAGCCATGTAGTTGTGTTCTGGCTGATAGAATTGTATAGAACTTATATGAGCAACTTCCCTTCCTGATCCATAAACATCCCTCATGTAGTTTCTTTCCTTGTCTGCCAGTTGGATGTTAACACCAGGAAACCATGTGTTGAAGATGGCCGAATATCCATCAGTCTCCCAGAGTGTGGGGCAGAGCCTCACCCACACCATTGCTGACTTGGCTTAAATGATCTAGAAATAAATATCTCCTATGATAAGACACTGAAATATCATGGCCTATCTGTTACAGTTGGAAGCATTACTTTAACACCCTGTGCTATAGTGGTAGAATTAACAAATGATTTTATTTTCAAAATTTTCTTTAATGCCAATATCTTACCATATGTTGATAATAAAAAGTAATATAACACTTTGATCTGTAGGAAAAGATTAAAAATGAGCAAGTGAGCCATTAGTACTCCTTGGTACTTCATCAGGGAGACAGCCAATATAAGCCTAATCTCCACTTTACAACTGATTATTCTAAACAGAGTTTCAGAACATTCCTGGATAAGGGCTGGAAATGTTCCCTGGACTCTCAAAATGCTTTACTCACAGGCTGCCACAGGCAGCAGGAATACAATAATCTAGGAAGCCAAGAGTGTCAGAGATTTGGGGCTATAAAAGATGACTAGCAATATATCAAAGCATCACCTTAATCCAATTGTTCAAGCAAAGATGTATTAGACTGAACAGCTGCTTTGGGCCTGTCAGAGATCAGTTGACCCAACCCTCCAGACCCTGACAAAAGGAGCCCATGGAGTTGTATATCATCAGCCTTAATATTTGCAGCCACATCTACAAACAGCATTGCTTCTTGTGTTAGAACTCTCGCTACCAGTTTGCCTCCTGTGGCTTAGTGCTGACAGTGCTGGTGGCTTACTATACCATTTAGAACTTAGAATTTGGAAGCCAGATGAACAGCTAAAGGAGGCTACACCCTTTAAAAGCCCAAATGAAAGCTGTCACCTCCAGAAAGCCATCCCTACATCTCTCTCACAACTACAGTAAGGAAAAAAGACCTCTTGACTTCTATGAGCTCTTAAGATTTATTCAGTGTGTATTATGCTTATTGCACTGGCTTAAATATACATCTTACCTCCCTTCTCACAATCTCCTTCAGAGTGGGAACTACATCTTTTTGATCATCCACTCCCTCCATCTTCTCATTTTAGGGCCTAGAAAAGGGTCAAACAAGTCTTTTCTACTCATTTACTGAATTTGAAGTAGATTTGCAAACACCCAAATAGTCAATACGTTTCAACTAGATAATGTTTTCACTTTAGTAAGCCACTGATCTAAAGATGCTGGTGTGTTGGTGAACCAGATAAATTATTTGTCTTAATTTAGGAAAATTTTCCATACAAATGTCTATCCTGATTAATTATATCAGCCAATTCAGCCATTCTGACAAATCGTACACTTTTTAATGTATTTAGTACCACACAGCTGATTTGACTGGTTTTCTTTCTCCTTGAGGAAATCAATTGTACAAATAACCAGTTGTTCAGGCTCACCCCCTGCCTTATATGAATATAATAAGGGTTCTCCTTTATTGAATCTATAATAGCTTAGGCAACCCATTAAGTGTTGCTAAACTTTCAACTTATATAGTCATTACAAAACTCTAAGATATAGAAATAATATTCATTTGACATACAGAAAACCTCAGTGAAGTTAATTAATTTTTCCTATGCCATGTGGTACATAGACAACAGTGCCAGGATTTAAACTCAGTTATGTCTGATTCCAAAATCCACTAGACCAACACTTGTCCTGGAAGAGGAAAACAAAACCTGAGTGGGTTCTGTTTGTGTGGAGCAGGTTTGTGCTCCTTTAACTGTAGCAACTGGAGTATCAGAGAACATAGTCCAACAAGGCTGGCATTAACACAGAGCACTATATCTAATGGTGGAGTTGTTGAGCAGATAGGGAAGGGACCTGATCAGGCCCTAGGAGAAGCTAAACATGGTGTGGGTTGGGAGACTTTCAGATGTGGTGAACTGAACCATACAGGGATATATCTGTTTCCTTCTCAAACACCATAAAGTGAGGGTAAAGGAATAAAATAGGACAAATCTACAAGCATGGGATACTATAAAGAAAAAGAATATCCAGAAAACAAGATATACTTCTGTGGATTAAACATTTAACAGCATATTTGTTTTAAGGACTATGGAAGGGTTGGAAGGTCAAATTGAGACACTCCAATCTCCTTAACTGCAGAGTGGCAGGCTAGGTAAAATGAGGAGGAGGTATAAAATGGTCTGCCTTTAAAAACATCAAAAGCACTCATGTAGTTGTTGAAACAAGTGACTACAGTTGTGAACCTTTCCAGGCTGCTACCACAAGACTCTAGAGAGCAATGCTACAATAACTCTATGTCCACCATGTCTAACATTGCTCTGTCAACTCCGCAGACACCCAACTCCCCAATTGCAGATGCTCAAAAGGATAACATCTCTTCTCCCAGCTCTACTATCTGGTTTTACCTTGACCAGCTCAGTCTAACCACCATCCAAACGCCTTGATCTTAGTAAAGAACTTCTTAAGGCACAGACCAGCAATCTTTGGCATCACTAACTTTCTAGCCTAGGTAAAATACAAATCCATTCTCCTACAAGAAACATATCCCTCCAAAACGGACATGAAAATCTCTGTATAATGCTAGTCTTGCAGGAGAGAACTGATATCTATTTCAACCACTCATCCTACATAGAGTGTTCTATCTGGAGCACATGGTTTGGCCAGCAATATAACTGAACATATGTTATAGTAAGGTTGGGTGTCATGGAGTTCTACTACATTTACTCCTGCAAAGGCAAGAAAATCTGGTCCTTTACTGTCCTTCTAGGGGAGAACAGAAGATAAATTTATAGTCAAGATGTTTGAATTCTAAGGGCTTGGGTTAGGCTAAAACTATTTTTGGAGAATATTCCACACTGTATCACACACAGATCATCTAATTCAAGGAAGATTTATATCTCTCCCCTCTTCTTGCAATTATAATTAAGCAACCAAGCTCTCAAATTAAAATGCATAAGAATTTGGGTGATATTCCAAGAAATGAATGCTTGGGAATGTTAGATTTTTTTCACTGATCTTGCTTTGCAATGTCATAATGGTGCCAGACCATGGACATACACAGAAAGTTCTGGTAGAGTTTATTGATGTAGAATTCCTTCAGGCTCTGGCTTCTCTCCTAAAATCCTCAATTAGAAAAGTGATAGTTAAGAAGGTTGTGAGAGGTGTCTTTGGTTTGTCTCTTGTTTTTAGTTTTATGGTTGTTTGCTTTTGCAAGATGCATTTTACATCTCTTAGAAATGGAATTGAAAAGAAGAAACTCTCCTGTTAGTGTGCATAATGTCCCCCTCTGTACAGATGCTTCCTGAGGATCACAGCAGCTGCACTCATCAACACTGTCCTGAACACAGAGCTGTCCCAGGAAGGGACTCACAAAGTATAAAGAGGAATAATAAAGATTTATCATCAACTTAACATTTACTAGGAACATTCTCATACTTTTCAAGGCTTCAATGTTCATACACCATTGGCCATCATGGCATTTTATTCTTCAGCAGCATAAGAGATCTATGACTCCTCTTAGTCTTTGACTAGAACCAGGTGTAATATTCAAAATACTTAACACTCAGTACCCACAGGCACTGAACAATCAAAGAAGATGCAGGCTGAGGGCTGTAGATAGTTGCTGGAGGTCCCTTGCTTCACCAGAACTTAACCCTTTAATCACTACCTGGGAAGGGGGAAGTAGAAATTGATTTTACCCATGCAAATCTGCTGAATTCAGCACTGACTAGAACTGGAAGTTAGGCTACAGCAATCAAACTGACTCGCTGACTTCAGTACAGCTGAAGATAGTACAGAGGTACCATTGCCACTGGTGATGGAGGGGAAGGTCATGGCCAACACAGTGGTAGTAGTATTAATTGTAGAAGTAGCAGGAACAAGAGCAGCAATAGCGGCAGCAATAGCGGCAGCAATAGCGGCAGCAATAGCAGCAGCAATCAAGCCAATCGACACCATCAACTGAGGATTAGCCAGTAAGCTAACCTTACATTTATAATTTCTAATTGTCAAATAATCTTGCCAGACAAGTATTAACTACAGCCTGTAGATACAGACCCAAAGTTTCAGAAACTTTAAGTAACTGGCTCCAAGCCACATAGCCAGTACACCATAGACCCAAGATTGGAACCCAGTACTCCAAAGGCTATGCTATTTTCTTATGCAATACTGACCACCTCCTATGCAAAAGTGAGCCAAAGACTAATGCCATACACCTGGGGGATCCAATTTCATGACTTAATTCTGACATGTGCTTATACAACTTATAATTCTATAATAACCTTCTGCCATAAAAAAGAAAGGATATAATTTAATAGTTCATATGGAAATGTTTATCTACAAGGACTAATAAGTTTTGCTAGTAAAGTTTAGGAATCAGGAAAAGTTATACAACCAGCACTTTGGATGTTTAGATCACTCTGTATATTTTATCATATTTTGGAATATTATGGGAGTAAAAATGTTTTGGTCACATGGATTACTTTTGCACTGCTTGAGTCAAAGCTACAAGTGTGCACATTACCCAATTGTACCATTAGGTATGATTTCACCCATCTCCTCCTCCCCGCTCCCAACTGCATGATTTCCGTTGAGTTTTACTTCCATCTGTGCATATGAGTGCTGATTGGTTAATTCCAATTAATGGTGGGTAAATGTGCTGTTTATTTTTCCATTCTTGCAATACTTCACCTAGGAGGAAGGTCTCCAGTTCCATCCAGACTGTTGCAAAAGTTATTAATTAATATCTTATAGCCAATTAGTACTCCATGGTACACATATACCACATTTTCTTAATCCGCTCATGAATTGAAGGACACTTGGGTTGATTTCACATCTTTGTGGTTGTGAATTGTGCTTCTCTGAACAATCGAGTCCAAGTGTCCTTTTGATAAAAAGACTTTTTTCCCTTTAGGTAGGTACCCAGTGGTGGGATTGCTGGATCAAAATGTAAGTCTACTTTTAGTTCTTTGAGAAATCTCCATACTATTTTCCATAGAAGTTGCACTAATTTGCCATCCCATCAACAGTGTATAAGTGTTCCTTTCTGTATCCATGCCAGCATCTACGGTTTTTGGACTTTTTGGTAAAAGCTATACTCACTGGGGTTAGGTGATACCTTATTGTGGGTTTTTTTGAGACAGAGTCTTGCTCTGTTGCCCGGGCTAGAGTGCCATGGTGTCAGCCTAGCTCACAGCAACCTCAAACTCCTGGGCTTAAGCAATTCTTCTGCCTCACCCTTCCGAGTAGCTGGGACTACAGGCATGTGCTACCATGCCCAGCTAATTTTTTTGTATATATATTTTTAGCTGTCCAGATCATTTCTTTCTATTTTTAGTAGAGACGGGGTCTCACTCTTATTCAGGCTGGTCTCAAACTCCTGACCTCGAGCAATCCTCCCACCTCAGCCTCCCAGAGTCCTAGGATTACAGGCATGAGCCACCATGCCCGGCCCTCATTGTGGTTTTGATTTGCATTTCCCTGATGATTAGTGATGTTGAGCATTTTTTCTTATGTTTATTGGCTATTAGTTTATCTTCTTTTGAAAAGCTTCTGTTCATGTCTTTTGTCCACTTTTTAATGGGGTTGTTTGACTTTTTCTTGCTGATTTGTTGAGTTCTTTATAGACTCTGGTTATTAGCCATTCATTGGATGTATAGCATGTGAATGTTTTCTCCTATTCTGTAGGTTCTCTGTTAGCTCTGTTGATTGTTTCCTTGGCTGTACAGAAGCTTTTTAATTTAATGAAATCCCACTGATTTATTGTTGTTGTTGCTATGATTGCCCGTGGGGTCTTCTTCATAAATCCTTTGCCTAGGCCAATATCTAGAAGAGTTTTTCCAACATTTTCTTCTAGAATTCTTATGGTTTCATATCTTAGATTTAAGTCTGTTATCCATCTTGAATTAATCCTAGTGACTAGTGAAAGATATGGATCCTATTTCAGTCTTCTACATGTGGCTATCCAATTTTCTCAGCACCATTTATTGAATAGGGATTCATTTCCCCAGTGTATATTGCTCTCTACTTTGTCAAAGATCAGATAGAAATATGTGGATGGTTATATCTGGGTTTTCTGTTCATTCCATTGGTCTGTGTCTCTATTTTTTGCCAGTACCATGCTGTTTTGGTTACTATCGCCTTATACTGTAGCTTAAAGTCTGGTAAAGTGATGCCTCCAGATTTGTTCCTTTTGCTTAAGGTTGCTTTGGCTATTTGGGCTCTTGTCTGGTTCCAAATGAAGCGTAGAATTTTTTCTAGATCTGTGAAGATGACATTGGTATTTTGATGGGGATTGCATTGAATTTGTAAATCACTTGGGGTGGTGTGGACATTTTAACAATGTTGATTCTGCTGATCCATGAGCATGATATGTTTTTCCATTTACATCATCTGCAATTACCTTCCTCAGTGATTTGTAGCTCTTTGTAGACATCTTTCATCTCCTTGGTTAAATATATTCCTAGGTATTCTATTTTCTTTGTAGCTATTGTGAAAGGTATTGAGTCTTTGATTTGATTCTCAGCTTGAGTGTTGTTGATGTATAGGAATGCTACTGATTTGTGTACATTGATTTTGTAGCCTGAGACTTTGCTGAATTTATTTATAAATACCAGGTGTCTCCTGGAAGAATCTTTGGGGTTTTCTAGATATAAGATCATATCTTTAGCAAAGAGTAATAGTTTGTCCTCCTCTTTCCCCATTTGGATACCCTTAATTTCCTACTCTTACCTGATTGCTCTGGCTAGGACTTCCAGCACTATGTTGAATAGAAATGACAGTGGGGACCCTTGTCTTATTCTAGTTCTAAGACAGAATGCTTTCAACTTTTGCCCATTTCGTATGATGTTGGCTATGGATTTGTCATATATGGATTTTATAATTTTGAGGTATGTTCCATCTCTGCTTATTTTAAGAGTTTTTATCATAAAGGTATGAATTTTGTTGAATACTTTTTCTGCATCTATTGAGATGATGTGATCGTTGTTTTTGCTTCTGTTTATGTAGTGAATCACATTTATGGATTTACATATGTTGAACCATCCTTGCATCCCTGGGATAAAGCCCACTTGGTCATGGTGGATTATTTTTTTGTTGTGTCACTGAACTCAGTTTGCTAGCATTTTATTAAGGATTTTTTGTATCTATTTTCATAAAGAATATTGGTCTACAGTTTTCTTTTTTTGTTGTGTCCTTTCTTTGCTTTGGTATCAATATGATACTGGCTTCATAGAACAAGCTGAGGAGGATTCCTTCCTTCCCAATGTTATGAAATAATTTCTACAATATGGGTCCAAATCCTTCTTTGTAGGTCTGATAAAATTCAGCTATGAAACCATCTGGTCTGGAACTTTTTTTGTTGGATGACTTTTTTTTGCTGCTTCAATATCATTGCTTATAATTGGTCTGTTCAGGAGTTCTATTTCTTCCTGACTGAGTCTTGGGAGTTTGTTTATTTCCAGGAATTTATCCATTTCCTCAACATTTTTGAATTTATGTGCATAGAGCTTTTTATAGTATTCATAGAAGGTATTTTGTATTTCTGTGGTATCAGTTGTAATATCTCCTTTTTCATTTCTGATTAAGCTTATTTGTGTCCTTTCTTTCCACTTTTGGTTAATCTAGCAAGAGGTCCATCAATTTTGTTTACCTTTTCAAAGAACCAACTGTTTGTTTCATTAATCTTCTGTATTATTGTTTGTTTCTTATTTCATTTAGTTCTGCTCTAACCTTAGTTATTTATTTTCTTCTGCTGGGTTTGATTATGGTTTGCTCTTCCTTTTCCAGTTCCTTGAGATGATTCATTAGATTGTTGATTTGTGATCTTTCTGTCTTTTTCATGTAGGCATTTAAGCTATGAATTTTCCCCTTTGATGGCAATCTAGGTTCTAGGTGGATGCCTTAGTTATAGATATCTTTGGTGTGGTGGTTTTCTCAGTTGCTAGTTGTTTATAGGGTGTAGGAGTGGTGAGCTATGTGAGAGGGCAGATTCCCTGCCTCTCTTTGATGAGTAAGGATGGAGGTCTTTGAAATCCTTTCTCTTTCCCCAGCTCTGTGGTCTTCTTAACAGTGTGAGTTGTAATGGCATGACCAGTTTAATCTCTGAGATAATAGGTAGTGCTTGTGGGTGAGAATTAACCATACTCTGTATGATTCAGTCAGTAAATGCTGTAAATGGCTATGCAAATTAACTTCCCTGTCAGTAGGCGGTGCTTGCCAGAAGGAATGAGCTACAATGTTGTTTTGGGGTCCTATTACCAAATCTAGTCCCTCAGGAAAAGCACTCAAAAGCCCCAGGTGGTGGGTGGGGCCCTAGAATTCAGGTGAGTCATTACTATCTGCCACAGCAGAGGCAGAAGGGGGAATGCCGCTGGGCAGGGCTGGGTTGGGTGAGCTTGCCCTCAGGCTCCCCAAAAGCTGGCAAGGTATCTGTTTCAGCAGAGATCTAAGGTCTGCTCCTAGCTTCTGGGCAAAGCCACCAGGGAGGGGCTGAAGTGTCCCACCCAACCAGCAAGTCTGCTTGTGGAGGCAGGGCTATTTGAAGTTTACAATCTAGCAATGTGGAGAGGCCTTGCTCCTCTCTGCCCTCCTCTGCTCTGCGGTTTTCCCCCAGCATCTGCTGATAGGCAGGAGTTCAAGCCAGCCAAGCTCCCCAACAACTGTGATGCTGGCCAAGAGGTTCTCTACTCAGGATCCTGGCCTGAGCTAAGAACGCAGCCCTCCTATCATGTAGGGGTGCTCCACAAGCACGCTGAAGCTAGGACCCACACTGCACCCTCCCCTCAACCTGCCCATGCAGGCACCCTTGCCTCCTGAGACTAATTGACAAATCTCCCCTCCATGCTCCGAAGCAATGCAATCAAGACCTGGGGGTATGGGATCTGGCCTGCAGGCCCATCCCCAGGCCCCCAAAGATCAATCCCTGACCATGCCAGGGAGAAACGTACTGGTCCCAAGTTGCTCACAGGGTGCCCAAGCAGGTTCAATGTCCCTCTGCCTCGGGGTGTACCCCACTCTGATGTAGTCACTGGTCAAGTAGTACCAGGGAGGGCCAATGAGCATGGAGCTCACAGTACAAGTACCCCTCAGTCTGCTGCAGGGCCCCAAGGGGAAAGGTCTGAGCTCCACTCCCTGTTGAAGCCTCGGTGTGATGGTGCAACTCTCTCTCTCAGCAGCCAGGGCCGGGGGAGGGGAAGGAGAGGAACAACAGTCTGAATGGAGTAAATCTAGCACTCTGGTTGTGCCTGTCCCTCACTCTGGGAGGCTGCCCACCCAGAATGTCTAGGCACTAGTGTCACGCAGATCACTCAAGACCCACTGGACCCCTGTGGTTCCTGCAGTCTTGGCCAGAGTTGGGAAATGTCTGTGTGGGAGTGAGCAAGACAAAACCTGATGAATTTAAGCCCCTTGGGGAGGGGTGGGTGGAGAAGCAATATGGCACCTGCCATCCCATCTTGGGTCTATGGAGACAGGAGGCACCCCTGGGGGCTGGGAGCCTGATGCCCTGTCCTTAAGAAGCTCCCAGCTCACTGGCAGTAGCAGCCTCTTGGCTTATGTGGACAGAGAGTCTCTCCAGCAGTCTCTCCACCAACTGTCAGAGATGTGAGAGAGGGAGGAAAAAACTGCTCCACCTACCCTTCTCACTGGACTCTAAGCTTCTCAGGGGTTGATCTCTGCTGATACCTTGCTCCTTCCTGTTCTGCTCCGTAACTTCTTCCCATGTAGTCTCCTGAAGGTTCTGGCACCCTTCCCTTAGATCCACACCTGATCTCTGTTTGTATGTTTGTTCATTTTTTCTCTTTCATCTATAACTTCTTTTTACTGAGACACTCTGGCAGCTGGTCTTTCTGGTCCACACCATTCCCAAGGTGAGGAGGCATACCATGTCACAATTACAGAAGCTGAGAAGTCTCACGATCTGCCATCTGCAAGCTGGAGATCCAGGAAATCTGGTGCGGTACATTGAAGGCCTGGGAGCTACAGAGAAGAGGGTATAGATTCCAATCTGAATCTGAAAGCCTGAAGACCAAGAGCACTCAAGGCAGGAGAAAATGGATGTTCAGCTCAAGCCATGAGGAAGAGACCACTCTACATTTTTTCAATCAAAAATAGAGGATTCTACCATTTAAAACAGCGAAACTTCCCCCTTTCTTCCAGTCACTAGTAATTTTCATGACAATGTTTAGATGCTGGACTTGACTGACAGGTTTGGTGACTAATGTTCTTCTCGTAAGTAATTAATGTTCATTATAAACTTTGGAAAACACAGAAAAATATAAATGTTACCCACAATCCCACTGCCCAGAGATAACCACAGTTTAAAATGTGATTTATTTTTTCCAATATTTTTACTATGCCTATATCAGCACATACATACATATAGACACAAATTGATATCTCATATATATATATATATATTTTAAAACAAAATGTCATTATGAGCATTTTCTAATGGCCATTAAAATTCTGAGAAACAAGCTTTCTTAATACTCCAACATATAGATGTAGCATAATTTATTTAACCATTCCCCTATCTTTGGAGAACAGCAGGCCTTGGTTAGGAAATAAATTGTTATGTAAATAACAGGGCCTGAATTAAGTGCAGAAGATTAAGAACCCCAGGTTATTCCTTGGTCTCTGCAAGTTAATGAAATCCAACAAGGCAGGACAGTCAAATGCAATATTTTTAGCCTTCTGAAGGATCCATCCATATACATATAGCCTTTGTTGCCAACATGTTATGCTGAAAGGTGCCCAGAGCAAAATGTTTAAGACAGAGGTTTCTTGCCAGAATGGTATGCATCTGTATGGGCGAGAAACCAGTACCAGAGATCACAACTCAAGGAACTCTACTGGCCCCATCAAAATCCAGCTCTAAGGAAAGGAGATCATAGTTTTTAAATAATTTCTAAACTTGAGCTGAAATTGTCAATAATTTCATTTGTTTTTCTATCCTTTAAGTGATGGTACAATTTTTTCTTCCAGCTTTATTGAGGTATAATTGATAAATAAAAATTGTATATATTTGAGATGTTTTTATATACATATCCATCGTGAAATGATTATCACAATCAAGCTAATTAACACATCCATCACTTCACAGTTACCTTTGTGTATGTGTATAAATGTGCACGTTCACAGTGAGAACACTTCAGATCTACTCTCTCAGCAAATTTCAAGTATATAATACAGTACTATTAGTTATAAACACCACACTGTATGTTAGGTCTCTAGAAGTTATTCATCTCACAACTACAATGTTGTACTCTTTGACCAACATCTCCTCATTTCCCCCACCCCCAGACCCTAGTAACCACCATTCTACTCTCTGTTTCTGTGAGTTTTACATTTTTAGATTCCACATATAAATGAGATAATGAAGTATTTGTCTTTCTGTGATGATGGTCCAATTTTAATGGTGGATTTCTGGCTCAAGAAAACATAAACGGTAAGATGTTTGCAGCTATAAACATATAGAGGTGCCTCACTTTTCTCCAGATACAGTATTTAAATTAAGAGACAATCTCATTTCTTACTTGTAGCTTTGACTTGAGGAGGATTTTTTGAATACACATAGTTCAGGTAGAACAGAGAACAGAGCAGGTCACTGAGGGATCAGAAGACAGGCTGAGGCGTTCTTATGGAACAATGTTTTCAAAGGTTGGTGAGCCACAAACAGCTAGAAGTAATACCAAAGTGTAGTGATGTCATTGGGAAGTGACTGCCTGGCTTGGCTAGCTGCTACATTTCCCAGTCCCTCCAGGATCTGTATGGGGCCAAGTGACTAGTTCTAGCCAGTACAATGAAAGCAGAAATGAAGTATGTACCACTCTGGGCCAAATGGCCAGTATTCCATCCTCACATCCATCCTCACACTTTCTTTCCCTTCTGAAGTGACCATGAAGGCTCATATTGAAGATGACAGCATCACAAGATGGAAGGAGACTATATCCTTGAGTGAGCAATTAGAAGAGAGCTTCCCAGGACAAATGCCTGACCAAAAACATCAACACTGGATTTTGTACGACTGAGGAACAAATATTTATTATATGTTAAGTCATTGACATTTGAGGGTTGTTTGTTAAAGTAGTCACCATATCTTGACAGGGACTCATTAAAAAGGCCTTGGGTATCTGAGCACCTGATTTGGGAGAGACAGGGCATGGGAAAAAGATAAGTGTGGAGCACTTCTTCAAGATGGAGAACACAAATTCGGCAAACACAGGGCAAGGAAAGGATAAAACAACAAGGGTAATAGTCACAGGAAATCAAAGCTTAAGTTCCAAAAAATCAAGGAGGTGGAGGGAAGTCTAAAATCAATTTTTTTATATGACTTGGGCTCTTAATTTGTTCCATGGCCTACATGACCAATGAAACAATAGTTACAAGTATATATTTCTGTCAACAAGCAGCTTTTTTCCTTTTGTATTTGAATCATTTCTGTTCCCCAAATAATCTCCCTTTTTGATTGATGATTCTTTGCTCTTGATTTTAGGTCACATTTGAATTCATTATGTTCTCTTGAGAGTTTGGTTACTGGTTCAAGCAACAATAAAGGCATGAAAAATAGTTTGAGATTTCATTATACAGATTAAAGATGTTAATGAAAGCTTTTTTGATCCTAAGCAAGAGCACTCGGGATTTTTCAGTTAGCTAAAGATTTTTCAGACCTCTGTTATCGTTCACAGTGACAAGAAGCTGCACCAATCTGTTTACTAATATCATGAGTGTTAAATGCTCCTTATATTGCTCTCTGAGGATAAAGGAATATTGAATTGTTATAAAGTACTAGCCTTTGCCTCCTGCTGAATTACTAAGCCTCATTTCCATCCATCTATATATCTGTCTGTGTCTCAATTTTAAGCCCTAATAATGAGCTATGCAGGGAATATACTAGACACTAAAACAAATGCTGACTAGGGAAGAGCCTTATGGGAATCCCATCCACACCAAAAGTTGAGATCTATACAGTGTCTTCCTGCCCTCATATGGTGCTAGATCTTCCTGATGCATGTTATATCCAATGCTCTCTCATTTCCTTACAGATTGGGGCCATTATATCCTCAGTGCCTGGCTTAGAATCTGGTACACAGTAAACAATCAACAAATGTACATTGAGTAGAGCTAAGTTCTGGAATGCTCAGAGTCATGATTTTCTTGGAGCCCTTTCCGAATTGGTAAAGTCTGTTTGCGTGGCTTCCTGCCTCACTTTCTTACTAGGGCTAAATATCAGCCCTACAAATCAGTCACAGTCTACCCTAATACTGACCAGTCCCTTCCTACAGGAGGTTGGACTCTGTTTTCAGTGGATATATCTTTCCCAAAAGAACCAAAAGAAACTCTCTACTTGATTTAAGAGCATCACCCACTTGTGCCATGTGCCCCCTTCCCACCCATACAAGCACACACTCTAGAACTTTGAATATTTCCATAAAGGCTTTAGGTAAGGCAAAATTTACCCTACTTCACTGGATACTGTATTTTCCATCATTGGATAGCCATGCCTTTGGAACATAGCCTATAACTTTGCCTCTTTCTGTTAACTTATTCTACTATTTCTATTGCTACTCCCTCAATAATATCTGCTCACTGCAAAAGCTCTAGTAAGTCCCTCAACACAGTCCCTTCACCAGCCCCTCTAACTCCAAAGAATGACCTCTAAAGCTAGTTGGAGGGACTTTTCAAATGATCTCTGCTCCTTATCAGACCTAAGGTTTACAATGTGCAAATAACTACACACATAATTAGAAACCCATAGAATATGAGTGTTTTCTACTGATAACTTATTCAATCCAGGATTTACTGAAGATGGGAGAACTCCACCTACGTACAAAAGGAATCGAGGTAACGTGCACCTGTGAATAATTATAAATAAAATTAATTGGGGGAGGTGGACATGATTATAAAACAACAACATGAGGGAACCTTATGAGGATATAACTGTTCTGTATGTTGACTGTATCAATGTCAATAATCCTAGTTATGACAATGTACTATAGTTTTTGTAAAATATCAATATTGGGGAAAGTAGATACAGTCTATATTATTCCTTACAACCTCATGTGACTCCACAATGATGTCAAAATAAAAATTTTAATTGAAATGAGTGAATGGGAGTAAAAGGAGTCACTTTTGGAATTTGCTCTTAGAAGTCTGTGTATACATGCAGAAGACAAAGAATTTTAGCTGAAAAGACTAAGTTGAGCACACATGTACACAGAGGAGTATGAAACTTAAGCAGGGAGGGAGGAGAGAGGAGGGAGAAGTAAAAACTATCTAATGGGTACAATGAACACTAGTTGGGCAATGGGCACACCTATAGCCATGACTCAAGCATTACAAAAGCGATCATTGTAACCAAAAACATTTGTACCCCCTTGATATTTTGAAATAATAATTTTTAAAAAGACTGAGTTGATTTGCTGATAAGGAAAATTCAGATAAGATACAGGTTAGTCAGGCAATTCTCAGTAAAGAAAATGAAGAGAGAGAGCAGAAGAAACATAGTTGTAGGACCTCCTAGAACTCACCAAGATATGAACCATTCAACTTCTGACAATAATATAAAGAAAACTCCCCAAATCAAAACATTTAATTCAGTTCCTACACTGTACATGCCATAGTGATAACTGTAGATATAAAAGAACAGTCTTTCCTTTCTGCAATATTTCATTCAGAAGTTTAGGATATGAAATAGCAAAATGAACCTATCATTCTCTGTTATAAGTTAGATGAGATAAATCATAATTAAACATTGAGATGCCTCGTGACTGGAGAAATAAGTATTAGGCTGTGACCTGAAAGTCAACTAAATAAATTCCTGGCATTAACTTGAAACTCTTTTCCACAGTTGCAACATAAACCAAATTATTAATGAAATGATAGCTGATGTGCTGCAGTCCTCTGGGTAGTGATGCCAAGTTATACTTCCCACATGTACATTCACTAGAAAATAATTATAATTACTTTTAGTACAGCCCTGGGCTATCATTAGTGATAAATAATGATGATGATTGCATTGCGGTTCAGTGTTATTGACTACATTGAATGATAATATATTAACAAATTAGATTGAAGGTCTTATCTAAAACTAATTCCCTAAAGAAGAGAAGTAAACCCTTTTCTATGACAGGCCCAGAGTTATTTACAGATTGCCAGTACCATCTCCCTGTGAACTCTGATGGTATAAGGTGGATAACAAGAAGTGATAAGTCTCCAATTCTAAAGATACTCAGGCCCCTTTTCTGAGTGAGAATGAAGAATAACCTTGTACTGCTCATTTGCAGAGTCATTAGCCAAGACTTCCAGCTTCCTGGAGAGAGACTCAGAGAACTGGCACTGTGGACACCTAATAAACTGTGAAAGATCCAGGTCTCCAAGTTGACATTACAAGAGTAGAGATCTTGCCAGAAATGCCAAGTCATACAGTAAGTCAGAATAGGAAGAACATGTGCTCATCCAACTGAAATTAGCCATCAGAGCCAGGGAGGGGCCAGGTTAAGAATGCACATTCAGGCTCACAGGACACAGCCAAGGGCAGTCATGAGCACATTTTCTTTTCTCTAACTCTACCTTCAATGCCTTCACTTATTTTTTTTTATCTTGGACTATTTCATTGCAAGTCACCTCAATTCCTTTTTATAATAAATTACAAATGAAAGTGTAAAAATAAATGTCAACAATATACTGGCCTTGCTTGCTGCTCTTGAAGGCCTATATCGGCCTTCTTTCATGGTGGCACCTTGATGGTCTAAAAGCAGCTTAAGTTATGAGGTTGTGAATCACCATTAATCAATTGCTGATTTGGACATTTATGAAGAACTGTTCTGATCAGATAATAAGCCATCTGATCCTAGCTGGCAGTGGTCTCTGAAGAGAGAAATATTCTGCTGGGAGGACTACCCTTACACACCTCTGGGTCCCAAAGAAAGTTTAAGACTGTCCAAACTGGACCAACCAACACCCCTATCTTTAGATACCCATCAGGCACTGTACTTTTATCTCTTCAAATAATTTGAACCAGAATCACTGAATATTTGAATTCTACCTACTTCCAAAAGCACATTAACATGTTCACCACCTGTGACTAACTGTAGATAAAAATGGCAGAAGTTTTTTTTTTTTTAAAGTTAGTCATTTTTGGAATTTTTTCTTAAAGCCCTGTCAACACATGCAGAAAGGTAAAGAAACTTCAACTGAAAATGACTAAATTGATTTAATGAAAAGGAAAAATCATCCAAAGCATAGGCCACTCAGTTGTCAGTAGAGAAAAATGGGAGCTGGAGAACAAGGAGAAGAACCAGAAGAGCAGTGAGAAAGTTTAGCCATGTTTACCCGCTCACTGTCTTTGTATGTGTCATTCCTCCCACCTGGAAAGCACACCCACTTTCAATCCTCACACCCACCATAGATGTGTCCCTATTGCTCATTAACTCTTTCCTATTTTCACTCCTTACTCTCCTTAGTGGTGATCCACTCCTTTTGTGATTAAAAAAGAAATCAAGGCACAGATGATGAAGTGTTGAGAATAAAAACAAATTACTATTTATCTGAAATTCAAATTTAACTGGGCACCCCTACCCAGGAACTATTTATGAGCTTACATGATGCAGTCACACAGACAGAACTGGGCTTGAATATAGCTCCACTGGACAAGTCACTTAATTTGTGTGTGTGTGCTAGTTTCCTTACCTGTAAAATGGGAAGAAAAACAGCACCTACTACACAGTCTTATTGTGAGGATTAAGTGAGATAATTCATGTAAAGCACTTTGAATAATGCCTGGCACATAGTAACTGCTCAAGGAATATTTATTAGCTATTATTATCTAGAAGAATATCAAGGGCCATAATAACTGGATCAGAAAGATAGCCTTTATGCAAATGAGCCTCAAAAACATTATCTCTAAAAACTCTTCCTCCACTGGGTAATGACAGACCAATTTCCGCAGCATCTCAAAACTGTCTAAGACAAATGCAACATCTTCCCTAGAAGCTACAACTCCTCAGTACAACTTTGTGTCCATTCATAGCACCACCCTTCCCCCAGGCTCAAAATCTAGGAGTCATGTCTGGCCACTCCTCTCCCAACTCCACATCTAATATCTTTGGTCTGAGTTAAGTATTTTCACTTTGCATGCTAATTTCTTATTAATCCCATAAGACTGTGACATTCTGGCTTGGCATTATAACCATGCTGTTTTTAGACTAATTAATGAGGGCACACACAAGCTGCTTATCTAATCGACACTCACCTCAGAAGCAGGATATGTGTTTATTGACGTTAGTGTAAATCTCACAGTCACGGCTTCCTTCATATACAAGAACAATAATATGAACATTGCCTGTTGGGAAGGTTACAGACTTTGGATATGAGCCAAAGGCCTAAGTTTTATTTGGTTTTTCCTCTTTAAGAAAAGTCAATATATACAATGCAGACTTAAAGACTCTTTCACACTCTGAATCACATCGTGCATGTTTCTATATAGTCTAAATTTAACTTCTTTGGCTACTGTACCCAATGCCAAACCAGAATACAATCCGTAAACATATCTTCCATTATCTATCTATCTCCATACTTTGATTTTTGTTACTCCTTCAGATTCACATTTTTGAGTACTCCATCAGGAGTCATCATATACCCTGTACCATCTCATCTAATCCTCAGAACAAACCTGTCAAGTGATTGGTATCATCATCCCCATTTTATATATGGTGAAACTGAGGCTTTGAGAAGTCCAGTGACTTATACAAGGATACATACTAGTGTGTGGCAAAGCTTGAATTTGAACTCAAGTCTTCTGGCTCAAAGTCCCATATTCTTCTCACTATACTACACAGCTTCCCATGGATGCAAAGTGCCTTCAACTGTACCCCATTCCAAATTTTCACCTGTGAAGAGACATTTTTAAGGTTCATTTCCAATACTATCTCCTCCATAAACTCTTCACTGATCATCCAATCTAAAATGAGCTCTCCAACAAAGAAAATAAAATATCTAGGAATATATTTAACTAAAGAGGTAAAGGACCTCTATAAAGAGAACTATGAAACGCTAAGGAAGGAAATTGCAGAACACGTAAATAAGTGGAAATCCATACCATGCTCATGGATTGGAAGCATTAACATTGTTAAAATGTCTATACTACCCAAAGTAATCTATAGATTCAATGCAATTCCTATTAAATTACCAACATCATTTTTCACAGATTTAGAAAAAATAATTATACACTTTGTATGGAATCAGAGAAGACCCCATATAGCAAAAGCAATCTTAAGCAATAAAAACAAAATGGGAGGTATTGATTTGCCAGACTTCAAACTATACTACAAAGCTGTGGTTCTTAAAACTGCCTGGTATTGGCACAAGGGCAGGGACACAGACCAGTGGAACAGAACAGAAAACCCAAATATAAAACCATCCTCATATAACCATCTAATCTTTGACAAAATAGACAAAAACATACTCTGGGGACAAGAGTCCCTATTCAATAAATGGTGCTGGGAAAACTGGATAGCCACATGTAGAAGACTGAAACAGGACCCACAGATTTCACCTCTCACAAAAATCAAATCATGGTGGATAACAGATTTAAACCTTAAATGGGAAACAATTAGAATTCTAGAAGAAAATGTAGGAAAGACTCTTACAGACATTGGTCTAGGCAAAGAATTTATGAAGAAAACCCCTAAGGCAATTGCAGCAACAACAAAAATAAACGAATGGGACCTGATTAAATTAAAAAGCTTCTGCACAGCCAAAGAAACAGTCACGAAAATAAACAGACAGCCTACAGAATGGGAAAAAATTTTCGCATACTACACATCAGATAAAAGACTGATAACAAGAATCTATTTAGAACTCAGGAAAATCAGCAAGAAAAAATCAAACAATCCTATCAAAAAATGGGCAAATGACATGAATAGAAATTTTTCAAAAGAAGACATAAGAATGGCTAAAAAAATGTATGAAAAAATGCTCAACATCCCTAATCATCAGGCAAATGCAAATCAAAACCACAATGAGATACCACTTAACTCTGGTGAGAATGGCCTTTATCAAAAAATCCCAAAACAACACATGTTGGCGTGGATGCGGAGAGACAGGAACACTCATACACTGCTGGTGGGAATGCAAACTAGTGCAACCCCTATGGAAAGCAATATGGAGATACCTTAAACAGATTCAAGTAGACCTACCATTGGATCCAGCAATCCCATTATTGGGCATATACCCAGAAGAACAAAAGTCATTCTTTAACAATGACACCTGTACCCGAATGTTTATAGCAGCACAATTCACAATCGCAAAGATGTGGAAACAACCCAAATCCCTATCAATCCACGAATGGATTAGTAAACTGTGGTATATGTATACCATGGAGTACTACTCAGGTATAAGAAATAACGATGATACGACATCTCTTTGGTTCTCCTGGAGAGAGCTGGAACCCATTATATTAAGTGAAGTATCCAAAGAATGGAAAAACAAGCATCACATGTACTCACCAGAAAACTGGTTTCCCTGATCATCACCTAAATGCACATTGGGGAAGGATACCAATTGGATATCAGACTGGGATGGGGGGTGGGGGGAGCGGATGGGTGTATGCCTACATGATGAGTGCATTGCACACCCTCTGGGCAATGGTCATGCTTGAAGGTGCAGACTCGGGGAGGTGGGGGGGGAGGGGATGGAGGTATGACTACATGATGAGTGCCAGGCACACTGTCTGGAGAATGAGAATGGACACACTTGGGACTCTGACTCAGGGGGATGGGCGGGACATGGACAATGTATATGACCTGAACTTATGTACCCCCATGATGAGCTGAAATTAAAAAAAAAATGAGCTCTCCTTACTCATTTTAGAAGAAAATGGCAGCTATGTCCTATGGATTGGTATTTTGGGTTGGCATCGGGTACAGTTACAAAAGAAGTTAAATTTAGACTGTATAGAGACATGTACAATGTGATTCAGAGTGTGAAAGTATCTAAGTCTTTCTTTAGCATGTTCTATGTCCATTCAGTCATTCAATAAACAAATGAGCACCTGTTATGTGCCAGCTTCTATGACAGGTGCTAAAGAAACAGCAGTGAATAACACAAAAAGGACACTAATCTCATGGACCATATATTTGTATGGTATATATCATAGAATCATAGAATAAATAGTTGTGGGGTTTTTTTTAGGATTTTTGCTTCAGTATTCTTTTTTTAATTTTTTTTATTTCAGCTGTGAATAGTTTTAAATATCACATCATCTATAGCCCTTATTTCACAGATGAGTAAACTTACACACATGAAGTTGAGGGTCATGCCATTTTAAGCAGAGTTCAGACAAGAGGGCTTCACCCATGTTTCCCATCAACATTGTTTGTATCTATGGCTTCTTTTCCCTACTAGGTTCTCAGCAACTTGAGGGCAGGAACTGTGCCTTAAACATCTCTGTACATTCCTCAGCATTAGCACAGACGTTCAAAAAATGAGTGGAATGTGTGATAATGGTGGTAAAGAAGAAAGATGGATTATCTACATTCTTAGATCCCCAGTGGGCAAAAGAGCTAGATATTTAACATTTACAAATATGTTACAATTTCAAAATATTCCCCCACATCCTTCCTCAGCAAAGGAGCTTTCATAAATTATGGATGCACACTGCAGAGTTGTGGAAAGAATCACATATTTTAAAAAATAGGAAATGTTTTCTATGATAATAGCCTTTAATTTCTCTTTATTTACCCCCTTAATCCAAGTCCCAGGAATTATAAATAGTATATTAATACCTAACTTATATGGAGGCTACAACCTATTAATTTCAACCATGAGGAAACCACTTAAGATACAAGCAGCAACAGCAAATTCCTCTGAGCAGCCAAAGTACATTTTATAAAGTATAAGCACTAAAGAAATATATTGCTTCTTTACCACCAATGTATTGATCCTTTACTGTTTATTCAATGCACAGTTACGGAGGACTCATGCTTTCTCTGTACTAGGAGCTCACTCTGGGATTCTTATCTCTCATTTCGGGCAAAATTCTATCAGGAATATACATCTAATTTTCATGCCCCACAGCCAACGAAAAGCAGCAAACAGAAGGTAAAAAAGAATGGCCAGAAGCAGTCCATTCCATTCCATCTTCCTAGATCATTGTAATTCCAAAGGTCACAGCCATATGTTATAAATGCTAAAGAATGAACACAAGGCAGTGCTAGTCCATGGATTATTCTATTTCACATGTGTGAAATATGTTATATATAAATATACTGTGCAAGAGAACTTGGGTTCCTTTTTGCAGCAGCCAGGTAATAATCAGATTGTAGTGGCTAATGAAAAAAATATTCATTTTTCTTTCTTTTGTACTTAAAAGGCAAAAATCATTAACTATGTCTAAGTGAAAGCATTTTGTTACCATGAGACTCAAATCCACTATCCTTAAATTGTTCTGCTTTTGAACAGAATACATGTGAATTATTTTTCACCAGTAGGGGGAGGTTAAAAATAAGGAAGTTCTGAAAATTTCTAAGTCTTCACCACAGAGGCTAAGTCTTTTTGCAATGTGACCAATTGCCTCCCTTTGGCAGCATGGTCTAATTTAGAAAGGTCAGAAAATAGTGTTCAACATCTACTGAGGCAACAAACTTTGGAAAAACAAAAGTGACAAAAAGGAAACACGCTCAGCAGGGCTGGCCCTTGTGCAATGGCTCCAAGGAGAAGAGCTGAGGGAGAAGCTTAGCAATGTCTGCACCACTTCACACTAACAAAAAATCCTTTTTGACATGAAATCACAGTTGGCATATTTTTACAGTGAGAAGATATATGCACTTTAACTCAGAGAGAGCTTACTCTTCATTGCAATGAAACTGATGAGACAAAGGCATTTGTTGCTGCTTTTACGTAGAAATCAAGCCTAAATCCAACTCCTTGGCAAGACCAGGGGGGTGGGCAGAGAGAGGCCAAGCCGCCGCCACTGCTGCTGCTGCTGCTGCTGCTGCTGCTGCCGCCTTTGAGGTTCAACAGAAATGGGTTTTGAGGGCCTGGGAAGGAACATCCCACTTAGGATTCTCCCAGGGAGGCTAAGTAACAAACTGGAAAGCACAGTATGATGGCTAATTTTAGGTGTCAACCTGACTGGATTAAACAATACCTAGAGATCGGTAAAGCATTACTTCTGAGTGTATCGATGAGGATGTTCCCAGAGGAGATTGGTGTGTGAGTCTGTGGACAGAGTGGGGAAGATCTGCCCTCAATGTAGATGAGCACCATCCAATCATCTAGGGACCCAGGTAGGGCAAAAAAGGTAGAGGAAAGACTATTTCCTTTCTCTCCTGGAGCTGGGACACTCTTCTTCTCCTGCCTTTGGACAGCAGAACTCTAGGCTTTTTGGCCTTTGGACTCCAGGACTCATACCAGCACTCCCCCTCACCACTCACCCTGGGGTTCTCAGGCCTTCAGCCTTGAACTTAGAGTTACACCATTGGCTTCCTTGGTTCTGAGGCCAGCGGACTTGGACTAAGACATGCTATTGGCATTCCAGGATCTCCAGCTGGCACATGGCCAGTCTGCCATGAGACTTGTCAGCCTCTATAATCACATGAGCCAATACTCCTACTAAATCCTCTCTCATACATCTATATCTATATATCCCATCAGTTCTATTTGTCTAGAGAACCCTAACACACACAGTATAAAATAACCACCAGACAAAATCAGAACCAAGGAAAAAGGGGGTAGTGCTTTGAAAAATGCAAATTTTGTCAAAATATTTGTATCTCCTGAGAGACACAGGCATACCAAATCCAGGGGAAGTGCAAGTTCTAACTTGAACTTTCCGTGTGACCTTGAACAAATCACAATGCTTCTCTTTGCTTCAGATTAAGGAATAAGTATGGACTAGAGAATCTCTAAAAGCACCTCTCCTTCCTAACTCAATGGTTCAGTTGCCAGATGGAAAATATGTTAGTATTATCTTCCCAAACAAAGGTTATCACACATATTTGTTCATCATAAGAAAGGCCAATTATTATAATTATAATGGGTCAGTCTTCCCTCATGAACTCTGCTCAATTTCCAGCTACATAACGATATTGAGGAACAGGAATACTTGCTACTTTGAGCTGACTGTAGAATTCCTCTCTGGGAGAGAACTGTTTCTATTTAGGACAAAGACGACGTTTGGTTATAAAGATGAGTCCCCTGGGCAGAACCTGAATGGTCTGGGCTGTGACCAACTTACCAGCTAAACTACTCTCCATAAAAAATGAAAAGAATTTGGGTGATTGGAAGGAAATGAGCTGGAGAGGGAAAGAGAAGAGGTGGAAGGCAGGAGCAAGAGGCCCTGCAGCACAATGGACAGCTGAATCACCAGCTCAGGGAAGATATGAGACTGAGGTTGCCAGATCAAATTTAACTGGACATCTTGCATTTTAATTTGAGGTAAACAAGGGATAATTTTTAGTATAACTATGTCCCAAATATTGCTTGAGACATACTAAAAAAAAATTCATTTATCAGAAACTCAACTTTTACTGGGTGTCCTATATTTTTGTTTGCTAAATCTGGCAATTGTACCAGAGATAGAAATGACAAACATTTTAAGGACTTCAATTTGAGGTTGTTTAGCTACACTAGGGTATAACCTCCCTTAGGGCTGCCACTAACCCATAAAACATGTTTAGGTCAGTTAGAAAAAGGTGCTTCTGACTCCCAGGACCCAGCAAAGCTGCAAGGCTTGGTGAGTGGTTCATGGGCTGGATTTCAGCCTCCATTTTCCCCTCAATCCTACCTCTCTACCATGTCTTTAAACCTTTAGTAAAGTCTGCTGCACACAGCCCTCTGCCACGGGTATGGAGGGCAGTGAGGGTCCTCTGGCCCCAGAGTGCAGGATTTGCATGAAGAAATGCAAAACAAAAAAAAGAGAGGCAAGGTTATTTCAGGAGATAAGCCTCAGAGCAAAGATCAAGGATCACTGGTCACAGGGAATAGGATCCAGAGGTGACTGAGTAAAACAATCCTTAGCCCTTGCTAAGAATCCCCAGAGATACAGGAGGGATTCTAGCTGCCCACTATGTATTGGGTAGGGATTAGTGTTGATAATAAAGGACAGGGTAAAACCCGAAAATGAGATGATTTGCAATACAAATGTGTTTGCATAACTAAAGAGAGAAGTAGAAAAGTTCATGAAGATTTAGAGATGGTGGAGAAAAAGGAACTCCTACTCACACTTCAAGACTAAGGACAACTGCTACCTATTCTGTAACGCTTTCCCTGATAGCTCTAGGCAGAAGTCATTCCTTCTTCCTTGTGCTCCATTGTTTCTGGCGCCCACCTTTATTAAACCACTTGGGGAAAAAATCATAATATACTGTGCAAGCCAGTCTTTCTCTTTCTCTCTCTTTCTTCCTCTCCCTCTCTCACGAACCAGATTATGAGTTCTTTGAAAACAAGGACTGATTTATTAACTTATAGGTCCAGTGATTAACATATATTAGCCAATTGATACATTTGTGGGAAAAAGAAAACATATTTTGAGTTTGAAATTAAGACTGTAGAACAATATAATAATGGTGTTTATGTTTATGAGAGCTCGTACAGATGTTCTCCATGTCCATAAGAGGACAGACATTTCAAATTGAAGATTAGGGACTAGCCATAAAGAAGAACAGAAGAATCATTCCAGCAACTGGGTAATCAGCCTTTGATGTGGGCTTTTAAAAATAGAAAAAAAATCATTTTTCATATACTTTAGTCAGTTTAATATCATCCTACCTCAAGGTCCCTTGCAGATCTAGAATTCTGTTTCCCATGACTCTGAACGCTAAGTACAACAGGAGTAGCAGCTACCATTTCCCTAACTCAGAAGGGTAGTTCACTATACAAATTGCAATGCTATGTGGATGGCCAGCAGAACTGATGCTTTGGGAAGACTTTCTCCAAAAGTAAAAACCAAACTGCTAGTCCGTAGGAGACCGGGAAGTACCTACTTTGATTCCACTCTGAAATTTTCCTTTAAGGAGGGAGAGATGTAAAAGCCCAGCTAATTCAGTCCTGTTGACTAATCCTCCTGGGTTAATTTTGGAAGTGCTAGAACTGTCTGAACTCTCATATGAAAGAATTGTAAATAGAAATCTGGAAAGGAGAAAGGAAGGACAGGTCAAGTCTCAGAATAATATTGCTAATACTGATGGTGAGAATTTTTATGCCACACAAAATCTCATGGAGCCTTCATTCTCCCTCTTTTGTTCACATTTGACACAAAGAAAGACATGCATCCCTCCTTTCCAAGGCTAAGTTCACCCCACTTGGTACTTTCGTGTCCATCCCTCTTCTAGGATTTTACCCTATTAATTCTTATTTTTTCTCACTCTTCTCTTTTCCCTTTTCAAATTCCTCTTCCTCTGGCACCCATCTCTTAGCCTACATTTATGCTCAGTTCTCTTCTAGGCTACAAACACTCTTCTGCTTCTCTGTTCCTTTCCAAGCAAATGTGACTCGTCCTCACAAATATCCAGTTTTCATCTTCTCCCAGGTATATAAAGTACATACTTCCCACTCTCTTGTAGGTAGGTAGGATCATGTGACTTGTTTCAGCCAATGAATTGTGAATGAGGTAACATGTCACTTGTGGGTTGTTAGTGTAATAGTGCCTAGCCAATCCTGATCAATACAGTCCTCTCTCTCTTCCACTTTACTATGAAATTTCTTCAAATAATAGTCTAGACAGTGGTTTTCAAATATACCTGTGCATAAGAAACACTTGGAGTGATTTTTGAAGAAGCCAGATTTCTAGGCCCCACCCCAGACCTGATGAATCTGAATACAATTCTGGGGTTTGGAAATCCATATTTGGGGGGCAGTCCCCAGGTAACTCTGAAGCAGCTGAACTGTACCACTCCTCAGACATGTGTGGGTACAAATGGACACACATAATCTTACTTCCTCTCCTCCCCATTTACTCAATATTCTATAACATGGCTTCCTCATCCCCTATCCTTTACTACTAATGAAAGTGCTTTCTCATAGGCCATTTAAGACTTCCAGGACCTCCTAATTGCAAAACCATTCAGTCCATGTCCTACTCAAATTCCCTGTGGCATTGGGCACTGTTTATCTGCCATTCCTGTTCTTGAAATTCTCTCCTCTCCTAGTTTTCATGACACAACAGTACTATTGTTTGCCTTCCATCACTATGGCCAATATTTTTTTTCTTCTTTGCTGTCTTATTTCATCCTTGGTAGAAGTGACCTTATGCTT
Source organism: Lemur catta (assembly GCF_020740605.2). NCBI lineage: Eukaryota > Metazoa > Chordata > Mammalia > Primates > Lemuridae > Lemur > Lemur catta. The sequence continues at coordinate 38,328,340 of NC_059155.1, forward strand.
TTAGTTTTAGTCCTCTGCTCTTTTCTCCATTATGTACTGTCTCCCTCCATTAGTTTGCTAGGGTTTCCATAACAAAACACCACAACCTGGGTGGCTTAAACAACAGAAATTTATCATCTCACAGGTCTGGAAGCTAGAAGTTCAAAATCAGGGTATTGGTAGGGTTGGTTCCTTCTGAGGCCATGAGGGAAGGATCTGTTCCAGGCCTCTGTTTACCTTGTAGATGGCTGTCTGTCTTCTCCCTGTGTCTCTTCACATTATCTTCCCTCTATTCATTCCCTCTATTCCCTTCCCCACACAGAGCTAACACAAGATCATTACATAAATAGCTACAAGGGAAAGTAATGAGTGCTGCAGTGGAATAGAGAGAGTGTAGGGATCTATAGGAACCTATTTCAGTAGGATCTACTCTAGTTTTGTTCCACTTTCCACCTGCTTTTTGGGTACCTTTGTTCGGATGTTTAACCAGCACTGCAAACCCAATATATTCAAAACCAAGTAAATCTTCTCCCCTTTCAAACCAATGAATCCAGCTGATTCTCTATTTCTATGAGTGATCCTATTCATCTAGTCACACAGGCTTGCAAACTTGCTATCATCTTTGTTTCCTCTCTACCTTATTCCCAACATCCAATGAGTCACCAAGTATGATGGTTAACTTTAGGTGTCAACTTGACTGGATTAAAGAATATCTAGAGAACTGGTAAAGCATTACTTCCGAGTGTGTCTGTGAGGGTGCTTCCAGAAAATAGAGTGTGAGTTAGTGGACTGAGTGGGCAAGATCCACCTTCCATGTGAGTGGACACGATCCAATCATCAGAAGAACCAGATAGAACAACAAAAGGCAGGGGAAAGCTGTCCCCCCCCCCCACCCCTCCTGGAGCTGGGACACTCTTCTTATCCTATCCTTGGATATCAGAACGCCAGGCTTTCTGACCTTTGGACTCTAGGATCTGAGGCTTTTAGACTTGGACATGCTAGCATCCCAGGGCCTCCAGCTTGCAAACAGCTTGTTGTGGGATTTTCAGCCTTCATAATTACATGAGCCAATTCCCTGATTAAATCCCCTCTCATATATCTATATCCTATTGGTCCTGTCTCTCTTGGAGAACCCTGACTGATATACTAAGTCAGAGCCAACTTAGCTCTCCAATATATCTATCAATCCTGTCTCCTCTGTTCTCTTCCCATTGCCATCAGAGTAAGTCAGGCCCACATCACCTCTACCTAGAGCACTGCAGTGGCCTAACTACCTTCCACACTTCCAAGATATTCTACAGAGCACTATCCAACTCATGTTCAAAGTAAGAGCTGCTCTCGCTAACACTGGAGTCTACCCTATCTTTTCAGCCATATTTCCTGTCACTCTTCTACTTTATCTGGCACTGGACCTTGTATGACCTATATTTTCCAATCCCTCTTTATGCCTTTGTTACCTGAGATGAGACATGCTATATTTACTGAGAGCATGGAATGCAATACTCACCTCTATACCCTTCTTAACTGTAATTAGAGTGCCTTTCACTCAGGAAATACAGCTCAGTACATATCTGCTTCATTGAAGTGTGTGGTGTTATATGGTCCACTAAAGATATATCATTAATTTTCAAATTCACCTTTTAACATAGTTGCTGCATTTGGCAGGGGTCAACTAATCCCACTCCCAACCCAAAACATACAATTCTTCATTTTTATCTGCCTTGGGCTAACCTGACTGGGCCAGGAAATGAGGGAAGACAGCCATCCTGGCCTTTAAGAGCATGCCCCTTGCCCAGGGAAGCATGCCAGGCCATGCAGAGGAAGGCTGTGTTCATGAAATTACTTTTGCCACCAGCTTCAACCCCTTGCATCTTGCTCTCCTCTCTGCTGGCTCCCTTATGCGTATCTGACTCCCAGCTACCACTGTCCTTCCAGTGTGGTGACCTGTTTGGTCAATCTTCTGGCTCTTGATCCTTTTGCTTGCCTTCTATGCTATAAATTGCATTTTTCCTCCAAACTCAGAACTTTCCCAGTCTCAGTTCCAAGACACCATTTGGCTTGGCCCCAGGACCTCAGGAGTAGGAAGAACATAGCTCTATACCATTCCAGGAGGGACCATACAACTATGGGGCTGCTTCCAAATTTTGTGTTCAAGTCTGATGGCAATAACTAAAAACCACCCCCTGTCTTGTTTTAGCATGAGTAGTATAGCTTGCAAATACCTGGATGTCACCACCTTCCATCAATTATTCCTGAAATTCTGGGTCCTGTTGTGGAGGGATGGAAGAAACAAAGTTGATCGATCTCAGTAAGATCTCTTCTGGTGCTACCGTGTTTATTGATCACAGAGGGACTGTGCATGGATTTCCCCCATTGTGTGTGCTGTCCTTATCACCTCCCAGCATACAGCTCCTTGTTGGTACTTTCTGTAGGGCTGAAAAGAGAAAGAATTATCTGCTTTTTCTCATTCCCACCTGCTGAAAATCCTGTCCCGTTTTTATGCTTCTGAGATGGGCAATATAAAGGTCTTGTTTTAAGGGCTTCAGGACACTAATTCAGACAAATGGCAGATGTGGTATCAAAGTACTTGCTCTGCTTCTCTCTTCACAATTCCTGAACAAAAAGCACAGGGCCATAAGAAAAATATTTACTCATTCATTCCACAAACATCAAGGGAGTACCAACTCCGTGCCAAATGCAGGGAATCCAGATCTTGCCTCCCGTGAGTAGTTCACAGTAGAGCAGGAAAGAGCCAAACATATCATTTCCTTTATTTTAAAATTATGATCATTCCAAACAAGCATTTTCTCACATTTGGGAGGCCCTTGTTCAACTTTCCTCATCCACTTCTGCCTTTTTTTTCCTTACAAAAGAAAATGTGAGTTTTGCTTAGGGAACTTTGCATGTAGATCCAGTGGGCAGAGGATAAAAGATTTCCATGGTGGGGGCTTGTTTATAGCCTTTTCTTTGCAGAGATTATTCAGCCACAGAAAATAAATATTCCATTCACAGGAGAGTTTGCTTCATTTTATCTTTCTTTTGCCTTGTGGGAACCCTATTGTGATGTAGCATGAACTTGAAAATGTCCCACTTTAACAAATAGATCACTTCCCCTCATTGGAGTAGAGCAGGGGTAGAGGTGAGGCCATGCTTCTAGAGAAACACAAGAGGCCAGGCCTGGTGCCTGGTCTGGTCTGGGAAGTGGAGGTCAGGAAAGGCTTTTTAGAAGTAATGTTTGAGCCAACTGTGAAGGATTGAGGGAGTGGTAGGGGAGTGAGTCAGGCTAAGAGGATGATGGTGGAGGAAGGCCTCATTCCAGGCAGAGCAGAGAATGGGAGCAATGGCCTGGAGATCAGGAATAGCAATGACATGTAGCACCTATAGATCACTGGATCATCAGCAAGAAGTAGGAGATGAGGTTGGCATGGTAGACAGTGTCAGGTCACCAATATGGCTTCTTCACTTCCTTGGCAAATAGAAACAACAAAATATCTGTAAATTTTCTACCTCTAGTGTGTGGGAAACCTCTTCAGTGACTTTGTGAATAATTTTCCCCCATGATGCCTTAAAGAATTTCCCTTCCTCCCATAATTGGATAATAATATATCCCAAGTAGCCTGGGTACCAATGTCATTTGGGTGTTTCTTTAAGTCACTGTAGATATATTAAAGGGTGTGAAAGTTCCGGGTCTCTTTTGAAAATACAGAGGCACTAGGCAACCAGTAAGGGCCTATTGTGAATGTGTCAAGTAACGCATATTCAATTGCTAAAGAAAACTGAAGGAAAGCCTTCAGTTTAGACAATACGACAGATGCAGTCTGTAGTGATCAAAAAGAATGTCTCCCAAACAAGAGCAAAGAGAATATGGGCAGGGAGAAGGAGGTATGCAATTTGAAATGGATAGTGAGCTGACAACAGCATGGCTCTTTGAGCCCAGTCAGATGCTTGCGTAGAATGAATAACTGATGGGCAGGCAGCATGGTCCATCACAGTATTAGTTTTCTGTAACTGCTGGAACAAATTACCACAAACTTAAAACAGAAATTTATTTTCTCACAGTTCTGGTGGCCAGAAGTTCAAACACAAGGTATCAACAAGACTGCATTCCCTCCAGAGGCTCTAGGGGTGAATTCTTTTTTTTTTTTTTTTTTTTTTGCCTCCTCTAGCTTCCGGTGGCTGTTGGCATTCCTTAAGCTTGTGGCCACATCATTCCTTACTCTGCCTCCATCTTCACAGGGCTTTCTCCTGTGTGTCGGTGCTTTCTCCTCTTCTCTCTCTTATAAAGATACTTGTCATTGGTTTAGGGCCCACCTTGATACTCCAGAATGATCTCATCATGAGATTCATAATTACATCTACAAAGACTCTTTTTCCAAGTAAGATCACATTCACAGATTCCAAAGGTTAGGATGTGAGCATACCTTTTGGGGGGCCACCATTCAACCTACTACATAGTGTTTGCAAGGGGGAGAAGTAGCCTTTTCTCTTCTATTCTCGATTGTAAAGTTAATACATACTCATTATAAAAGGTATAGAGAATATAGAAAAGCACAAAGAAACATAAAACCCATCTTTAATTCCACAACCCAGAGTCAATCACTGTCAAAAATTTGAGAAATTATATTCCAGTCTTCTGTGAATATATGTACTGACTTTGTCAGGCTTCTACTGTACTTACTATTTTGTAATGTGTCTTTTTTTCCCAATTACTGACATATTGTGAACATCACCCCATGCCTTTAAATCTCTTTCTGCAACAAACTTCTTGTCACCTGCATAATATTCCATCACATGGCAGTATCATAATTTCATGAACAAGTTCCGTACTGTTTGATATTTAGACTGTCCTCAATTTTTCAGTGTTATAGTAACACTGAGATGAGAACATCCATGCCAGGGTAGTTAAAAGAAGACTTGGGTTATAAGATACAACAGGACATTGACTGTGGATACCCTAAATTCTCTGAGGTTTATAGTAAAGTGTTCGCTGGACTATACTGAATCAGGCTGGAGTTTGGCAAAAGATTTGGCCTGGAGCTGAGAATTACTTTACTACTCCTCTTTCTTAGAAAAAAATGTCTTATTTATTCAGCTTCATCTCCTGCCATTCCCTGTCTTATGCTTTTTACTTTCAAGGGTGGGGTAATATGCCTGCTACCTCTTTTTTAAGTCTCATTAATATTTTATTAATGCTCACCATCTTATCTAGCCAAGCAAACCTTCTTACTCAGTGAAGTATAAATATAGCTTTTCATTTTAAGCCCCATGGTGAAGCTTGAAATGAATAGCACTAGAAAAATCTACCATAGTTTTTTTTTTTTAATTTCTAAACATGCACTGAGAAATATTTGTATTTAGACTAGAATAAAAGGCTGGGAGTAGAGGGGTCATGGACAAACTCAGCAAATACAGAGTTCTCTGAAAAAGCTGTTTAGACTTCTGAGTAACTAAAGAAGATGGTCCTCAGATTGATGTGAAAGGGAAGTTTATATTTGAACTACAAAAAAAGTCAGTACAAAACCCATCTGGGAGGCTCATATCATAAGGAATACAAAGAGCCTCCAGATTGTTCATTAAAGAAAATTAGTATTTGCTGAGGAAGCCCATTGTTGTGCACTGCCAGCTTACTTTTTGAAATGACATGGGAAGTAGAAAGTTCTGATCTACTTATATTTGTGATTTCCAGGATTACTGCCATAGAATTTTGGCCCATGAAGTGAATGCTCTTTCTGGTTTGGCATTCTGCATTCATAAAGTGAGCAATTGCTGAAAAAAAAAAAAACAGAAAAAAAGTCAATCTGAAAGTTATTTCTGCATCTGAGTAATACAAGTATACAATTCTGATGATGAAATCACAGAAGTGACAGCAATACACAATACTAGTATATCCAGTTTCAAGAAATATGTTGAAAGTGCATATTCATCACTCACTCAGCTTGACTCCAGTAGTGATATAAAAAAAATCCAATCTGAGCAAAGGGGGATTGTTGAGAACTTTAGAAAAACACATTTTGGTCCAAACAACCAATTCATTAATAGCAGCTTCTGTCATCATGCAGCTCCATATAGCTCACTGCTTTCTGTACTGAAGCTTGATACACAGCATGAACACTTGGCCCTCAGATTGGCAAAGAAAGCTCTTCTAGATTTGTCCCATTCAGCTATTTCCTCATTCATCAAATATTCACTATGTCTACTATCAATGATCTCAAAATCTAGAGAAGAAACACACAAATGAAACTATACAGCCTGCTGAGTACAGTGAGAAAGGTAAGAAACCAGAGGAGGAGCAGATACTTACCCTACCTAAACCACTATCAGATCTTCACTCCCAGGGTCCTACTGTTTGACTTGGTATCTCAGCTGACCACTCAATGTCTAGGCTCTTCCCAGGCTGACCACATTTATTTTTTGCTTACTGTATGCCATATTTTACATACATTATTTCATGTGATCCTCATAATCACAATACAAGGTATTTACAAATTCTATTTTATAGTCTTTGAGAAGGTAAGTAAAATTACCCAAGAATTTGAATCCAGTTTGGCCTAAATCCAGATCTCTTGTTTATTCCATCTCACCATGCTGACACTCAAATTTTAAAAAGTAAGATGACATACGACTAAAGAGTACAAAGTGATTGGCCAGAGTGCGTAAGAAAGAGCCTTTGGACTTGATCATTAGGAAATCATATTTATGCCCACTGTACTAGTATGCTAGGGCTGACATAACAAAGCACCCAAAACTTGGTGGCTTAAACAGCAAAAATCTGAGAGATCAATGTGTGAGCACGGTTGATTCCTTCTAAGGGCTGTGAGGGAGACTGCTGTAGTCCTCTCCCCTAGACTCTGGTAGCGTCAGACATTCCTTGGCTTGTAGACAACATTCTCCCTGTGTTTTCACATCAACTTCCCTCTGCACATGTCTGTCTCTGTGTCCAAATTTCCCCTTTTTATTATATAAGGATATCAATCATATTGCTCTTGAACTTCTGCCTTAAAGCAATCCTATTGCCTTGGCCTCCCAAAGTGCTGGGATTACAGGCATGAGCTACCATAATTAGCCTAGGACTTCAGTCATATTGGATTAGGGCCCACCTTAATGATGCCATTTTAACTGGATTACCTCTGTAAAAACCCTATTTCTAAATAAGGTCATATTCTGAAGTACTGGACATTAGGACTTCAACATATTTATTTTTAGGGCACACAATTCACCCCATTATACCCACTGAATGAGCACTTTCAGCTCAGTAGTAAGCACAGAAGACAGATTTAGAAGGGGTAAGGCTTGAGACATGATAAGGTCATGGGAATTGGCCGGGAGGGGGCGCTAGAGGAGGCTTTAGAGTGTTTTCCAGGTGAGGAAAAGACACTAGGAGAAAGGGAGAACTTTCTGAAGAGAGGATAATTGACAGAGTAGAGTCCTTAAGGGAATGGGAGGGGGTGTGAATTGTCAGAAAAGAGGTAGGATACCACTTCTTTTAAAACAAAAAATAAAGAGAGAAGCTTTCACCAAATGCTATTTGTGTGTGTTTCTAGAGATTATCTTCATCACCCTCAGCTGAAATTTCATCCCAGATTTGCCAGAGGCCTGCCTCATATTTCTTCAATAACTTGGAGCTATTGCTTTATGAGTTTATAACAGCTTCATTTGCAGCTTTATAATTCTCAGGTACAGCTTGCCACTTGATAAAAGTATCACAGGAATCTATCCCATAGTTATTTCTAGAAAAATGCTTAAATGAGTGATTGAACAAATGAATGCACAAGTGAAAAGAAAGGAGACAATGTCACACAAAATAATCAGGTCTTGTCTCTACTTAAACCTGATAGTAGCAAGTTGTGGAGGTTGAGCATGCCTGAGGCAAAGTCCTGCTGGTGCAGATGACAGGGAAAAAGCATTGAACAAGGGTGGCAGCAAAGCATGCACCTGGGCCAACACATGTGACAGAGAGGAGCCCTCCATTTGCAGCTGTTCACACTCCAATAATAGAACATTCAAAGAGAACAACTTCAAAACCCCTCTTCTTCATTTCCTGCTAGGGTAAGCAGCAGTTGTGTACCTAAAATCATTATCACAGAATGAGCACTTTGAATAAAAAGGATACCTTAATGCCCAGAACTTCAATATTTCAACCCAGGTGTCAAAATCAGAAGCTATTAGACAAGAGGAAAGTCCTAGAGCCGGGTGTGAGATGGACACTTTTGAAAATAGACATTTTGCATATGGTGACCTACCAGCCACCAGAGTGCTAGTGATTCTGGCAGTGCTTCACGGAGTTGGCACTGGTGCTGCTGATCTGGGGACTTGGTAGAGCATAGCTCCTGCCATCGAATCATGTTCATTTTTGCAAATTAAGAGAGCCCATTAGAGAAAGTTGAAATGCTTTCCCTAGGACCTTTTATCTAAACAGTGCAAGCGTATAGAATGTGACCAGAAAGACCCCTGAGTGCCCCGTTTGTCTCTTAACCATAAACAATAGGAGGCTTAAGAATATAGCACAACACAGAAGGCAAGTATGATAGCATTGTCAATATTCTCTCTCCCATCACTATTTCTCTTGGACTCACACACATAGTGCATATTTACGGAAAGTGTTTATATATAGCTTACCTGCCTGAGAGCATGATTCACGTTCTATAAAATGTGACATTTTATAATTGAGCACTTACGCTACACAGTTTATTCTTTCACTAATTTGACAGCTCTCTTTTGAAATGAAAAGCTCTCATAAACCAGCACCCTCTGTATGTGTGTGTGTGTGTGTGTGTGTCTGTGTGTACGTGAATGTACATAACATAAGCAAGAGAATATTTCAGTATTTAAAGCAATAAGGCCCTAAATTTGATAAGTCTATCCCCGAAAGAAAATGAAGGCTTTAAAGAACCTGACAGGTTCAACCTTTAATCCCCTTCCGCTTAAGATATTATTGACAGAAAGAGGTTTTTGAAATTGTAGATCAAATTATAAAAATTATTATGTATTCCAGCTGCTATGCTACTTGTTCATAATTCAAATATTTTGTTTTCGAAGCAGGGTTCACATTCAGAAACAAAGCCTTGAAACAATGCTCATGGACTAATTCAGTCAGACCATTCACAGCTTTGCTTTCCTTTTTCCCTCCCCTCATCTCCATTTGGGAGCTAAGAGGCAATTAGTGCTGTCTCTGTGTGCTCTGGTTAACCATGGAAGAACTCAATTCACAAAGTCCAACTGTTGTTCACTCACGCCAATTAAAGGACTCTGTGCTTAAATCTGCCCCGGGCGATCTTTTAGAAATGAGCCTTTGTGACCAAAATTCTCAGATGGGGAAAGGCACTGAAAATTAATTAGTGCTATTTCCAGGTACCAGCAAGGAATTCACCTGGGACTTGAAGCTATGCTCAGAATTTGCACTATCTCACCTATTTGCTAAATTGATTCTTACAAATGACAGATACCGGCAGGTCAGTTCAGAGAAGGTAAAATTCAAAGAGCAAAAAACCAAAAGTTGGGCTGAACTTTCAATACACAATACACATGGCCTTAACTTTCTGCTTCAAAAGAGATTTGTACATCAAGGATGGCTCTTCAAACAAGCAGGAATATGGAATCAGCCTCCAAGCTGTCACTGGTGACATGACATTTAATTGTGGCAAAGGGGAAAAACAGCACTTGGGTCCTCTTTTGTGTGACCTGTTGTTGAATATCAGAATAAACGATGTCATATGTTCAGATGGTTAGTCTTTCTTGCTTCATGCTAACCTTTTCAACTGTATCCTGTCATACCTTGCTCTTCTCCCTCCAAAATTAGCAAAGTTCTCCATTGGCCTGTCATGATGATGGAGTGCAGCAATGTCTTAATTATAACACTCTGCTTTGGATAGAACAAAAAAATGTTTTCATTACAATATTTGCTCTGACACACTGTCACTGCCCAATATCTCTTTTCCTTCTTATAGTCAACAAATTTGTGAGGGGATTATCTCTAACTAAACTGTAAAAATAAGTGAAGAGTCTCTTGACAAACAGTTGACTCTGAGGTCCCTACAACCCAGTGATGGGACTTCTAGAAATAAATTTTGTTCTGCATTTACTCTCACCATCAGGCATACTTGGGGCCTCTCAGATCACCTCACTGACCCCTCTTTTTGGTGACCTCTGCCAGCTCTTCCCTATTTCCCTGAGCTTTAAGTGTTAGAGGGCCTCAGGGATTACTCTTTGGACATCTCCCCTTCTCTGTGTTCACTCCCTTGGTGATCTCATCTGTCTCATGGCTTTAAATTCCATCTATATAAAGACAACTCCCAAATGTGCATGCATGTGTGTATGTGTGTGTGTGTATGTACATATGTATGTGTGTGTGCCTTCTAACGCCCAGATATGTGTACCCAGCTGCCTCCTCAATAGCTCCACTTGAATATTGGTAGGCATCTCAGATTTAACATATCCAAAACCAAAATCCTGACTTTAAAAACCTGTTGCTCTTCAATTTTCCCCATTTAAGTTAATGACAGTCCTATTCTACTTGTTCAGACTAAATCCTTTTAGTCATTCTGACTCCTCTCTTTCTCTCACACCCGACAGCCCAACTGTAAGAAAAATCCTACTGGCTGTACTTTCAGAATACATCTAGAACCCTACCAGTTTTCACCCCCTCCACTGTTGCCACCCTGGTCCAGCCACCATCATCTCTCCCCTAGATTGTTGCAACAGCCTCCTCACTGGTTGCCTCTGCAATTGCCCCCTTCAGTCTATTTCCACATAGCAGCCAGAGTGATCCTGTTAACAAATGTCATCCTATCACTTCTCTGCACAAACCCCTCTACTGGTTCCCCATTTCTCCCAGAATATAAACTCAAGTCCTTGTGCTGGCCCATGAGGCCTTCCATGATCTGGAGCTCCATATGTTCTTCAACTTTGTCTCCTACCATACTCGGCCTCCCTCACTCAACTCCAGCCACCTAGCATTTCACTGCCCTTACTACACATGGGCCCATCTCAGGGTCTTTGCACTTGTTATTCTCCCTATGCCTGGAATATTTTTCTCCCTGTTATCTGCATGCATCATTCCTTCAACTCTTTCAATTCTTCACTCACAGACCTTCCCTTGCCCCCCAATTGAAAATGGCACCCTCTTCCATATACCACATGTGTACTCCCTGTCCCCCTACCATCCTTTATTTTACTCCATAGCACTCATCACTAACATACTAGATGTTTGATTTATTATTTAATTCTGTCTCCCTGACACTTGAATGTATAGTCTACAAGTTAGAGATTTATGCTTATCTTGACCTCTGCTCTATCCCTACCACCTAGAACAGTATACCTAGCATATGGTGAGTACTCAGTAAATATCATTTGAATAAATGAATTAAAACCCTAAGACAAGCAGTCAATTCAGAATAAAACTAAGGTAAATCAATAAAGTAGCTATATATTGAATTAAAAGTTCACTCCAGCCAATTATTCAATTTGGGGGCTATATATACATATACATGCACACAAATACATACGTATATATGACACAGAGAGAAAGAGACAGACAGACAGAAAGAAAGAACTTAAACTAGTTAGCAATGAAGCAATAGAGACAGGAATGAGGGTACCGTGGCTGAGCCGAGGTGTTCCCAGCCCCTGGGACACCACCAAGGAGGCCAAGGCCAATTTTGTAGGCCTGATGTTTTAAAAAAATAACTTGGCAAAACTTATGATAAAGCACTATTGACAATTCAATCAGCCATACAAAAAAGGCAGATTCACCTAACCTCTGGCTCAAAACTTTCTCTTTTATTGCATAAAATGGCTATAATCAGTCATAGACATAAACAAAATTACCAGGTCTGATTTTTGTTTTATCTGATAGTTCATCATCAATAGAAAAACAGACCAGACTCAAGAGAAGGAAAATGGTAGACACTATAGGAGGGAAATGTGGTTTACTAATGAATTAATAATCATGTTTGTCCTTTCTACTATAAAGACTTGCTTTTCTTGCCACTCATTTCTGTCACTTAAGTGGGAAAGCTATCTGTGCAAGAATTTTTTTAAGTCAGGAACTTCATCTCAACCTGCATATTTTTTACCTTTTGATATTTTTCTTCCAAGACATATTTTACTGTGACAGGATTTCTCAGATGAAAGCAGAGTTCAAGGTAGGTTACTACACACAAGTCTAATTAAATATTTGAGGAAATATGTCTTTTGATCCAGCAAGAGTTCAAAATTTTATGTATTAATTTCCTTTCTAGTTTACTAAAAGTTCAAAGGTGGGGGTTTAAAGATGGCTGAAGAAATGCTAACAAAGCTAGCCCAAACATCAACCCAGCTTCTGGGATAGCAGAGCTGGATAATGGCAAGAATAGTGGCTAGGATTCAGAGTCTTGGCTTCCATACATCTAAGACTGATAATTACTCTTTTCCTTGCCTGTCTCAAAGGATTGCTGTGAAATGCAAATGTGAAAATGAATGGGAATGGGCTCTCTCAATGATAAAATGCTGTCCATGTAAAAGCCAAACTACTGGGAGAAGTAGGGTAAACTTGCTTCTACTTATTTCTCAAGCTGGGTGAGCAAATTAAATTGTTAAATGTAGAAACTTTTAGCCCCCAAAGAAAATGGAATGTTTTAAAAGGCAAAAGAACATCGTTGTGTTGAATCACTCAAAAATTCCTTTTACGTTTCATCTGCTATGATGTATTATCTTTGGAGACAATATGATGCTTCTCTTCTAAAAATGTCACAGCTCTGAGGATAATAATTTCAGAATTTCAGACAAGCCAATGAATTTCTTTTGGAAGATCCTTTTAGAAAAATCACCAAGTATAAATCCTTTACCCTCAATTTATGTCATAACAATCAATAACCAGAGTGGCTGGCTGACTTATAATTGGCTATATCCTACTGATAGGGCTCTTGATTCTAGAATGCAGAGATACAGCAACTACTTTTACAAGAGCCTGAGATACATACTGAAAATCAGCTACTTATATAGCACTATTTTTTTGTATGTCAGAAAACCTGTTATCTAACTTGGGTAGAATGGTGTCCTCTCTGTTCCCTTTCAACCACATAGTCACATTATGCTGTACAATTGCACCTCATTTTCTCCGGGCTCCTTTGCTCATTTGAAGATTCTTACACAGAGAGGACACTGAGTGATTATCATCACATCCTCTAGTTTTAATTCATAAATAGATTAAGTACAATTTAACACATTTCTGCAGCTGAAACATGAGTGTGATTACTTCACAGATCATCCACTGAGGCAACCCAAATTGCAAAACAATAAAATGAAGAGTCTATTCCTCATGCTGTCAGTTACAAGACTGAGCTCCAGTAAAGCTATGTAAGTAGGTCACAGCCAGTTGTACCTCAACTCCCAGCTCTGTGTTCTTCCCTGATGCTTTCTCTTGATCCCTCTATTCAGAGGCAGGCAAAAATGACTGATAATAGGTGCACATTTTTGCCCCTACCCTAGTGTGATACAGCATGAACAGAGATCAAATCTTTAAAAGGTCAGGAAAGGAAAGTAACATCTATTTTACTGAGTACCTATCAAGTGGCAAGGACTTTATAGACATTATCTCACTTATTCATTCATTTATTCATAAATAACCTATTAAATGTTAGACAACCCAAAATAAGTAAGGCAGACAATGTTCCTACATTTATGTAGCTTACAATGGAGTATGTTATACAGACATTTTAAAATAATCATACTACTTCTGCTTCCAAGTAGAATGGACTATATAATAAGGCACAGCAAATAAATACTTCTGTTGTAATAAGTATTAATATCAAAATATGAATAAATTATACAAATAATATTTAAATGCCTGAGAGAGCTTTGTTAATAACTAGATGAATGAAAATTCCAGAAAGTAGGAAACCATTTCAAGCTCTGAGCTAGAATAAAAGATAAAGGGAATCCTTGTGACAGAAGAAAAGGATCCCAGACAGAAATGTGGAAATGCAGGAAAGAGTGAAGAACAGAAGAATGGACTATTATGTGGATTAATATAAGTAAATATTAACTTCACAAAGTAATAGTGATATTGCCTTGTATAATTCACATTAACTGGCAATAACAAAAAGGCAAGAGAAAGGTAAATGGAGTTTAGAGGATCTAAGGATTTATTGGTTATGGAGATATGGCAAAATAATAACAGGAATAGCAGGGAACTTTCCCAACCTGAAAAAAGCACTCTATGAAAAATCTACAGCTGACATCATACTCACTAGTGAAAAACTATTTTCTCCCTAACCTAACATCAGGAGGTAGACAAGGATGTCCACTCTCATCACTTCTACCCAACATTGTCCTGGAGATTCTAGCAGAGCAATTAGGTAAGAAAATGAAATAAAAGTCATCAAGCTGTAAAGGAAGAAATAAAACTATCTCTATTCAGAGAATATATATATTATATATATGAAATCATAACTAATATTATAATTAATAAGAGAGTCCAGCAAAGTTTCAAGATACAAGATCAATATACAAAAATCAAGAATGTTTCTATACATTAGCAATGCACATTATGAAAATGAATTCCATATACAATAGCATCAAAAAAAATAAAATACTTGGGAATTTTTAAAGGAATACAAGACTTATATATTGAAAACTAGAAAACATTGTTGAAAGAAATTAAAGAAGACCTAAATAAATGGAAAGACATCCCATGTTCATGGTTTGGAACAATTAATATTGTTAAGATGACAATACTTCCCAAATAGATCTACAGATTCAATGCAATCCCTTTAAAAATCCCAGTTGGATTTTGTGTAGAAATTGACAAGCTGATTCCAAAATTCATATCGAAATGCAAGAGTCCCAGAATAACCAAAACAATCTCAAAAAAGAACAAAGTTGGAAGACTCACTCTTTCCAATTTCAAAATTTACTACAAAGCTACAGTAATTAAGACATTGTGATACTGACATAAGGACAGACATACGCATCAATGGAATAGAATTGGGAGCCAAACAGTTTGGCAGTTCCTCAAAGTGTTAAACATAAAGTTACCATATAACTCCAGCAATTCCATTCCTAGGTACATACCCAAAGAAATTGAAAACATATGTCAACACCAAAACTTTTCATGAGTGTTCATAGTAATATTGTTCATAATGGCCAAGAAGTGGAAACAACCCAAATGTTTATCAATTAGTGAATAAACAACATGTGTGATATCCATACATGGGATACTTTTCAGCATAAAAAGGAATGAATGATTGATACATGCTACAAGATAGATGAACCTTACAAACATTATGCTAAGTAAAAGAAGTCAAACACAAAAGACCACATTTTGTATGATTTTATTTATATGAAATATCCAGAATGGGCAAATCCACAGAGACATAAAGTAGAATAATGTTTTCTGGGGTCTTGGGGTAAGGGGAAAATTGGACGAGACTAACAGGTGCAGAGTTTCTTTGGGGGGTGATAAAAATGTTCTTAAATTAGATAGTGGTGATGGTTTTACAACTCTGTAGTTATCCTAAAAATCATTCAATTCTACACTTAAAAGCATAAATAGTATAGTAAGGAAGTTATATTTCAATAAAGCTATTATAATTTTTAAAGCTAAATTATTCTTACAAGAGCCTATATTTTTTAAAAAACATAAGAACACAGAAAAGTGTAAAGTGAAAGGATAAAAAAGAATCATTCAAGCATTAATCAAAAGAAGCCTGTCATAATTATACTGATATCAGGCAAAGTAACTTTTAAGGCAATAAGCATTATTAGAGATAAACAGCAACATTTTATAATAATAAGAGGTCAAAAACTTCTCAATATCTTTATAATGATAAAAAGGTCAATATGTTCAATAGGAAGACAGTACTATCCTAAAACTATATATACATAGTAATATAGCTTCAAATTATATAAAGCAAAAACCTGACAAAAGTAAAAAGAGAAATTGACAACACAATCATAAAGGAATAATGACACACCTATCTTAATAGCTGATAGAACAGGCAGACAAAAAAATCAGTAGACATATGAAAGTTCTGAAGAGAACAATTAACAAACTTGATATAATATTCACTTATAGCACACTGAATCCAAAAAAGCCAGAATACACATTTTTCCAGTGGCACGTGGAATATTTATCAAAACCTACCATATGCTGAGTCATGAAGAAAACCTCAACAAATGTTAAAATATTGAAACCATTCAGAAAATGATTTTTAACCAAAACAGAATTAAAATAGAAATTAACAACAGAAAGATAACTAGGAAAAAACCTAACTGAATGGAAACTATACAGTACAAACAAAACAGACATGACCGTGGGTGATGGTGGTTTAAATATTAGCTCAAGTCTTGAAGTGCTCCTTTGAGTCTGTTTTGTAACAATGTGGTTCAGGGCTCAGCCTGAGACTTTCATGCTGTTCATACACAGGATTAGAAGATCTCCTTCTCCAGCTCTCTTCCCTCTGGAAATTATCCTTCACTCTGTAGATATGGCTGCCTGGGTTTCTTTCATTGATTCTCCTAGCCAGAAAGGCAGCATCATTTCTATCTGAGTTTTAGCTGTCTTTACTGTTCTGTCCCACTAAACAACTGATGCCTACTTTTAAGTCAAAGCCACAAAAACAAAAATAGCACAAAACTCATGCCCTTCCCTGTTGTTTCTTCAAGTTTCAGTTGTACTCCACAGTTTGTCTGCCTGCATTTTTTCCCTCAGCATCCTCAGGTAATTATCTTTGCATTTTGTCCAGGGTGAAGAGTTGCCAGTGGGAGAATTGGTCTACTGGGGGGTTGCACTGCTATAACAGAAGCTAGAGGTCCCACACTGATTTTAATTTGTATTTATCTGATGATAATGAAGCAGGAGGACCATGGTTTTCTCATCAGAAAAATATAAGATAGCGGAATAGCATATTTAAAGTGATGAAAGGAAAAAAAAGGTCACCTGGAATTCTATATCCAGTGAAAATATCCTTCAGGGATGAAGGTGATATACAATTTAAGAAAAAATAAAACATTGCAATGTTATTAATACTGAAGGGAAATAGTAGTGGAGAGAAGTCTGTATCTTCAAGAACAAATGAAAAGCATTAGAAATGGTTCACTTCTTAAGTTTTTAAAAATATGTATTATTGAAGAAAAATTATAGTATTTTCTCATGTGGTTTTCGATGTAGGTAGATGTAATATATATGATAATTATAACATAAAGAATGACAGTGGGGGTTCAATGGACCTGCTGGATTAAAAAGTTTCTACATTTTACATGATACAATATTTTTTTTTTCTGAGACAGAGTCTCCCTCTGTTGCCCAGGCTAGAGTGCCGTGGCGTCAGCCTAGCTCACAGCAACCTCAAACTCCCAGGCTCAAGCAATCCTTCTGCCTGAGCCTCCCGAGTAGCTGGGACTACAGGCATGCGCCACCATGCCCGGCTAATTTTTTTCTATATATATTTTTAGCTGTCCAGATAATTTCTTTCTATTTTTAGTAGAGACAGGGTCTCGCTCTTGCTCAGGCTGGTCTCGAACTCCTGACCTTGAGCAATCCACCTGCCTCGGCCTTCCAGAGTGCTAGGATTACAGGCATGAGCCACCACGCCCAGCCCATGATACAATATTAATTTTAGATAAAGTGGTAAATTTTAGGGATATATATTGTAATTGCTGGTGCAACCACTAAAAATAGTGTGGGAGTAGTGTTATGATAATGAAACAGAGATTCAAAGAAATGGATTGGTTTGCCCAAGGTTACCTCACCATTAAGTAAGTGGCTGAGCTAAGATTTGAACCCACATTGTCTAACTCTAAATAAAGCCTGTGCTCTTTTCACCACTATATGCTGCCTCCTCAAACATGGGCTGTAATCAAATCCATAATCTTTGAATTTCTGTGTATTAAGTCACAGAGCCACACCTTAAGCCAAGAAATGAAGCTCCCCTATTTGTCTTATAAGCATCAGTCAGCTGACGGTCAGAATTATCGGTCACTAGATGTCCTCCTGATGCCCTGATGCATTACTTCACACGTGAGAAACAGTTCCTAACATTGTATTCATGAAATAGCATATCTCTCTCTCCCTCTCTCTCTCTCTCTCTCTCTCTCTCTCTCTCTCTCTCACACACACACACACACACACACACACACACACACACACACATATACACGATTCTCCTACACAGGATAAAGAGCAATTCACAAAACATTTTCACATTCATTCTTTCATTTAATCCTCCCACCACTATCATAAGGTATAAAGCCATTATTACTCCCATTTTTACAGATGAAGAAACTAGGATCCAAAAAGGAGATGCATCTTATCCAAGGTCTCACAAAATAAATGACAGAACTGCAACTTGAACCCAGGTCTTCTGTTCCAACAGTCTGCCTCTAGTTCACTACTGCACCCACAGTTTCAAGACCTGTCACTAAATGGCATGTGAAAGAAAAACTGTTCCAACTCACACAAAGATATTTGAAGGAAAGGACAGCTGCTAACTGTAATTAGAAAAATCACTCTTTTCCTGCTCTTTCCATTACACCATTAATACCATGCCTCCAGCACATCACAGATATGGTCAAGTACTCACCTATGCATGATGACCTATAAGGCAATGTGGGTTCAGACAGGAGGCACACTGAGACCTCTGCAGTGGGCCAGTGAGTGGAGAAGAATGCTCTGAACACACAGAGGTCTGGCCCTGAACAGAGTGGTCCACAGTCCACTACATTTAGCCCAAAGAGTCATGGGGCTGGCTTCTATATGCTGAGGCAGCTGGTAGCACACATTAGTACTTCACAATTGAAAACTGTGAGCAGCTGAGATCGTAAGAGCTGGCTCCAGGCTCCAGGGAATGTGTAGGTAAAGGAGACTATAGATTTGTAGAAGAGGGTTTACAGAAAAACTGGTGGTCAGGTGGAGGAAAATGAGGCAAAAGACTAGTCATATGGCCTGGTTGGGAGGATTCACCTCAGCCATCATGGTAAGAAAAAGCCATCACCTGATGGCAGGGATGGGACTTCTTAATACCCTCTCTGCCTCAGGGCTGGTTGGGGCTAAGTACACAGGCTGGAACTTGGGAAAGGCAGAGGCTGACAGTTGGAGCTTTCCCTGGTCAGAGAGAATGCTCAGTAGTTATTAATTGCACAGAGGAAAATAAGATGGTTTCCCTGAAGTTTGATGTATGGAAATGAAACAATTCTATGACCTACTGTTTTGCTTCTGTAACCTAAACTCATCTCTAAAAATTAGTGCAATCATTTCTAAGATACCCCTCCATCACTTCTTGTGGCTGCTTCTCTCGGAAAAACACAGGAGAATGTTTTAGGTAACAGCAACAAAGAGAGAATGCTAAGGGCTGTCTCTTCCTGAGCTAGGCAATTCCCAGAGAAAAGTGAAAGGGACAAGATGAAATTCTGCCAGCAAAACCCCTAGAGATCATTCTTGGCACGTGACCCTCTTGCCCAGCCCTATGCAGGCTGGCTATCTGGCCTTTCATTTTCCGAGAGTACTGGCTTGTTGTCTTCCTAACCAAGAGGCCATTTGACAGCCATACTTATTTCCTAGGTATATTGCAGCATGAGGGTTATTTATTTTGTGGATGGTTAAGCCAAATCTGGGATGATAAGTCTAACGCCACCATTTCTTCCTAATAGCTCAGTTTTTCCAACACCATTTTCAGTAATTGTTTTTGCAACCTCCAAAATACAGGGTACTTTGTTTATTTTAGTATTCTTTGTACATTTAGCCATCATTCTTATTCGATAGGGGCTGGTGAAGAAAAGTAACTACAGTTACCAACTGTGTTTATTCAAAAATCCTTCTTTATGAGTTGATTATTCCCCAATTATAGCTGCTCCCCCTCACATGCCTCATTATTCAGGACTCCTAGTTACCTTGACCATGAAAGTTCAAAGTGGAAATTTCTCCAGACCACACGCGAGGTAGTCCTTTGAACCCTGAGCATGCCCCAAGAGCTGTGTCCACATTAAATTCTGAACCACCCTTTCATTCCATTTTGTAGCTGTCTGGTGGTTGACAAAGACTTAATCAGAACACTTAATACTCTCAAATTTCTGCCAATTGATTATGTCAATTTATTTTAAAAAATGAACAAATCAGTTGGAATAAAATTTACTATGGTCCTTGGAAATTTGCAATGACAACCAAAACTCTCTGTAGTGGGAACTTTGGATTGATCCACATAAATTATGGTCTAGTGCATGGAGGATATTATTTCTATGGTGCAACATATGGGTGAGGTACCAAAAGAACTTCAGTAATTTGGTCTTACAATTACAGAGAGGAAGGAGAGTGGAGTTTAAAAACCTATTCCCTGGGTTTGGGAGTCAGATAAAACTGTATTCAAGTTCTGCCATTTCCTAACTGTGACTTTGACCAAATTACCTCATCTCTTTGAGGCTCAGTTTCCTCATCAGTAAGGCAGGAAAAGCAAAAATACCAACTTTAAAATGTCATAAGGATTGAGTAAGTATAAAAAGAACTTGAGAAAAGAATCTGGTATATGGTTCACATTCAGTAAATGAGCACTGCTGATATACTTAGAAATATTTTCATTATTCCCAAACACTGAAGTGAGTTGATCACACATACTCTATTCCAGTCAACCTCAACTACTTAGAAGGCAGGATATAGATGGTGGTAATGGTGATAAATGATAGCAGTTACTTTTTATTGAGCTCTTATTGTATTCACTCTGCTAAGTACCTTACATGCACTATCCTATTTAATTTCCTTTAATTCTGACAACAACTCTATGAGGTAGGTGCCAATGTAGTAGCTAACCACAAGGGTTTTGAAACCAGAAAGATCTGGGTTTGAATTGTGGCTCCCCCACTTAATAGCTTTGTAACCTTGGACAAGCTACAGAAACTATCTTAGCTACAGTGTATCAAATTCCCCATCTGTAACAAAAATATAACTCTTACTTCCTAGGGCTACTATGAGGATTTAAGAAGATAGTGTAAATAAATTTCCTCATACATAACAAGTGTTTAATGTTAGACAACTTCCTTCTCACCTTATAATTTAATATGAAGAGGGCAAATGAGTGAGTTTGTGTATTATCTTATCACTCCTTAAATCCAAATATTACACTAAGATTTGTCAGAAGAAATATAGTAGAGAAATAAAATAACAACCCAAGCCATCTTGGAAGAAGTGGGAAGAATGAAAGAAAGCTGAAAGGAGATTTTTATCTTAGCTTTTTTCAATATTACTCCTGAAAACGGTGCTATTTTTATTTGAATGGAATGTTATTTCTCAGTTTCATTCACTTGACAACTGCTTCAATAGTTCTTCATTGGGGTTGTGATTACTTGAATAAAGAATATTGTGACATTTGAATAAGCCATTTTAGAACCTCTATTTTAGACAAATATAGACAATATAAACGTCAGATAAGCAGAGTCAGAAATCAACCCAGTGGCTTGATTATCTTTGTATTTTAAATATATCTTAATGGTAACAACCTCAACTGTCAGTTCCCAGAAATATTCTAACTGGCCTTTTACCAGCAAGAGACAGGGTTCAGCCTTGTACAGAACGCTAACAAGCTTCCCCTGCCACAATCCGCCACACGCCCAGTGTTCACAAATGCGTTTCCTCAACTGCCCACCCAAATTCACTCTGTACTTTTTTCCTTGTTCTGACTTCTTTCACCTACTGGCCCCTGACCATTCCAACTTCAAATCACCCTTTCAGCTGGACAGATAATCCAGTCCATCTAAACTTTCAGCCTTCCTCCTGGCCAGATGTCCCTATTATCTCCCCACCTAGCACATGCTGATAACTCACAGAGTGAACCCTTGTTGGATTAACCTGGCTCCATAGAAAACTTCTGCCCACATACTGTCCCTACCTGCAGCTTCCTAAACCTGTTCTACCATATAGTCTTGTAGACAGCCCTGGACTGACACGGGTGAAAAAGAGGAGGGATCAGCAATCCAACAATCATCCCTGCAAAAAGCCTGAACTTGAAGGCAAATGGAATTCTTATGGACTAAGGGAACCTGCAGCCTTAAGGCCACTTGTGGCCTTCTAGTTCCTTAAGTGTGGCCTTTTGACTGAATCCAAATTTTACAGAACAAATCCTTTTATTAAAGGGGTGCAGAAGAGAAAGATGAAGCTTTTCTTGCCTCTTTTGGGGCTTAAAAAAGAATAATCAGAAGGTTACAGGTTCCCCACTCCTGGAAACTTCCTCCCAGGGCCCTTCCATCTCTCTTTTCTCACCCCTCCTCTTTGCCTTGTCCCAGTTCCAGTTTCTTTTAAGATCACTCTCCACTATCGCCAAAACGTAATGCCCCCTCCCTAACTCTTCTTTTCAGCACCTAGCTATTTGGATTGGTATTCCCACTAGCTTCATTATGGCAAGTGACTGCCATAAAAGAAATATCTTTCTGAGTTGCTGCTGAGCACACCAGTAGCTTCAGCAAGCTCACCTGAATGGTTTAGCACAACATCTACCTTTCCATTTTAAAAAATGCTTTGGCTTCTATGGACACAACTACAGTGTACAGTTTGAGACTTTTGTAGCATTCAAACAAGTTATTTATACTCCCCCTTGTTACCAAAAGGATTTAAGGTAGCTTACCATATGATAGGATATGATTTTGTTCATTTTAGTTCAGTTCACAAGAAAATTAAAATTATAATTGAGAAGATAAGTCAGGAAATCAAGGAAAGCTGAAAATAATGGTAAAAAGGTTAAAATGGGGCCAGGCAAAAGGTTAGTACTCAAAATGTCTACTGAAAGTCTAGAACACCTGGCTAAATGGTGAGCCACAAAATTGGCCAGTGTGAAGGAAGAAAGATGATTACATGATTTACAGTGCCTATAGGAAATAAGCTGAACAAGAGAAGCATGAGTATTTCTGATACCAAGACCAGATATCACATTACAGTATCTACAACAATGTGTAGATAATGTAGATAATGAAAATGTTTTCTTATTTTCTGTACAATCACATTCAGAGGGAAGGTATTATACAAGAGCATGGACACCCAGAAAAGGGCATCATGGGGGCTACTTTATGATTTATTTATCAGCCACACTTGTGATTTATTTTAAAGTTATACCAGGATGTTACATTGAGGAAATACAAAACACAGACCAGACCAGGCAGAATCTCAGAGCTTGAAGACAACTTTTTCGAATTAACTCAGTCAGTCAAAAATAAAGAACAAAGAATTAAGAGGAATGAACAAAGCCTACAAGAAGTATGGGATTACATAAAATGGCCAAATGTAAGAATCATAGGCATCCCTGAGGGTGAAGAAGAAAATGCACAAGGGCTAGAAAACCTATTTGAGGGAATAATTGAAGAAAACTTCCCTGGTCTTGCTAGAGATTTAGACACCTAGGTACAAGAAGCTCAGTGAACACCTGGGAGAATCATTGCAAAGAGGCAATCAACAAGAAACATAGTCATTAGATTGGCCAAAATCAATACAAAGGAGGAACTCCTGCAAGCCATGAGACAAAAATATCAAGTAACTGCCCAAAGAAAACCCATCAGCCTAACTATACACTTTTCAATGGAGACCTTACAAGCCAGAAGGGATGGGGCCCCATTTTCAGTCTTCTTAAATGGAACAACTGCAAGCCTAGAATTTTGTATCCTGCAAAACTAAGTTTCATATATGAAGAAGAAATAAAGACTTTTCCAGACAAGTGAAAACTGAGGGAATTTGTCAAGACAGACCTGCCATGCAGGAAATACTCAGAACTGCATTATACACAATTCAGCACAATAGACACCCACCAGTGTAAAACCACCCAAAAGCTAAAGCTCAGAGTTCATATAAAACAATAGCACAAAAGGTAAAATGAAGCAATAAGGTACTACCCAACAGGATGAACAGAACAGTATCCCACATATCAATTCTATCAATCAATGTTAACAGTCTGAAAGCCCCACTCAAAAAGACATAGGCTAGAGGAAAGGATGAAAAAATATAATCCAAGTATCTGCTATATCCAGGAAACACATCTAACCCACAAGAAATCATACAGACTCAAGGTGAAGGGAGGGAAAAGAAATATTCCATGCAAATTGAAACCAAAAGAAAGCAACTGTAGCCATTCTCATATCAGATAAAATTGACTGTAAATCAACAATGGTAAAGAAAAAAAAAAGATGGTCATTATATAATGGTAAAGGGAGCAATTCAACAAGAAGACATAACAAACCTAAATATTTATGCATATAACACAGGTGCACCCAGATTCATAATGCAAACCCTACTAGATCTAAACAAAGTGATAAATAGCAGCATCGTGATAGCTGGAGACTTCAACACCCTACTCACAGAACTTGACAAATCCTCCAAGCAGAAAATAAACAAAGAAACACTGAACTAAAATGGGACTCTACAACAAATGTGCCTAACAGACATTTACAGAACATTTTACCCAAAACTACTGAATATACATTCTTCTCATCAGCACATGGAACATTCTCCAAGATTGATTATGTCTTGGGCCCCAAAACATGTCTCAACAAATTCAAAAAAAATAGAAATTATGTCACGTAGCTTCTCAGACCACAATGGAATAAAATCAGATATTAATTCCAAGAGAAACACTCAAATCCACAGAAGGTCATGGAAATTAAACAATTCCTCGAATTGCGCTATATAACCATAAAAAGAAATGGAGAAAATTTAAAAGCACATTACTAAGTGAAAGAAGCCAATCTGGAAAGGCTACAGAGTATATGATTACAACTATAGTCAAGTACCACATAAAAATGTTTTGGTCAATGATGGACTACATATATGATGGTGGTCCCATAAGATTATAATGGAGCTGAAAAATTCCTATCACCAAGGACGTCATAGACATCATAATGTTGTAGTTCAACATATTACTCATGTGGGGATGCTGGTGTAAACAAACCTACTGCACTGCCAGTCATATAAAAATATAGCACAAACAATTGTGTGTAGTACATAACACTTGGTAATGATAATAATGACCATGTTACTGGTTTATGTATTTTCTATATTGCATTTTTTATTGTTATAATGTACTCCTTTTACTTATGAAGAAAAAAGCTAACTGTAAAACAGCCTCAGGCAGGTCCTTCAGGCAGTATTCCAGAAGAAGACATCGTTATCATAGGAGATGACAGCTCCATTCATGTTATTGCCACTGAAGACCTTACAGTGAGACAAGAAGTAGAGGGGGAAGACAGTGATATTGATGATCCTGACCCTGTGTAGGCCAGGGCTAATGTGTGTGTTTGTGTCTTAGTTTTTTAACAAAAATGTTTTAAAAAGTTAGGAAAAAATTAAATTCTTTTAAAATAGAAAAAAGCTTATAGAATAAGGATATAAAAAAGAAGATATTTTTGTATAGCTGTACTATGTATTTGTGTTTTAATCTACATATTACTACAAAAGAATCAAGAAGTTTAAAAATTTTAAAGTTTATAAAGTAAAAAAGTTACAATAAGCTAAGATTAATTATTAAAGAGGGAAAAATTTTTTTTAAATTTAGTGTACCCTAGGTATACACTGTTTATAAAGTCTATAGTAATGTCCTAGGCCTTAACATTCACTCATTGACTCACCCAGAGCAACTTCCAGCCCTGCAAGCTCTTGTCACTGTAAGTGCCCTATAGAGGTATACCATTTTTTATCTTTCATGCTCAATTTTTACTGTACCTTTTTCTATGTTTAGATACAGAAATACTGACCATTGTGTTACAGTTGCCTATGGTATTCAGTACAGTAACATGCTGCATAGGTTTGTAGCCTAGGAGCAATAGACTACACCACATAGCTTAGGTGTATAGTAGGCTATACCATCAAGGTTTGTGTAAGCACACTCTATGATATTCACACAATGATGAAGTCACCTAATGACACATTTCTCAGAATGTATCCTCAGCATTAAGTGACACGGGACTGTACGTGGCTTTCTAGAAAAGGCAAAACTATGGTCTCAGTGGTTGCCAGAGGTTGGGGGGAGGGAAGATGGAGCACAGAGGATTTTTTAGGGCAGTAAAACTACTCTGTATGGGACTATAATGGTGGAGACATGTCATTACACATTTGTCCAAACCCAACGAATCGACAACACCAAGAGTAAACCCCAAAGTAAACTATGGATTTTGGGTGTTAATGATGTGTCAATGTAGGTTCATCAGTTGTGACAAATGTGTGACTTTGGTGGGGGGTGTTGATAATGGAGGAGGCTCTGCATATGTGGGGACAGGGGCATATGGGAGATCTCTGCACTATCTACTCAATAATGCTGTGAACCTAAAATTGCTCTAAAAATATAAAGTCTTAAAAAGAAACACAATAGCATTCATAATCACTCCAGAGAAAATAAAATACTTAGTTATCACTTACCAAAACATGTATAGGATATATATGCTGAAAATTACAGAATATTAGTGAAAAAAAATCAAAGACCTAAATAAGTGGAGAAACATACATATTGTGCTCCTGGATTGGAAAACTCAACACACTAAAGGTATCAAATTCTCCCAAATTGACATACAGGTTTTATGTAATTCCTATCAAAACCCTAGCAAGAGATTTTTTTTACGATACAGATAAGATCATTCTAAAATTTATATGGAAAGGTACAGGACCTTAGAATAATTATAACCATCTTACCAAAGAAGAATAAAGTTGGGGGAAACCACAAAGGCTAACTATTAATATATCGCTACAGTAATCATGGCAGTGTAGCAGAGGGATAAATACAGACATCAGTGGAACAGAATAAATAGAGAACCTGGATATAGATCCAAAACAATATTCTTAAGTGCGTTGTGAAAAAAAAATGTAAGAGCAATTCAATTGAAGAAAAATAGTCTTTTTAACAAATGGTACTGGATGAATTCAACATTCATACACACAAAACAATGAAGCTTGACCTAAACCTTATACAAAAATTAACTCAAAATGGAATATGAGCATAAATCTAAAACTTCAAACTATAAAACATTTATTAAAAACATAGGAAAAAAACATTAGGATCTAGTGTTAGTGGAATAGTTCTAAATGTGATCCATAAAACAAAAAATAATGATAAACTGGACTATGTCAAAACTAAAAAATTTGCTCTGTGAAAGACCTAATTAAGGGGACAAAAAGACAAGCTATAGGTTTAAAGATAGTATTTGCAAACCATACATATAACAAAGGACTCATATCTAGAATACATAAAGAATCTTAAAAGTTTGACAGCAAAAGAATGAAATAATCTAATTAGAAAATGGGCAAAAGACATGAAGAGACAGTTCATTGAAGAGATAGATGACAAATATTTAAACGATAACATATTGACATCATTAGCCATTAGGGAAATCTGAATTTAAAACACAATGAGATATCACTACACACCTATCAGAATGGCCAAAATAAAAAATAGTGATAGTACCAAATGCTGACAAGGATGCAGAGAAACTGGATCACGCATATATTGTTGGTAGAAATGTAAAATGGTACAGCCATTTATGTAAACAGTCAGGCAGTTTATTAAAAAACTAAAGATACAACTACCATAATACCCAGAAATTGCATTCCTGGGCATTTATCCTAGAGAAATTAAAAATTTACATGTACACAAACACCTCTACTTGAATATTTATAGGACATTATTGCAATAGCAAAAAACTGGAAACAATCAAAATGTCACTCAGTAGGTAAATAGTCGAACTGTGCTACATCCTTACCATGAAATACTACTCAGCAATAAAAAGGAATTACTAGTGAAATTAATATTGAAATAATTAACTATTTTTTTTGAAATAATTAACTACTGATACATGTAACAACCTAGATTGATCTCAAGGGCAATCTATCTAGGTTGTCACATGTTGAAAATGAAACAAGTCAATCTTCAAAGGTCATACATTGTGTGATTCCATTCACATAGCATTCTCATTGTAGAGACTGAAAACAGACTAGTGGTGCCAGGAGTTAGGGATGATTGGGGGAAGGGAGGTGAGTATGATTGTAACATGGTAGCACAAGGGAGTTCTTTTAGGTGACAGAATTGTTTCGTATATTGATTGTACTGGTGGTTACATAAATCTACACATGTAATAAAATGACTTAGAATTATGCACATATATTAATATTATACCAATGTTTATTGATATTGTGCTATAGTTATGTAAGGTGTGAACACTGGGAGCAACTAAGTGAAAGATATGTGGGATCCTTCTATACTTTTTCTTTTTTTTTTTTTTTTAGACAGGGTCTCACTCTATCACCTGGGCTAGAGTGCACTGGTGTCATCCCAGCTCACTGCAACCTCAAACTCCTGGGTTCAAGCAATCCTCCTGCCTCAGACTCCTGAGTAGTTGGAACTACAGGCAAACGCCACCATGCCTGGCTAATTTTTCTATTTTTTGTAGAGATGGGGTCTCACTCTTCCTCAGGCTGGTCTCAAACTGCTGTCCTCAAGGGATCCTCCCATCTCCACCTCCCTGAGTACTAGGATTACAGGCTGGTTTTTGCAATTTCCTGTGACTCTATAATTATTTCAAAACACAATTTTAGGAAGGTCCAAACATTTTCCAAATTATATTAAAAATATCAAACCACAGATCCAAGAATCTCAATTAACCCCAAGAATGCCTTGGCTCAATGTGTAATAGTTATGTTACTGAAAATCAGTAATCATATTCAGTGCCCTCTCTTCAGAAACAACACATGCCAAAAGATAATAGGATGACAACTTTAATGAGCTAAAAGAAAGAAAAAAACTCAGTCTAGAATTCTATATCCAGCCAAATTACTGTTTAAAACTGAAGATAAAATGGAGATATTTTCAAATAAACACAAGCTATGAAAATTTATCATGAGACCTACACTATTGAAATTATTAATGAAGAAATTCTTCAGAGTGATGAAAAATGATAATAGATTGAAACTTGGATTGACACAAAGAAATAAGGGGTATCAGAATGGTAAATATGTATCTAAATATAAAAGACTTTTCCTCATTTTTAAGTTTCATTGAGAGATTGCTGACCACTTAAAGCAAAAGTAATAACAATGTAATATAGGCTTTATAATATATGTAGAAGTAAAATGTACCACAACAATATCACAAAGAATGACAGGCAAATGGTTGTATACTCTTATGAGTTTTTAATATTATATGTGAAGTGGTATGCTATCGTTTATTAACATATACTATTATATCATAATATACATTTATCTATATATATAATATATATGTGTACATATGTATATATATGTATGTGTGATACATACATACATGTGTTCTGAGACAGAGTCCGTGTGCTTCACCATATGCGTATATGGCACAACACAGTTTGTAAACCACTGATTATGAGGAAGAGCATAAAGGATTCATCCAGTGACTTGGGGTATATAAATTCATTTTTAAGTATTTTTAGGTGAATGATCAAACGACTGTTTTTCCCTTTAAACTACATGACATAAGTACTCCCTGACAAAGATAATATGGGTCCCACTGATGAATTTTGCTGCCACAGCAACTGTAGCCACTATGACTGGCTCCATGCTGAAGATGTGTCACTTCCTGCTTTGGCCTCAAATCAGCCACAGTGGCAGAAACCCATGAAATCGCAGTTGAAGTTTAATGATGACCACTGTCCATTCTCTTCACTTGTCCCAAGGGGCCATTAGAAATAGTCCAAAGACCCACTGAGGGAAATGGATATAATTTCCCAGAAGTAAATACAGCTCAGCTTGTACTTTGGAACAATTGATCGACCTTCCCACTTGCACAATCTACTAGCAAAGGTTATGCAGTGCCTGAACACGATCATGGCAGAATCACCAGGCCTCGTCACCATTTGCCTTTTAGGATATCTACTCAGTGCTGAATGTGCAGGTTGGTTTCCTTTTAAAAATACATTGAGGATGCTTGTCTTTTAGATATAGAAATGTCTGGTGCTGTCTTCTTTACTAAATAATAATTGCATGATTTGACAGCAATATTGAAGATTCTAGCAGCCAGCATTCGGGTTGGTAAGTACTGGGTCTCTGGTAGCTGGGTTTTCTTCTCCCTCATTTTTAAAACTAAATAGATTTACAATGCTTATAATGTGTTTTTTACTTAATGAATATCATTGAGTTTATGATTTGACAATCGCTTATGATTTGACCATGTAATTCCTCTTAGAAAACATTCATCTCCTTGATTAAAAAAATTAAAAGTGGGAAAAGATTTTAACAAGGAAACAACAGAATATGCAGGAAAAATTAACTATATATTTTTGGATTTTTCTGACTCACCACTTTGAAATCAAAATGGGAAACATTAAAACCATAAACAATGGTCTAATTAACACAAAAAATCTAATTTTAAGATACACGTTGTATTTCAAAATTTTGGAACTATATAATGAGGCATGTCCCTAATTTTTAAAATTATATACCTTCAATTTAAAGTTTTAGTTAAAATCCAAAGATTAACAATTCATTAGTAAGTAGTTATTTGTCACCAAAGTTTTTCATGGATTAGGAAAAAAAATCATTTTGTCTCTATTCTAAACATCTTAGAGTCGCTATTTGGAGAAACACAATGCTTAGTTGCGCTCCCTAGGGGAGAAAAGCAAGTCCAAGAATTGATGCAAAGAGTAAGGCCTTAGTTAATGCAACTTATATCATTTTGTTTTTTCACAACTACAGACTTTATATACTCCCCAGAGGAAGGCACACAGGGAAGAAATTATCCCATTTGGACAAACAGCATGTTCTCACAGGAAGCATGTATCACACTCACTTGTCAACCTTCTCAAATCAAATCTAGTAGCTGACAGTACCAGGATCAGGGGTGCCAACCCTAAGCGTCCCCAGAAAGCAGACTGGCCCTGTGGTTTCCACTCCAGACATGATGTCAGCTGTAGAATCAGACTGAAATGCTAAAATAATGATGCGAGAATACAGAGGTTAAACTATCAAAGTGGGTAGAGTCGAGGGATAAAGAAAATTTGTTGGAAAACTCACAAAGCAAGACATAAAGCAATGTCATTAGACATAACTCATCAGTGTGATATCTGGGAGAACAAAAAATCCAAACCTTTTCTTAGAGATAAGTGGTGAGGTGATGAAGGTTACAAGAGGGCTGCTGCCCCCCGGAAGACCTCAGATATTAGAAAAAGGATAGATACAAAGAAAGAGGAGCTAGGATTTCAGAGCTGGGGAAATAATGACTAGAGATAAACATGAAGGGAGGTTAAATATATGACCCCCAGATAATACTAAGGAGAAAGGCAGTGTGATTCTGGAGCCATTATAGTCCACCATAATAGGTCCTTGAGGAAAGGGCCAGAGGAATTTCCTTAAGGATGGATAGTATTGATGCAGCACTCTCTTGTTATTAAACTGTCATTGGTATCTAAAAGGAGTGACTTGCTGAGATGCTGAATTTTCATGGCTGCTGCTCTTAGGTATTAGACATCAATTTGGAATTTTGAAATCAAAACTGTTCTGTAAAACCAATTCAGTTTTGTAAAGTGCATGGATCAAAGCTGTCTTCCATTCGTTCAGACAATACTGAGTTACTAGTATGGTGCCAGGTACTGCGGCAGGGTACTAGGGACATGGGGATAAACCAAATTCCTTCCTTGACCTAAAACACCATAAGGTCAGGTGAGAAATTTCAATATAATGTGATAAAATGTATACTAGGTGCTAATGGGTCATAGAGAAAGGAATACATTAAATGGCGAAACACTTGATGGTATTTTGAGGTGGGTCTTGAAAGATGAGTAGGAGTTCACTCTCCTTAAAAGTCGGATCTAAGGCATTTTATGCAGAGAGGATCACTCATGTGCAAAGATCCAGATTGACAAGACTGTAAGGTACTTCATGAGTTCTGTATAGTTTGAATATTGACTATGACAAGTAAGGCAGGAGAACTAGGCAGGGCTGGGTCAACAGATAATAAAGGTCCTAAACTAAGGAGATTGGACAGTAAAATGCAATGTGGAGGTATTGGAAGTATAAACATAAGAAGTACCACTGCTGGCTGATTTAGGATGCTCAGTCTGGCAGCACTCTGATGAACTGATGAGGGTGGTGCCAAGACTAGGGTAGAGCAGTTCTGAGGCTACTATTGCAATCATCCAGGGCAGATACAAGGGCCAGAACCTAGACAGTAGCTGGACAGAGAAAAGGGGAATTCAAATGATATTAAGGAAGTAGAAATGACCTGACTTAATAAGCATCTGGGTATCGAAGGGGAAGCATACAGAGTATGTCTTGAGCATTTTGAGTTTGATGTGATTATGAGACACAGCATAGTAGCTAAGAGGGTGGGCCCTTTAGTCTGACTGCCAGAGTCTAAATCATGGCTCTGATATTTTAGCATGTTACCTTGAGCAAAGTGTTGAGCCTCTCTGAACCTCAGTTTTCCTTATTTACAAAAATGAGGTGACAGTGCCTACCTACCTCATGGGACTCTTGTGAGGATGAAGTGAGATCATGGATGGAAAGTACTGAGCACACTGTCCAGCACAACATAAGCATTACATAAACATCAGCTATCGCTGGCCACATTACAGTGGACAGTTAGAGAGCTGGAAAAATTATGTGAAATTCAGAAGATATATCTGCCTAGAGGTGGGTATTTGGGACTCGGTGTTGTATGAACAATAGTTACAGCCATGTGTGCGTGAGCATCCAGAGAGTGAGTATGGATGTTTTGACACCTAGTACAGTGCCTGGCAGTAGTGGTTGAATGCTCAGTAAATTTTGTTGAAAGGGTCAGAGCCAGACTTGGGTGTAGTGAGCAAGGCCCATAGGGCATAAATGTACTTGCATACCTTGAGAGTGAGAACCCCTTAATACTGTGCCCTAGACGTCTTGTTTACCTCATTTTAGTCCCAGCCCTGGCAAGCCTGTGTGGAGTGAAGAGGGAAAAGACTGAGGCTGGTGCCCAGGAGAACCCTGGACATTTCAGGGCCAAGCAGAGGAAGAAAGTTAATTGATTCAAGTGGTGGATAGATAACAAAGAGTTACAGCCAAGAGGAGAACCAGAACAAAGTGGTTTCATGCAAAGAGTTTACTGAAAAGGCAGAGATCAACAATTGGAAATGAGGAAATGATTTAGCACAGTCAGTAAATACTAAACTCAAAATCATCCTTTAGGAGGTCATTGCTGACTGTGACAATAGTCATTTCATTATATGAATGGGAGTATGAAAGTAAAGAGCTGCACAAAATTACATCAAGGAGCTAAAGAAAATTGAGAAAATTATAAAGAAAGTAAAGCCAGCATGAGAGGAGTAGGGAGAAAGAGAGACAACCAGCATATGCCAGCCTACACATTATCTCACTAATCCTGTCAACAACACTGAGGTAGATATTCTTATTACACTACTGTTATACTCATTTTACATTTGACAAAGGTAAGGTTCAGAGTTTATGTGACTTGTCCAGTGTTACACAGTCAATAGGAGGCAGATATGTGATTCAAACCACCCAGGTCTGTCTGACCCGATTCTAAACCCTGCTTTTTCACTCAAACACACTGTGCGGTTGGCCCTCCCTGTCCATGTGTTCTGTATCCACAGAATCAAGCAACTATGAATTGAAAATATTCAGGGGAAAAAATGGATGGTTGTGTCTGTACTAAACATGTACAGACCTTTTTTTTTCTTGCTATTATTCCCTAAATGATATAGTATAACAACTATTTACATTGTGTTAGCCACTATAAGTAACCTAGAGACAATTGAAGTATACAATAGGATAAGTATAGGTTATATGCAAATACTATGCCATTTTATATCACAGACTTGAGCATCTGCAGATTTTGGTATCCACAGGGGATCCTACAACCTATCTTCTGCAGATACCGAGGGACAACTGTAAATGGATGCAGATATGGATGCTATTTAGGAGTGCCCAGGGCCAAGTCATGAGTTGCCAAGGAGAGAGGCGGGCCTGATGGAGGTTGGGAGGCATCAATATGTGGTGGCACCTATCTGTAGCTTGGTGATGCCCCCCATGGTGCTGGGCCATCTGGGAAGAGAAGAAGGCAGGCAGATGGCAGCACTGATCTGGAGGTTGGGACTGCAGAGTAGGCACAGCATTGCAAAGGGGTGAAGGGAATTGAGAAAGTTGACAAGTGAAGAGTTGAAGAGAAAAAGTTTAGCTAAATTCAGGAAAAAGTGAGCTCAAAGGAGACTCACAGAACAAGAGAAAAGCAGGGATATTGAGGGACTAGAACACTCCATAAAATGAACAGCTGCAATGAAAATAAGGAAATAAAGTTTAGTTCATTTTTTTTTTTAGTTAATGAGAGAGTAGTCCCAAATGCCTTGGAAAGTTTATCTTATAAGCACTTGGTCCTGTTGAGATGGCCTCAGATACATTGTCAGTCCATTGAAGAAAGGAACAACCCAGGCAACTTCTTGAGTTCCTCTTATTAATTATACATATATATAAAATATATATATACACATAAAGATATACATGGGTGTGTTTACAGTCATGCATAGCTTAACTGGTATACATTCTGAGAAATGCATTGTTAGGTCATTTCATCATTGTGCAAACATCATAAAGTGTACTTCATAAACCTAGATACTCTAGCCTACTGCACATCTAAGCTATATGGGAAAGCCTATTTGCTCCTAGGCTACAAACCTGTACAGCATGTTACTGTACTGAGTACTGGGTACTGTAGGCAACTGTAACACAATGGTAAGTATTTGTGTATCTAAATATATCTAAACATAGAAAAAGTACAGTGAAAATACAGTATTATAATTTTATGGGACCACCATCGTATATGAAGTCCACTGTTGACTGAAACATTGTTATGCGGAGGCACATGACTGTGTGACTGTATATGTAGAGAGAGAGACAGAGACAGGGGAGAGAGAGAAGAAGGAAGAGAATTCAGATGGAGACCTCAACCTTCCACAGTTCAGGAGCGTCCCTACAGACTAGGCAATCATAGCTAAAATAAACTACATCCTGAATTCCTGAGAAATGCTTAAATCATTGGAATTCCTATAACACATGCCAACTGAAGGTGTTCTGGGTCTAAAAATAAAAAAAAAATTAATGCAGTGGTTTTTATTTAACATCCAGTGAGAGACACTGGAGTCACATTTACAGCGGGACCACAGTTGCCTGAATGTCTGTTCTTCAGGAGACATTTATTGCAAAGTCATTTGGGCAACTGCATTCTGAAAACACAGCCCAGCCAGGGTGATGGATCACCTTGCAAGGATCTGCAATGAGCTATTTTCAAGTGATGACAAAGTGTGAAGTTAACTGCTTATTTGAGAACTTTCTTTTGCATCCAAAGTAAATTCAAATACGATTGAAAATCTGACCTTTTATCACTAGAACTCTCCTGACTAAAAGTAAAATTGAATTTTAATTCCTAAATCTCCATGTGCATACAGTACTGTGGAAACATCACAGATTTTGGCTCCATGCCCCAAAGAGAAATTGGCTTTGGGATTACTTGGATTAAAAACAAAGCCTTTCTTAAGAGATGTATTTAATTTTGATGATGTTTTCTTTTTCCTAAAGTATAGCTCTTTTAAATTTCAGTTTTTCTTGATCGTGAAAATGCCAACAAAATTCTGAGTCGGCCAAAGAGGTATAATTCAGGTAAATTGGAAGAGTTTGTTCGAGGGAACCTTGAAAGAGAATGTATAGAAGAAAAGTGTAGTTTTGAAGAAGCACGAGAAGTTTTTGAAAACACTGAAAGAACGGTGAGTATTTCTATATAATGTCCTTCAGAAAGAGAGAAAAGAACATAAAACCTTTAAAAAAAGATACTTCTCTTTGGAATTTTAAAATATCCCACACATATATGTGTATTATAAATGTTACAAAAGAGAAGAAATCAACACCAAAACACTTTAGATGCTACCATTAACTTCTCATTTTTTTTCTTTATAGACTGAATTTTGGAAGCAGTATGTTGGTAAGCAATTCATTTTATCCTCTAGCTAATACATGAAACATTCAAGAATTTGTATTTTTCTCTGTATAAATAGACAATATATTAAAGTCTGTCAAAAGGACTCAGATCCATCCAACCCTTTAACCTAAGAT
This sequence comes from Lemur catta, assembly GCF_020740605.2. NCBI lineage: Eukaryota > Metazoa > Chordata > Mammalia > Primates > Lemuridae > Lemur > Lemur catta. The sequence goes on from NC_059155.1 coordinate 38,364,359, forward strand.
TGAATGGTGATATACTACAGTTTTAGGCTAGTGTGGGAGCTATCAGCTGGCAGTTAAGCTTGCTCCTCCCTAGGGCTTCACAAAGAACATTGTTCCACTCCATGAAGCTGGAAGGAAGAAACTGAAATGACTGTATCTTAGGACCTAATGAGAGTTTGCAATCCTAAGTAAGGAATCAGAGAATGATGATTGACTTAAATGTTTACTGTTTCCAAGTTCTCCTCTTTTAGATGGCTGACAAGGTCTTCCATGATTGTCCTTCCCCACCCTTCACATTGCCCTTCTCACCTCCTCTCCTAAGATGCTCCTCTTCACACACTGGGCTCCAGCCATCCTGGCCTTCCTGTTGCTCCTTACACACTCTAGGAATGCTTCCATTTTACAGGCTTTATCTGGTTGTTCCCAGCTTCCCCTGGGCTGGTTCCCCCACCTCCTTCAGGCCTTCACCCAAATGTTACCATCTCAGTGAGGCCCACCTTGATCATCTATTAATATTCCAACCTGCCTACCAGTAGCCCCACCACTCTAGACACTCATGCTCTGTTCTATTTTTAATAGCACTTTTCACCACTTAATGTAGCATATCATTTTCTTATACTATTTGTCATTTATTTTTCCTACTCTACTAGAATGCAAGCTTCATGTTAGCAGAGATATTCGATTTTTTTGTTTTTTGATATATTCCTAACACCTAGACCAATATCTGAAACAGAGGGACTCAGTAAATATTTGTCCAATTAACTGACCAAAAGGAAGAAAATTCAAAACTTTAATGACAACTAGTTTTAAAACTACACTCATTTAAAATCTAGCAGTAGGATTTTGAAGGAGCATAAGTTTCAGAGATTGATTTACCTAAGACCATCTGTATGGATAGAAACAAATTAACCTGGACACCAAATTCACCAAATTCCACCAGTTAGAGATCCAACTCTATTTTTTACAAGTTTCTGCTCTGGAGACACTATTAGTCATTGTCTTATCCTCATAACTCATAATTCCTCCACTACTGTTTTAAGGCATGAGAGAAAATAAGGTTCACTCTTATATGGCTTTACCTGCCTTTTTTTGTTCTTGGTGATAAATGCTACCATAACAATTTCTACTGAGGTATCTCCTAAAGCTAGTCCAAACAAGTCTTTTTACTCTCTATTCCCACTGAATTTAAAACTTTGAATCCTGTGACTTATCTCTAAAAGCAAATCAATGTCTACTTTTCAAAATATATATATATTCCTGGCTGTATTTAAACTCCTATGATCCCTTCATTGCCCACTCCCATCCCTAGCAGAGTATTTTGAAGTTGGGCCTCTGCCTTCTAAGTCACACAGGTGCATTGTTTGCTAGACCTCAGGTATAGATGATACTGGGGAATATCAAGGGCATGATTCTGTCACTACTGCTTTGGCAAACAAAAAATAAAACAACAAAAACAAACAAACTTCATGCCTCTTTTCACTTATAGTTGGGATTCCTAATCACTGCAAAAGTAGCCTATGGGCAGGGCGCAGTGGCTCACGCCTGTAATCCTAGCACTCTGGGAGGCCTAGGAAGGAGCATTGCTTGAGGCCAGGAGTTCAAGACCAGCCTGAGCAAGAGCAAGAACCATCTCTACAAAAAATAGAAAAATTATCCGGGCATGGTGGCACATGCCTGCAGTCCCAGCTACTCAGGAGGCTGAGGCAGGAGGATCACTTAAACCCAGGAGTTTGTGATTGCAGTGAGCTATGATGACACCACTGCACTCTACCCAGGGTGACAGAGCAAGACCCTGTCTCAGAAAATAAAAAGTAGCCTATGCTATTTCTCATACCTAGCAGGCACCCAGGCTCCTCACTGCTGTGCTACTCTGTAACATCAGCTCACCACATAAAGAGCTTGGTTGAAGAAAAATGATCGCCCAACCACATTAACTAGCACCTGTCAAGCACTTTGTAGTTTACAGAATGCCTATCACATTTAACCCTCACACCATGTCTGTGAGAAAGGCATTATTAACACCATTTCACAAAGGAGGAAACTGAGGCTTAGAGAGGTTAAGGGACTTGCCAAGGGTCACCCAGATGAGGAGTCATGAAGTCCAGAAGAACCCAAGCTCTCCACTGCCCACCCCCTTGCTTTCGCTATTATACCTCAAGGCCTTCAAATCTAAAGGCAGTTATTCATGAAACAGGAGCCTAGTAGTCTTAAACAGTACTCTCTCATTTGGCAAGGTCTTGTCTCTTGTTGTCTTTGACCCCAACTGTCTACGGCTTTGCCTCAGCCCAAAGTACACCTGGACAAGAACCCAAAGGAGGACTAAATGCAGGATAAAATGACCCTCATTTTAACAATATGTCTCAGCAAATGAGTTCCTGTGTAGCTGGCTGAAAGCCCAGACCCTTTCAGTGAAACATCCTAAATAATTCAGAATTGTTGGTCTATAATATAAAGTGCAACTGTAGCTCGTTTTTTAGACCAGTCCTGAACATCAATAATAATAAACCAGAGATAACGTATTTTGTTTTCATAGAATTGGAACAAATTGAAGTATCTGTGCAAAAGCACACTGGATCAAGGGGCAAAGGAGACAAGGTCTAATTTTTACAGTAAGCAGATTTTCCAGAGAGGGACTATTTCTGAGGAAGGGATTCTAGTCCCTTAGTCAATGGGACCTAGATACATGCTTCTCACAGAGAGGAGGGAGAACAGGCAGGGGTCTATGCAGTAGATGTCAGGGAGTTTTGCTCTAAAGTCTGACTGGCAATTAGAAATGTCTCCTTGATTTCCTCCTTTTCTCTCATACTTTGATTCTTATTGTTATCTTTATCTCTTGCTCTTTTGTTTCTCGGATATTGAGTCTTACTGATCCAGGTCCAATTTTTCTTCAGGGCTATTTTTCTTAGCTCAAAGTGTGTACCAGTCTCCCTTCCAGTTCTATTCATCCTTTTCTCCTGAAGCTTCCTTAGAAGCATAGATTGAGGCAGAGCACTAAGAAACCAGACTTAAAGGTTCCCTTCTCATCCTGACCCTTCCCCTCTTGCCTATTTCTTCCTCCTGTTTTCTTAACACCGGTATCTTCAAAGGCTTTCAAGACCTCTGTAAATATAGAAACTCCGGGAAAGGTAGAATGAAAACATAGCCAATCTATACATGATAAAGCACCCTGTAGAATCTTTTTAAATTCTTTATGATATATTGAATGTTGTTTTCTCACTTTACCTAGACCATTGGGAACCTAACTTGTAGACCGTAGACTATCTCTAAGCAGGAACAGATGCTCCTGGCATCTTTTCTATTGTCTTAGAGCATTACTACATACCACACTTCAAAGTTAAATGACAATATAAGGAAGTGGGTACATTTGCTCCATGCCTAGACTGCCAGCTCCTAGAGTAGAAACACCATATATTATCTAGTTCAACTTGGTCTGCAACACCTGTAAAAGAGCAGGCCTTATATGACATACAGATAATACTTGTTGAAGTAATTCAATTTGATTTAGAATTAACTCTGCCATTATTTTATAAGGAAGGATTGAAAATATTTCTCACCCTATGCTGATATTTCTATGCAATATACTGACATTTCAATGCAAAAAATGTTCTTCTCCCTCTTCCCTTGGATTACATAAACTATGTACATGCCTTCCTTGGGGCAATTGCTTAGGATAGTGGTAGCCTAGAAACCTTTGCTTGGGTGGCTTTTAGAAACTCAGGAAGACAGGAGCATCACATGCTTATAGGCAGCTGATTCTCATGTCAGTAGTTCTACTCTGGCCCTAAAATCTGTTCCATCCCCATAAGTCTGTGCAGGTGAGGACTAGGCATTCTAAGCTGTGTATCTGCTAATTCAATTTTTAACCTACCTCAAAGATGGAGATCAGTGTGAGTCCAATCCGTGTTTAAATGGTGGCAGTTGCAAGGATGACATTAATTCCTATGAATGCTGGTGTCGACTTGGATTTGAAGGAAAGAACTGTGAATTAGGTAAGTAACTATTTTTTGATTACTCACAGTTTAAAGTTTCCCTTTGAAACCAATTGAAATTAGAAAATCCAATATTGATGTATCACAATTTTCTCTTAAAACATATACTTTCAAAGCTGAAAAACATTCCCTTCATCTGTAGTCATAGTTTTGAGAATATGAGTTCAAGAAACTATATTAAAATCAATTAACAATATTTGGTAGCTAATATTAAGTGGTAATGATGTTCCACTCACTTTACTTATTAATCCTAATACAACCATATTCAGTCAGCCTCATTATTCCCATCCTGTGCAGCTCCAACAGCTCAAAATCACAGAGACATAAATGGTTTAGCCAGGACCTGAACTTCTGTTTGACCAAAACCCATGCTTCTAAGTACTGTACTCAAAACTCAGAGAACACTGAACCCATAAAATTGTTTGAACTCATTAATAAATTGCTGTCAACATAGGTAGTGGAAGTCAAGTAAGTATAGAATTGGGGTATGACAGACCAATTATCCCACATAATAGGAACTTGTTCACACATACAAACCACTTCACATGTTAAATTTGTTGGCAAAAATTGGAGATCATTTTTGAATTTGACTATATTTATTACATCAAAAGAGTTCCATAGCAAACATGAGAGCATTGTGTACCTTTTCTTCTCATAAGGCAGAATATTTTTTTCTGGGGTTTTGGTAATTGGAGCAGTAAACCCCAAAGTCCTTTCTCTACTTGTTTATTACCTCCAGACGCAATATTACTGGTATTGTGACTGTGAAAAGCACACGGTGCTAATGAGGGATTCTCTTTTTACTCTGAAACTCCAGAAGAATAGAGATGTAATCCTAGGGAAAGAATTTAACAACACAGGCTACATGACTAAGGACAAAGAGTAGAAAATTAGCAGGACTCTATTAAGGTCTTATAGGAATCCATCTGACAGATGAAAAAGGCATAAAATGAAATGAAATGTAGCAGCTGCACTTGTCCTACTGAAAAAGGAAACAGTGTCACCAGTAATACTGTTCAGAAACCTTTCAGTACTAAAGAAAACTTCATTGATCATCTTCCTTTGAGCTCTAAAAGATCTTAGAAGTAAGAAAAGGAAATGGTGACAGGGCAAAAGAAAGAAAAGAAAGAAAAGAGTGAATGCAGGTGGATGAACTAGCACACCTTGCTTGGACCCCCATTCCCTTGGGTTTCCCAGCAGGGGGACAAACCAATACCTGGATTATTGTTCCTGAGGGTGTTTTAATTGGTTCAATATCTCTGATGTGCTACTTTCATCTGAAAGGTTATAATTTCACATTCAGATATACCTGGATAAATTTGATCTTGCTATAATGGAAACCTACAGAAATCTTTGGAGTAGTTACTCATTATCACCTTAAATAACATAACTGTTGGAGCTGAGGGAATGAATAACTCAATTAGTCTCAGTTATGACTGAAGGGCATGTTGCAGTAGACTATAATCAAGAACATAAATTTCTTTATCTAGTTTAAAAGTGAAGATGTTTTAAATGGAGGGAGAGAATAGCCTTGAGGAATGTAAACATAAGCACAAAACTTCTATAACAGAGTTTACTAAGTATGTGGTGATGATCCACACAGCAAAAATGCTAAATCTACAACTGGCACCATCACCAATACTCTCTCAGGTTCCCACATCTTGGTTAGGTCAGGGCTGTGCAGTTGCACTGCAGCCACCACCATGCCTAGCCTCTAGGGAATATTGATCTCACCCAGTCAATCTGATCAACGTTTAGAAAAATCTTTTCAGCTCAGTTAGTTCAGAAACAAAATGAGAATTTCCTCAAAAAGCTCTTTATCTCAGACACTAGAGGAAAGCAACAGCAAAAGCATACACAAACTCCCGTTTAAGCTTTTTGCTTCAAACCAAAATAAATAATCATTTCAAAAGCTACTAGATAGCACAGTTTATATGGTATCTGGGCTCCAAGTCTCTTGTCTGACATTGTTTTGGAAAAGGAAAGGAAATTTCCATTGATAAGACTTTTTTGTTTTCTTTTTCCCTTATTCATCAGGCTCTTCCTTAGAGGAAAGAGATGCAAACATTCAGGGCACTTTTCCTAGTTAGAAGAATAACAATTAATTGACTATTGGATCCCTTTGGCTACAATAAGACCTTTATATATCTATCTACAGCTGCACATCAAATCTGAATCTCTTTCAGAGAGATTAAGGTCTGAAAGAATTTGGTCATTCTTGCCCTTTCTAAGAGTACAGGAGCCATTTCCCTACAGCAAGGTAGCATAAAAAACCACAGGCACACAAATACTTTTTTTTTTTCATTTTTCCAGCACTTCACAGACACTACTGTCTTAGTTACTATGTATTTCTGTGAAGTGGGGAAAAATGGAACTATGTTGAATTTAGCTGAAAAACAGCATATTTTGCAGTAAACTTGTTAGATAGAACATCTTTCTTCCAAGCGCCAGTTGCCACATCAGTGGATAGATCAGGAAAGATGAAAGCATAGTAAAATAAAGCAGAACATGATAACATCTGTAGTAGGCATGAAGGGAATTAGAAATAGTATTTGTGCTAACATGGAAGAAGAACAGATGCTTTGAGAGTTCTTCAACAGATACGCTAGGCACCGAGGCCAGCTTCAGGACCAGGGAGAGAACCCATACCCAATATAGTGCCTGACATCTAAATGTTCAATAATTGATGAATGAGTCCCATTCAGACTGTTCCTCAGGTCCTGCTCTACAGACCTCTCCCCTGGATTCCTTGTGCTGTTATTCTATTTCTAGAAACTTGAGCCTTTTACCTGAGGGCAAAATATTACTGATTAGGCAGCAATATTTCCCACCATAAGCACAAACCAAGACAAAGATCAACAGCAGAAGCAATACACTGGGCCATCAAGGGCAATAACAGATGAGGAAAATGATAGAAAGGGCTGGTTACTTAGCCAAGGACACAGAATCAAAATTGGGAAAACCCCACTGAGTTTACCTATTCCCACTGTGCATGCCCTGGACAAAACCAGACTGCACTTACCACCCACCTCTGTTAACTTATCACAATCTCATATTGACTGAACACTTTCTACAGGTGGTATTTGATTTGGCAGAACACTTTAGTGTTGCTTTGTAGGAACAAAATCATAGCTAGTAACATGAAGAAAGCCAGGGATGTTATCACTGTTAGTGAGGAGAAAGGTCCTAAATAAATTAATTAAAAGGACCAAGTGTTATCTTTTTTCAATCATGTACTTAATGGATTATTGGTAAAAAAAAAAAAAAGGTTAAAGTTCAGGCTGGTTTCTTTGTCCACCTGGCAACAGTTTATTTGCCTCCCCTTATTTCCTGAAGTATCAGTAAGGAGTAAGAGCTAATTATTACTTTAGCCTATGCCAGCACATATAAAATAGGATTTAAAAGTTATTTAGATTTGTCACTCGAAAATTCCTTTTATACTTAAAAACCACACACTCTGTTAGCCTACATTCCACCAGAAAAAAAAGACCCTGTGACACACGCTTATTTCTTAGGGTGTGCAATCCTAGGCACAAGAGTAAGGGACAGGAGAGAGTGGCAGTGAAAAAAGGAGAGCCAACGGGAGGATGAGTTATCAAACTACTTGCTTGTAACTGCAAGTGATTGCTTGATTTCCTGGGACTGTATCCAAGAAGTCATATGAACTGGCTGCAGGACAGTACACCTGAGAGGGAAGAAGAGGTGAAAGAATTTGTCCATCAGTATCTGTCTTCCATTGGTCAAAAGTTCAGTCTACGGGGCATTAACTCCCCTACATTTCCTGGCTGGGCATGCTTGAAACTCAGACAGTCATATGACATCCCATGCCTCAGCATCAACGTGGAAGCCCCAAGGCGAGAAGTTAAGGCACATAGTGCAGATGTAAGCCAAGGCAAGTCAAGGCTACACCTGTATGAGGTCCACCAAAGTCCACATAGAGCTGATCACCACAGTGCTGGAAAAAGACACAGGTGAGGCTGAGAGAAATGAAGGTGGTGCATAGGAGATATCTAATACTTGTTTCAAATTTTCCATGTTATAATTGCACTAACAACTGAGCATTTCTATTGAGAGTCATACTTTTATCGAGCACCTAGATAATAAGGTGGAAGGTATCTTACATTCATTGTGCTGCTCTCCAGACAGAAATAGGCCCAAGGGCAGAGCCTATTTGTTTCTCTTAACTCAGCAGATCTCAGCTAGCAAGGCCTGAACCATGCTACTTCTTGTTATTGAGATTGAATAGGTGAAACAAAGGGAAAGCACAGTAATTAGAAAATACAAAATAAGATGGCAGGAATGAGCCATATATATCAGGAATCACAATTAAAGTGAATTGAGGTTAAACTAATCTGTTAATGACAACTTTCAGTTTGGAGTTAGAAATCTAATTTGTATACTGTTGACAAAAGAGATACCTAAAATAAAATTATACCAGGAGCCTAAAATAAAGGAATGTAAAAAGAACTATCAGGTAAATGCTAACAAAAAGAAACTAGCAAAGCAATATTAATGTCAGACAAAATAGAATCCAAGATGAAAAGCATTTCAAAGGACAAAAAAATGTGTTATATTAATAACGGAGATTGCATAGGAGAATAAAGAAAATATGGGCCACTGGAATGCTTAGCACCAACAACATATAATGTCTTTGGCCTTTAGCTACCTTTAAGGACCCTATTTCATTCTCTTATGTTTGATACATACCCATCTCAGCCAGCTTCAAGTTGTTCTTTGGCCCTAATGGACTCTCCAACACTGTAATTTCTAAAGATCTCCAATTCTGTTATACTTCTGTAAGTAATTTGTTAAACTATCTAGCTCTGGAAGCCAAGCAACTTCTAGAATAACTAAGCAATAGAGAATACACTTCAGTATAGAGAGGCAATATCTATATGAGATTATGGGATTGTTGTTCCTCTTTTTGTTCATTGAAAAAATAAGTAAAACTGTAACTTTCAGAAAAATGAGTCTACATAAGAAAACCAAAAGTACCTAAACAATTGGAATAAATAAATAACTATAGAAAGGTAACGATATAAAATTGACATACAAATATCAATTAAATATCTATATACCAGCAACAATTAGAAAATGATTTTTGCAATAGCATAAAAAATTAAATGCTTAGGAATAAAAGTAAAAAAAGATGTCAAGAACTCTACACAAAAACATGAGACATTATTGAGAAAAATTAAGGAAGAACTAAATAAATGAATGGATAGGCCATGTTCATAGATTGAAGAATACAATATAGTAAATATATCAATTCTTTCCTAATGGATTCAATGCAATACCAATCAAAACCCCTAGCATGCTTTTTTTTTTGGTGGTGAAGGGGAAGGATAAGCTAATTCTAAAATGTATATGGAAATGCAAAGGGCCGAGGATAGCCAAGACAGTTTTGAGGAAGAACAAAATTGTAGTACTTACATTACCAGATATCAAGACTTATTATAGAGTTACATTAATGAAAACAGTATAGTATTGACACAAGGATAGACAAATAGATAAATGGAACACTATAAAATGTTCAGAAACACACTTGCACATATATGGAGACTTGATTTATAACAGAGGTGTCACTGCAGTAGAGTGGGAAATGCTTGGTATTTTCAGTAAATAGTGATGGATCAATTAGATATTCATATAGGGAAAAATGCATCTAGATATCTACCTCACACCATATACCATAGTCAATTCCAAGTGTACTAAAGATATAAATATGAAACATAAAACAATAAATTTTTTATATTCAGGACCTTGGGGTAAGCAAACATTTCCTAAACAGAATATAAAAAGTATTCACCATAAAGGAAAACATTGATAAAGTGGACTATATTAAAACTAAGAACCCCTATTCAGTAAATGACACTATTTAGAATAAAAAGGCAAATCTCAGAGTAAGACAAGATATCTGTAATACGTGTATCTAATAACTGAAACTCTCATACACTGGCGGAGGGAATTTAAATTTGTACAATCATTTTAGAAAACTGCTTGGCAGTATGTACTATACCTGAACATATGATCCAATAATTCTACTCATAAGTATAAATCCAGTAACAATGCAGGCTTATGTGCTCATGTTACTCAAAGATATGAACAAGAATGTTCATTACAGAACTATACATAAGAGCCCAAAACTGGAAACAACTGAAATATACATCAATAGTAGAATGGGTGAATAAAAGTTGTAATGTTAATACAATGGAATACTACACAGCAATGTAGATAAACTACTGCTATACAAAACAGCATGGATGAATCTCACAGACAAAATGTTAAATGAAAGACACAGAAGAGTACATATTGTGAGCTTCTACTTATATGAAGTTCATGAACTGGCAAAACCATTCAGTGTGTTAGAAGTCTGAATAATAGTAACCTATGAAAAGGAGATAGGATAGAATGATTGGGAGGGGAATTAAAAGAACTTCTGGGGTGTTGATAATGTGCTATGTATTGATCAGTTTAGCATTTAAACAGGTGGATTTTCTTTATGAACACTCATACTGAAGTTCTGTGTATTTTTCTGAATATATATTGTTTTAACACATAGGGATTTTTTTATTGCAGCCCATGATTTAGTGAAAGGAGAATACCCAAACATTTAGTTTTATATCAAATCAAATATAGTGCTACCACCATTTTTATGCCTTATTGAGAATTTTATTCTGCCTTTCTTTCCACTCTTAGCTCAAGGCTCCCAATTTTTCTCTCCATGAATGCCCCCAGCTTGTATTTGACCCATACATGAGCCAATAGTTTCACGTACTTTTTAGAAATGCATATTAAATGGTGCTATGACTGTTGATTTTGCTTCCTTTTAGATGCATCATGCAACATTAAGAATGGCAGATGCAAGCAGTTTTGTAAAAAGAGTGCAGATAACAAGGTGGTTTGTTCCTGTACTGAGGGATACCAACTTGCGGAAGACAAAAAGTCCTGTGAACCAGCAGGTTAAAATTTGAATAAGTTTTTTTTTTAAAGAAAATCTGTATTTGAATCTTCAGCATTTTAACTAGCCTACATAATTTTAATCCCTACTTCTATCTATTTCCTTTTGCAATCATAGAAAAGATCAGTAGCTTGAACTAAAAAAATTAATTTTCCAAATTGTACCATTATTTTAAATATAAATTATGTAATTATCTACAGCCTGAATTCTTCCGTGTCCAATTTTTTCTTTAGCTTTTATATCACAAAGCAATTGATTTATGTGATTTATGCATACATATTTGTAAATTGATCAGATCAAATTAATGTGGTAATACTATACCATAAAATATACATAAATGATTGAATGAGTGATAGGCTTTTAGTACAAGGGTGGTGCATTTTAAGCATTGTTCTGTCAGGGCCTGGCTAGTTTACTCTGAGAAAGTTGTTTCCTATCCTTGGGACTCCAGCCGAGTTTACACACTTGGTATCAGAATGGTTCCAGCAACTAACTGTTTTAAGTTCTGCTAGGCTGATCAGCACAATCTATACAGCAGTAGACAAAGCAGTGTTTCCCAGTAATGTCAACTAAGCAACCAAGCCACCAACCATGCTGATTGGTGTATTCAAAGCATCTCCACTCCATATTCATATAGCTCCTCTCTGAAGACAAGAAGAGTAGAAACTTTGATTTTAAAAAATAGCCTTTGCAGGATCAACTGTATTTGATAAATGAGGGGCCTTTATGAAGGAAACTAGATATAATTTATTGTGCATTTCCAAAGCCTGATATCTTATTAAATTGATACATTAAATCATGTACCATTCCTCTGTACCTGGGTTTGATACCTATCTTAGCGCTGCACCAGGTGGAGGAAATTAAAGAAAGAACTAGAAGCCAGAAGTACACATTACAACTAAAATTAAGAGTTTCTAATGCTTTAGGGCCTGCCCACCTGTCTTTCTGCCTAGTTCTTCACATATACTGTCTCAAAGCTAGCCTACCTTGGGAGGAGTGTGTGTGTGTGTGTGTGTGTGTGTGTGTGTGTGTGTGTGTGTGCACGTATGTGTATATGTGTATTTGTTAACCTTTAAAACCTGGCTTCCAGTCTAGACAGATGGCATAATAGCTAAACCATTACAAGCCCTTCTATTTTATGAGAGAAAAAAAATTGAGAACTGCCTCCAACTATTAAGTGTTATATTTCAATACAGCCTTAGCTTTAGCAGAATAAGTAGGCCAAACCTGAAATAAGCTTTTCTGCCTCTTCAACGATAATGGTCCCTTTTCTCTAGCCATTGTTGATCACATATATTTGTACATAAGTATTTTGAACTAATTTCCTGTTTTCTCAACCACATGCTGTCTTCATGATACTTTGCCACAGCTGGTTGCTATGGAAATGTCTGTTATAAGGAATGTGGCTAAAGGAAAGTGAGAAATAAAAATGAAATGTGAAGTGACTTTGTTTGACTACAAATTTCCTTTCTGGTAGTCCCCAGTATATCAGTAGATGATTTATAAACCAGCCCAAGGAGAAAAGGTGCCCGGGTCCTGGTGAATATGGATGTGATAATCATATTAATGATCTATTTGGTTAATATTTGACAGCCAGGTAATCGAATCACAATTATCTCTCCCAACAAATACCTAAAATCCACCTTGGAATCTAGAATTCTAGTCTACAAAGGAACCCCTGTTAATGATAAACAGCAGAAGTCCCATTTACCTAATTCTAAAGTTAAAGTTACAAGGTACCAATCATCAGACTTCCATTCAGCGATGGCAATTGGGAGTAAGACTTTTTAGTAAAGAAACTAAAGAGAAAGTCATTAGATGCTATAAAAGGCTCACCAAATTTGATTCCGGAACACCTATTCTATTTCCGTAAAGATGATGAATTCTGGAGCCAAATGTTCTTTTCATGAAGGGTTTGAAAACTTTCCACAAAAATAATGCAATCAACCTTTTAGTTTGAGACTATATTCGCTGATTAGATCTCTTAAAAATATTGATGGGCCTGCTTCTCAGAAGTGACAAGGATGGGCCTCATTTTCAATTGTTGTAATATATGTCCCATTTTCCAATGAGAAATATCAGAATCCTAATTTTTTTTCTATTTTTCTAGTGCCATTTCCATGTGGAAGAGTTTCTGTTTCACACACTTCGACGCTCACCCGTGCTGAGACTATTTTTTCCAATATGGACTATGAAAATTCCACTGAAGTTGAAACAATTCTGGATAATGTCACTGAAAGCACTCACTCACCTCAAGACTTCACTCGGGTTGTTGGTGGAGAAAACGCCAAACCAGGTCAATTCCCTTGGCAGGTACTTTATATTGATGGTGTGTCAAAAATGGAGCTTGGCTGGCAAGGACAGGCCAGGTGGGAGACTGAGACTAGGACACTAAACAGACCTATCGGAGAGAGAAGTATTTGGGCAAGTTTCAGCACTAAGCAATATGAGAAAACCCCCAGAGGTGAGCAACTGGTGAAAGAGAAGTCCAAAACCAGCTACCATACGTGGTCAAAAAGGGTTTGCCATCAAGAAAATAGCATAGCAGGATTCCAGTCAAGCAACTGGTCAGCAATATGGAGGTCAGGAAGAAGGGTCACAGCTACTGGAGTTCAGGGTACTATTTCAGCTTCAGACCTTGGAAAAACTGATGAGAGTTGGAAAGTCTCTAGGCTCAGAGAAACTGGATTATTTTGAAGGGAGAAAAGAAAAGGACTAATCTAAGAAGGCTTACGGCAAGAACAAAGTTCCTTTAACCAGGATGTCAGATAGAGGCTTGTTCCACAGCTGTGGTTCTCAAAGTGAGGCAGCATCAGAATCACCTGAGGACTTATTAGGACTGCAAGTTCTCATGCTTCACCCCAGACCTAATGAATCAGAATCTCTGGGTGGATCCCAGCTGTCTGCAAACAAGCCCTGCAGGTGATTCCAATGCAAACTACAGTTTGAAAACCACTGATCCAAAGGAAATAAACTTGTTACAGAAGCCAGGGTCTAAAACATCAAATAATAGACTCATGGTACCTAGTCCTCTAAGTGTGGTTTGCAAATAACCTACATACGTAGAATTACCTATGCACAGTTTTGATTTAACGACCAAGAGCTACATTTGTAGCAAAATCTGGGTTGTAATTGAGCCTACACCTAAAGCCTGATTCCATCTGTGAGAAAGAATAGGAATTCCCCACCCCGCAAGACAAGGAACCAAGGCTAGTCCTTATATAAAGTTGTACTGTCCAATAGGTAACCACTAGCCACATGTAGCTATATAAATTTCAATTAACACAATTAAATTAAAAATGCAATTCTTCAATTGCGTCTGCCACATTTCAAGTACATAGCAGCCACATGTGGCTAGTGGTTACTGTATTGAACAATGTAGGTATAGAACATTTCCTTCACTGCAGAAATTTCTACTGGACAGCAACCATCTAACTTAAAACTCCCTAGTGGCCACAATCACGATTTCATAGCAATGAAATATAAGTAAATATAAGTGTGCAGTGAGAAGGACATGAAAAGATTCGAAATGATGTGCATCATTTATATCTTCTTCCTCACAGAGCAACTGCAACTATAATCTAATAGTCTATTCTGTTCAGAAAGAAAATAAAATGTCTGCTAGAGTTACTAAAAATTTCTTTTAGGGAAGAACTGCATTGTTAAAACATTGGCAACATCTGGATTAAAGGAGGTGGGTGGGAAAGAGATTATGTGACTAAATTGAGACTTTGTACCCCCTCCCCTTTTTACCTCTCATTTAGGTGTACTTGCCATTTCATTTGTGGGATGACAAGGGGACAATGCTAAATCCAAAATGCGTATATCCTGAAATTTTTTTAAATCCTGGGATGTTTTAAAAGATAAGTCATCTTTTTAGCTAATAATACACTCCTGGGTTCCTGGCTCCTCTACTCCAAGAACTTACTCTATGTCCCACAAACCCAAGGAAGATAATTGTCATAAAGTAGGATCTTTTGTCGTAAACATCTTATCAGTGGAAGTTAGATACATAATGAAAATGCATGAGAACACAAATGACCAAATTAGATGGATTAGATACATGGATATTAAGTAGATTGAGAGCATAATTAGAGTAGTTGTACCCAAGAGGGATTGTTCAAGGAAAGGTCAGTGGAGAGGGTCAATCTTACAAAGAGTTGTAAAGAAGAGTAAAGATGTGGATGAGTGAAGGAAGGGGTTATGGTGGGTGATGGAAGCAGCCCTGGTAGAGTGCACTTAATTAGGGACAGAGTGGGGTATAAAGGGACATAGAATTGTATTTTATTGGCTATAAGATCAGGCCCAACAAATATTGTTTTGTTTTTTTTTTTAAAAAAAAAGCAAAGGTAAAAGAAAGGAAAATATCAAGTCTTGATTGTGATGTTCTGCCACCCTTTGATACCATTGTCCATAATGCCTGTGCAAATCCCCCCATCCCTAGGTATGTTTAATACCTTACATCCATTATATTGGAAAATGGCAAGCATTCTGAATAATCCTGGAGAGATACACAGTTAGTCTCAGAAAATTTCAGTGGCACTAAACCTGAGGACATTGACCTGTTCCTGGCTTAAATTGTTTCCAGTTTGATGATTACAAAGTGTTTCAAGCTATCAGTCTCTGATGGCAGAAGTTCAAATCTCAGTGGAGAAAATATTTTGAAGTGAAGTATCCTTGAAATTGCCATGAAATCATGATTGTGGCCACTAGGGAGTTTTAAGTTAGATGGTTGCTGTCCAGTAGAAATTTCTGCAGTGATGGAAGCGTTCTGTACCTGCATTATCCAATACAGTAGCCACTAGCCACATGTGGCTGTGTGTTGTCTTTTTTCTGTCCAGCCTAGCTAAGATCATTTGGAATGTCCAAGATCACTCGTATACAATTGTGCACACATGCACATGTACATACACATTCACTCCCTATTTCATCCATATGAACTAAGATAACTGACTTTTTGAAGTACAAAGCACTAGATTTTATTCTTTTCCAAAGACAAGGAGCTGAGCTACTTTCTAGTATAGTTGAGAAGGGCCCTCTCATACTTCTGCATTGTTTCCTCCACACCACTTCCGCTCAGTTCCTCATGAAGGTTACTGGTTTTCAAAAACATGAGACAAATTGAGAGTGCAAAAGTCACTTTTAGACAACGAAACAGAAAATGAAACAAACCAGAATCTCTCCTTATCTGTGGATGGACCAGCTCCGCCAAGTCATGGTTCATCTGTAAGGAGGAAACACTAGATTTGATTGCAAACAAGACCATAACAAATCTGCTATGGCCGAGGCATCAAGAGAAAGCAAGCCACAGCTGGTGTTTCAGAGTCAAAATATTATATATCTGGCTCTGAAATATGAAATACTATTTAGCAATACTGCTTTCACCTAGAAAAGAGTGTTTCAGACTGCTGATGCTTCATAAAAGTCTCTCTATTCAAAACTGATTATTTTATCTTTTAAATTGTCAAGGGTGGAAGATAAAGCGATCAGTGAGTGAAGAAATCCCACAAAGAACATAGACAGTTCACGTTCATCTGGAGGAATGAACAGTTTGAACAAACTGGAAATGTTCAGTCTGTTAAAGAAAAGGTTTAAGGGAGCTATTTGCAAGAGCCACAGGGGAAAGGGGAAGGCGACTTCTTTCTTTTGTGGACTTAAGGGTGAAAGTTGCAGGCAGGCAGGCAGATTCTGGCCATGTTAAGAAAGCCCCAACCACTGGGTTGGTTACCCAGGCTGGGCAGCTCCGGGAGCAAATGTTGGTTGAACAAATGTTTGTCGAAATTGTTGACTTGAAGAACTGTTCTGTCACTGGGGACAGCAGCGGCTGGATAGCCCCATCCAGGGTGAGTGTGGAGGGCGTTCGTTGACCTGGTGAGAGATTAGAGCAGGCTAGGGGACCGCTGGGATCCCGTGCAGTTTTGAGACCTTAAGAAGCAATGTTCGCCTTCCACCTAGCCTGTCAGCAGTCGCGCTCGTTGCTTACCTCATTCTAGGGCTTCCACCTCAGCTTGCCGGGCTGGCGGCAAGGCCCACTGCAGCCCCACGTCCCAAGAGCCCCCTACAGTTCCGGAGCAGCGCCGCCTGCCCCAGCCCGGTCTGACTCCTGAAGCGCAAAGGCGCAGACGGACCTGCCCAGCCCCTGACCACGCAGGGTTGTCAGAGGGCCTGAGAGACCCGAGCGGAGAGGTGGGGGGGGGGACCGGAGGAGGTATGGCCTTCGGTTTCCCTCCAGATGCCCAGCGGTGACCTCAGAGTTCCTTGAGAACTCGGGGAAAGGAAGCAGGGACACTTCAGGAGGAGAAAGAGGAAGCTGGAGGGTTAGGAGCACCACACAGGGACAGAAAGGAGATTTTCTTAGAGTCAGTATATCCTCAGCAGAGTCGGAAACTAAAACAAGAATTGAATTTCATACAGCTACAGAGGGAAGAAATGAAAACTTTTGAACATTAGTGAAACTAGGGAAATGGCAACACCTGTATTACTAGATCATCTTCATCAACAGCTCAAAAGGGAGACATTTGAGGAAGGAGCACCGTGTTTCAGCTCTCTAAAGCTTTCATTTGGTTTTGGTCCCATGCTCATGACCCTGCCATCTGATAACTCTGTGCCTGTGCCCAGAATCTTGTTGGCCCCAAGAACAACTCCCATGTTTTCTGCTTTGGAAGACCTGTCTGGCCCTGTACGTGAAGTATCTGGTCTTTCTATTTTTAGTTTTACTGTAGGCCTCAGTTCTGTATGAGGCATATTTATTCTACATTTAATAATTTGAAGATCATTCTACTAGATTGAAAAAAGGAATACAATGGAAATGGAGTGGTTTTCCTTATCTTTAGGTTATAGCATATGCATTTACCAATATTTAACAGTTTTAACCTACAGAAAATATCCTAAGAAGCAGTCTATTCCTTATTCTATTCTTGGCCTAAACAATCTTTAAAATGTCTTAGCATTTTCCACAGTCTTGGCTTCCCTCAGCTTTAGCCTGAAGCTATAAGGTACCTGAGCTCTTGCCCTGCACAGCTAGCTACACAGATCTAATCCTTTACATGCGATTAGGACACACCCCAGTGGCAGTCAGCATGCCAAGTTACCATATGCATGAACCAGAACTTTCTTTGTCTTGGGGGCAATATTACATGAGGCTTCTAGGACTATAAAAATATCAGCACTTAAAAAAGGTAACCTTTTATTATTCCTAGCTCAGATGATAAAATTCCAAATTAGAAGAAATATGACATACGTAATCTTACCTGGGCCCACAAAGCTATTTTGGACAGAACAGTCAGACTGTTAGCCTCAAAGATTATTCAATGAAACATATTTCAATAACTAGTTAACCATTAATACCCAAAGTGAGCATCCCCTCTGTGCCCAGCAAAATGACCTAGGGTCAAGGGCTGGGCAAACCACACCTGTGGGCATAACAAACTGTACAGCATGCACAAATGGTTTTGTCTTGTGTCTGAGAGGAAGCAAACATAGAAAAAGTGTTATTGTAAAGCTGGGGTGGGTAAGTAGGGAGAATAAGGGTTTTCCTGAAATCACAGGGAAAGGCCAAGTTGGAGTTAAAGGTTGGGAAGGGAGCCACAGGGCAACACCTATTGCTCTGGGCTGGCATTGTCTATGCAGAGCATAAATACAGATGTGTGAATGTGTATTTTGTAGAGGTTATATGTATGTGGTTGGTTTGTATATATGTGTGTCTAAAAGAGGGAAAACAGCCTCCTATTAGACTTTGACAAACATAAAAAATGTTCAACAGATCAGAACTCAGATGCTCTCTCATTTTCCCCATCATTCTCCAAAGTGATGGCTTGCAAGAACTTGTCCTTGGTCAAGCAGACAGTTCATCCCCCAAATAGCTAATATTTAGATATCTGTGGTCCTGAGGTAGCCTAACAAATATTCCCAAACCAAGTAGTTTGTAATATCTTTAAATACAAATATATTTTAGATGTTCAGTAAAATTTCTAATACCAATCAGGAATTGGCAAAACAAAAATGCTCTTCAGACTTAAAAGAACACAACCATATTTCTCAGCCATCTACCAGAAAGCAGTAGAAGCTCCAGGCAACAAGTCTTTGGCAGGAGTCAGACTAGCTCTGTCATAGTCTCTGTGCCCAGGGGCTGTGGATATCATTCAATCTGGCCTAACTAGCTCACTAAGCTGAGCGATGTCCAATGTCCCCCTAATACAGTGGGCCACAGGAGAAGCAGCATGATATCATCACATGTGAATTCTTAATTCCAGTTGCTTAAACAGATGTGTTCAGTTGTAACCATCAGGACTAGCATAGAACAGTGTTGCCCAAATTTGCCTGGTGATAAAAATCACCCGGGATCAGGGCCAACCACATGGTCTTATCACCAGTGCACTTGCTCAGGGCTCTGCACTGAGAAGAGTTGCACATCTGGGGATCAACGCTTTTGCATTTTTGCTCTGTAACTCAAGTCCAATGAGACAACAGAGCATGTGCTAGGGACTTGGAACCTCAGATCTTGGCAGTCCCACCTCTCACCGTCTCCCAGGGATGGTTTCTCCACCTCCTACTCCGTTACCTCCTGGTGCCTCAGCCAGCTCTGCCTCTCCCTCCCAGACTGCCCCGTGATCTCTGCCATCCCATGGCTACCAGAAATATTCCACTTCCTGGTCCCTACCCAGCTACCATTGCTGCCCTCCTCCCCCAGTTGGGAGCTTGTGCACAGGTGCACAGAGGGTTAAGATCTGGTGCACATGCCCTTACGCTAACTTAGGAGGGGGCACGGCCTCATGGCATCTCCAGACCAGGAATGTGCCACAGCACATTTGGAGGGTGAATGGTGGGGGTGAGTCTCTTTCCCACCTCCATTCCAGGTACAGAGCACATCTTGTCATGGAAGTTGCAATCCCCTGGGAATCACCTCTCCACCTTGATTGCTGCAGTAGGTCAGTGGCAAGGAAAAGATTGACTTACCCTCCACTGCTGGGGCCCAGCATCCTGTGGCTGGCAGGCAGAGGATCCTAAGGGGGTATAGGTGCTGAATTACAGGGTGCACACCCAGGCACCTTTGAGGGTCTGTGGTCTCTCAGCAATTATCTCCATGTAAAGGAAGCATAACATTAAATATCAAATTTTTTGAAAAATAACATGATAGGTTGTGAGAGAGACCACCAAGGAAAAGAAAAGGTTTATATTTTAGTATTTTCAATGGCACTTTTTTTCCTGGCTTTTGAACAAAAGGCCCCATATTTTCATTTTTCACAACACACATAGCCCAGTCCTGCCTGGAGTGAGTACTTTTCCAAGCCTTGGAAACTCTGATTCAGTAGGTATATAACAGTTCTCAAACTTAATTATGCATAAGAATATTCTGGGGAGCTTCATTTTCCCCAGTCCCACCTACCAAACACTCTGATTATCTAAGTCTGGGTAAGCTCCCAAATCTGCATTTTACAAGCACCCCAGATGATTCTACTGCAACTGGTCCAGAGACCATGCTTGGACAGATGCTGGGTACCTAGGAGCACAAATTCTAGAGTTAGGAAGATTTCAGTTTGCATCCTGGCTTCACCACTTACTAACCTTAGAGGAGTTAATGTGTATCTCTAAACCTTAGTTCGCTCATCTATAAAGAATATATTAATATCACTCCGTAAGATATTAGGTTGTGAGTATTAAATGTCTATAAAGCACTTACAATGATCAGCCCAAAATACACTCAATAAACGTTAGAAAAAAAAATTAGGAAGACTGTTAAGTCTGAGTTGTATTCACACTGGTGTTTATTATATTATGTGTGGTTTTCTACATTTTTACAACTTTTCAAAATAAAAAGCCATAGCTAGTTAGAAAGGGAGGTCCAGAGTATAAACAAGGAGGTCAGAGACCTAAAATGAGTCAGCCCCATAGGTCCCCCCAAGGAGGCTAGTGTTTCAGTGTCTAGGACATAATAGGTGTTCAGCAAGTTGAATTTGGGACAAAAAACATGCCACAAGGACCATCTCTGAAGCGCACTTTATAGGCTTGACCGCCTGCTTTCCCTTGTTTATGCATGGCTTTATACCTAGGGTTACGTGTGCTTTGGTAAAAGGGCAGGAGTTCAGGAAGAGCTAGTCAGCTGCTGAAAAGGGTTTACTGAATGTTGAGTGTGCCCTCTAGTGTTCACATTTCTCAGCTTCCTTCCTGAAAACGTGAATCAAGGCTCTTGCTTACACTGGAACTGAAATCTTCCAAGTTGATCGAGACATTGAGGTAGTGAAAATATTCATTGTCTGCTGTGATTATGCAATGAATATACAGTGAAAGGAATGGATTGCCCTCCTATCTAATGATGTCCACTTTGCCCAAAACTCAAGCACAGCTAAGCAGCTCTTTTAGGAAAAAGACAACTTACTATCCAGCCAGAGGAGAGTCGAATGTGGCTAAGGGAGAGTGGAAGGAGTGCATGAGTCCTGCTGTTCCTCACTGCCCGGATGACTATAAGCACGGCCCTTATGGAGAGGCCTTAGGTTTTATTTCACAATATTCCAGTTTAGAAAGGGTTTGAAAAGACCTCCGAGAAAAATCAGCAGTTTTTCTCTTTCAAGTGAACTGTAGCAAAGAGATTTCCTCGTGCAGGAACAGGAGACTCGATCATAACTATTAATATTCAGGAGTCAAATCAGTGTGTTTTCTAATGTATGTGCCATATCTCCATGAAGGAATTTGTGCCACCAGAGAATCTGCCTCACCTAGAAAAGAAATCCAAGGGCCCCAAATCACCAAAAGAAGCCATTCCTCAGATTTGCCTCAGCTGGAGCTCCCCTGTCTCTCATTGTGTGTTCTCTTCAAGACAGTTATAGAAATGGCTTTTTTAGTGGTGCTCCAGATACACTAATTCATCTGCAAAGCTGATACTCTCCAGAAACATTCCATTTCTGCCAGCACCTAGAAGCCGTCTTTTTGCCCACTCCTGTAACCAGCACACATGTTTATTTTTTCTGGATCAAATATATTATACAGTAAGATTCTTAATTTTGTTTCCACAGGTCATTTTGAATGGGAAAATTGATGCATTCTGTGGAGGTTCCATCGTTAATGAAAAGTGGGTTGTAACTGCTGCCCACTGTATTGTACCTCCTGTTAACATTACAGTTGTTGCAGGTAAATAAACAGAAATTATAATAATCTCCAGCATCACTAGATCTTCTATATGATTGGTACATTATATTTTACTATCTAATAGGAGTGTTGCTGAATAAATTGGGCTAGTGGTAGATGGGCTACAATTCCAAAACCTAACTTGCTCCATCCTCCAAACTCCCATAATTCTTTTGGGATATCAATATTATCATTCATCTGAGTGGGGTACAATTAGTTATTAATGTGTCCATTTCCTCACCAGACTAAGCCTTCTCAAAAGCCAGTGTCATGTCACTGACCTTCATACCTCTGATGCCTGGCACAACCTGTAGCAGGTCCTCAGCCAGCATTTGAATTAATGACCAGATGAATTTGTGCTCAGAAAGTGGGTCAGAATACTTGAAATTGGGAAAATCTAGGATAATTCATGACAAGTAGATTCATTACCACCAATGTAAGACTTGTAACAGCATAGGTGAACAGAATCATCTCTATGATGGCCCCGAATGGCTTTTGGTCTGAAAAATATACACTGGCCCTTGTTACATTTTACTAAAATCATCACAATATAAGATTGAGATCTTTGACATTGCCAGTTATATCAGTGATGCTGAGTAGACACTTGGAAAATCGGTTCCTTTATGTAAATGACTTTTCATGACTGAAAATAAAACTTATTTTCAACAGGTGAACATGACATTGAGAAGACAGAACCTACAGAGCAAAAGCGAAATGTGATTCGAGTTATTCTTCACCACAGCTACAATGCAACTGTTAATAAGTACAGCCATGACATTGCCCTTCTGGAACTGGATAAACCCTTAACGCTAAACAGCTATGTAACACCTATTTGTATTGCGGACAGGGAATACACAAACATCTTCCTCAAATTTGGATCTGGCTATGTGAGTGGCTGGGGAAGAGTCTTCAACAGAGGGAGATCAGCTTCAATTCTTCAGTACCTTAGAGTTCCATTTGTTGACCGAGCCACGTGCCTTCGGTCCACAAAGTTCACCATCCATAATAACATGTTCTGTGCTGGCTACCATGAGGGAGGTAGAGATTCATGTCAAGGAGATAGTGGGGGACCCCATGTTACTGAAGTGGAAGGGACCAATTTCTTAACTGGAATTATTAGCTGGGGTGAAGAGTGTGCAATGAAAGGCAAATACGGAATATATACCAAGGTATCTAGGTATACCAACTGGATTAAGGAAAAAACAAAGCTCCCTTAAAAAAGAATGTATTTCCAAGGTTGATTCATTGGGATTGACAATGGACAGGGCCTCTTACTAACTAATCACTTTCCCATCTCTTGCTAGATTTGAATAATACACTCTATAAATAGTGCTTTTTCTTTTCACAGCAGAGGATTTCATCTAGAATTCATGTTTTACTAGAGTAAATAGATTAGAAAATGGAATCACTACAGAAATAGAATATGGTAGGAAATCATGACCATTCCTATGAGCCCAACACTTGACAAAATTGTGAAGTTAAGTTCTCCACTTTGCCCATCAGGTACTATGGTTCTCCATTGTGGTAACTCACCTGATTCTCCTCCTTTCAAAGCTTTCCATGTTCTGGATCTTCCTTGCCTCTCCCACCAAAACATCAATAGTTATTAGTTCTGTATATAGGATCTTTAGTCCATCACAAGGCCAGCACCACTCTCATAAAGGAAGAAAACAGGAGCAGCTAACAGGTTAAAACTCATCGAAAGCACCACTTCTTTTCCAGTACCCTTATTCCTGACTCCTTTATTTTTCCCAACTCCCAATCCCCAAATCAGTTTTTCTCTTTCTCACCTCCTCTCTCCCCTTTTCCCTCCACAGTCATTAAAGGAGGGAATGGGAGCATGATGTTTTACTGTTTCACACGGTTATACATGTCTATCAAACCCAGACTTACTTTCAGTTAGGTCTCAGACTTGCTTTTCAGAACATGGGGATGACGTAAGGTGCCTGAAGAATTCGGGGGGAAGTTCCTTTCAGAGAGTTAAGTTAGTGAGTTATATACATGTGTTAGGAAGACATTTCACATGTCATAAAATGTAACATATGTGTTTAAATTCAGAAACCTGACATTGATCCAGTTATATTGTCCCCTGTCTGAAAAAAATAATGCTAACAGAAAGAAGAGGACAGTCAGTTTGCAACCTAGAACTAGTAGAATCTTCAAGGAGGAGTTCAACAGTGTGTCTCCAGCATTGTCCAGGGCCAAGCAAAAAGTTGCCTAGACCAGAGCCCGTGAGCATGATGTCTCCTTGACCAGCATACCTCTGCAGGAGAAGGGTGCAGTCAACTCAAGGACATGAGTCATTCTGATCAGCCAGCGTAAATCTCTGTTTTCTGGTTTCATGCTCAACAAGGAACTTTTTGATTATAATTAATCCTTCTATCTTGAATTTTCTAGAGGGTTGCTGACCAACCAACATATGTCTCCCTCCTTGAATTAATAAACTGGTGTCCTGGTTCATGCTTTGGCTTTTTGTGAATTTGGGCGATGTGAATCAGTCACCCTGCATTTGATGGTGCATGGGACTACAGACAAAATCATATTTTGGACCACTTTGACCCCACCAAGCTGCACTTTCCCCTACCCCCTTCTAACCCCCAGCCAGCCCTCACTCTTGCTGATTTCTTTAAAGTTCTTCTAGTTACTAATTTTTTTACTTTAGTCTTTCAAACATAAGTATCAATAAATGTATTTTTAAATTTCTTGAAGTGTTTCTTTTTAAATCATTCAGAGAGGTATTCCAAACACTATGCTTAGCAAAACACTCAGAAGAATGTACTCAAATTCAATATAAGAAAGCAGAGATTTGATGCTCTGTTATCATCTGGCTTTCCTGTGAGGCAGTGTGGGTTGTGTCTTGGAGAGGAAAGTGGTCTGGATCCACCTGGGACAAAACTGGGTCTAACTAGCTGTGAGTATGGCCTTGGATAAGTCACTCTCTATTGGGGAATGTGCTTTCTCCATTTGTATAATGAAGGAGTTTGATACGATGCTCTCCAAAGACGTTTGTGATTTTGATAGTCTGTGATTTCATGGGTTTTTTATTCCTTTATCCAACAAATGTCCAAGGAGTGATTACTGAGTGCCAAATACCAATAATGTTCATTAAATTTGAATTCACATTTATATTTTGGGGAAATTAAATAATGTAGGTAAATTGCTTTGTCAGTGCCTATTACACTACCACACAGCAGTTGCTCAATAAACATTTGCTGACTCTGAATCCATGTTTATCCCAGAGTAGCAATTAGTCTTGCATTGAGTATCATGAAAGAAGACTATACTTAAATAAACATAATGCCTAAAGTTTACCTCTCATGAACAAATGAAAGAAATCAGTTCTACTATTGTTGGATGACGGAAGGAAAAGGAGAAGAGATACTATAATTGTCTGCCTTAGGTTTAAGGAGGATGCCAATGCATGATAAGACATATTACTTGAAATTTGAATAACTAAAGGTCTGTAGCCCCAGAGCTCTGCAGTTGGTAAAAGTGAGATGCTCTGGCTTTGTTGCCATAGAGACTACCCCTTACAAAGGCAGCACTGGGGAACTGGCCTCACACCTTTTGTGATTGGTCTTCCCTGTGGCAGTAGGAGGAGATTCTGGGCCCATAAATCTCTGAGCCACAGATCTCCTTTTTCCCATAGGCTCGAAAATGACTGAATTCATCATGAGCCACCTGTGGCATGTTGCCACAACTAAATGTGTGGGGCCTTTAAATTCACCTACGAGCCAGTGACTTCAGAGCCATGCACTGGCTGGATTCTACTTAAAGCATTTGCAGTCACCATATAAGAATTATTAGTGCTTTCAAAATCACTGTAGCTACTTAGTCTAAATGGGTTGAAACATGGTGCTGTAATATTGGAAGTGACAGATGAAAATAGAACTCTTGCTGAGTGAAAGAAAGTGTGTTACTATAGTGTAGTCATTTTAACTTGCTGTTTAACTGTTTCTGGTTCTTTTGAATATTAGTTGCTTTATGGTGACAGGAACAAAGTACTGTCGAATTTTCTCTGCCAAGGGAAAAAGAAAGGGTTTTCTCCCATGCTGTCCTGAACCATGACAGATCAGTTTACAAAATTGCATAATTATTATTTCTAAACAACTTTTCAATGTCTCCTGTCCAATCTAAGAATGTCAGAGCTGGAGGGACCTTAAACACCATCCAATCACTTCAATCCATTTAACAGGTAAGAAGACTGAGGCCAAGATAAATCCAGGCCCAAAGTAACACAATAACAGAGCCAGGACTAGAACTCAAGTCTCCCACCCTGCACCATGAAAGCATGGTGCTTTCAACTGGAATTCGTTAATTCTACTGTCAATATTTTTAGGGCAGCTGGGGCCTAAACTGCATTGGTGGAAATTCTTTCAGCAAACCTGGGACTGAAATTCTGGAATTCTTACTTGTGATGTTTTAATTGAAAAACAGGTGACAAAATCAAAAAGCCCAACAGGTAGCCTGGAAGGCAGAGTCACAGTCAAAAAACCAGAGCTGCAACCCCTGGCTCATAGCAGGTACTCAGTAAATACATGCACAATGAATGTGTGGTGCTGGTGTCTGGCATTTAGCACTGGCCCTTCCAGATGTGACATTTGACTTCTAGAGCACATTACTCAGTATCATCTGGCACATCATTATTCCAGCAACATTTCAACTTTATTCATTGCAACTGTGCTGGGGAGGATATGCTCCAAAAGCTGTTGTTTGAAGGTTGAAGGAAGCCTTCAAAAGCCCACTGAAGCTGGGATTCTAACAATACAGTGCAGCTGTGGGATGACTAGGAAACAGACTACAGCTGCTGGCAGACCTGTCTGAGTAAAACAATCAAGAATCAGGGCTCGTTTTTAATCTGAGGCTTATGCCATCTAGAAATCTCAGGGTTAAAGCCACAAACATCAACATGCTTTGCAAGTCATGGAGGCTGTTACAGGAGCCACAGAGGGCAAAGGACTGTGGGACCCCTGCTCTTTTCAACCAATCCAGGTCCAAAGATCACTCTACTTATTTTCTCCTATAGTAGTTTCAAGGCAGATCTTTTTCAACCTGTTCTTTGGGCTATGGACTGCCTCAAGATTTCTGAGTTAATCTCAATTTCTAACATGGGTAAATGTATCAAAAGGGAAGAACAGCAGGCAGGCTGTTGCTTATATATAGACAAAGAGGAAAAGGCTTCTGGAACAGGGCCATGACATTTTCTCTACACCCTCACAGAATATGACAGAAGTATTTCAAACTCTTGGCCAGATTATTTCACTCTAGTAGGAGAGCTATGCTTCTCTTGGTTAAGAGAAGGCTGGAAATAGATACAGGGATATTCCTGATTCCAACGACTTCCATTCAAATGGTTGTTTCATTGCAATGTTAAATATGAGATCCCTATCTATAGAAACTTGCCAACATAATAAATCTCTCTGATGCTGTCACTCTTGAACTTATAGAAATGCTGTGGTATATAGCTTCTCTACATCAATAACTACAGGAGGCTTAAGTACTGACCTCATAAAGATAAAGGGGTCTCACAACTTACATATTATGTGCTTTCAGGAAGATCTATATATGAAAGCCTATTTTCCTCTTGGACTATTTTATAAAAGTAAGCAGGCATTTCATGAAATTAAAACCCAGCTCTAAGAGTAAAAACCCAAATTAAGAATATAACAATGTGTGAATGAAATGGAAGAAAAAAGGCTATTATTAACCACAACACTGTGCAAAACTCGCAGTCATTTAAGGTGGGAATAAGATATTTATCTTGAACACATAAGGGGATTTGCCACACAAAGGGAGACAAATACAAAAAAGGCCTCCTACATTTACTGTCTTCCTACGATATAAAAAGAAGTTATCACTAATTTCTAGGAAATGTAAAAAAGATTAGCCTAAAAGACTATGGTTATAGCCCTGGCCTTTTTCTCTCCTTTTAACATTTATTGCTTTTGTGTTTGTGATCTCCAGAAGCTATATTTACCTCTCATGTTTCTTTTGCTTTTTATCCTAATTTAGGTAGCTATTTTGTTGTTGTACTTTATTTTTAATAGATTCAGCTCTTAGCTTTCATTTAGATTTCTTTCTCCCTAGAGTTATTATTCAACCAATGACCTTGTAATGAAGTTTAATATCTGAATCAAGCTGCTGTTCTTTGCCACAGAGATTTCATTTCTCCCAATATGCCTCCCATATTTTTTGTTGTCCATGCTATCTTCCATACACTGTTTCTAGTTGTAGATGATCTTAAGATTAGAATCTCTGCTTCCTTAGCTTAGAAAATGTAAATATGAATAAAAGATATGCTAAAAAGACACTACACATTATTAATGGTAGGATTGTTATAATTTAGAAATCTTAGCACATTCTCATAAAGAATGTTACTGAATACTCACTATATACCTAGTGCTGCATCTGTTTCATAATACATAATCAAACGTATGCTGGGACTGGCATGTGCTAACTCACAAAAGCCAATGTTAAAAGGAAAACGTTAGACAAAATAAATTTAAAAGAGTTTATTTGAGCAAAGAACAATTCAAAAATAGGGCAGCACTCAGAGCCAGGAGAGGTTCAGAGAGCACCACTGTAGTAGCTGGGGCAGTGAGCTTTTATAGGATGATGGAAAAGGAAGTAAAAGAAAATATATTTGATTGGTTATCGTGGAAAGACCCTCATTAGAGGTGAGTTGGCAGTTTCTGACTGATAAAGTCTCTAGTTTCCTTTTACTGTTTACATTGGGCTTTAGTTTGCTTATACAGGTACTTAAAGGGCTAGAGCTGCACCAGTCTACCAGCCTCCCAATTAAATTTTTTTAAAATCAATTTTGCACATCTCTTTCCAACTCCCAGTTCAGTGACTTCATGTCAGTAGCTTAAAATCCACTATGGTAGGGATATTTACACCATAGAAATCAGCAAATGCTACAAATAAGGATTTGGGATATTTTTTTTATTTCAGTATATTATGGGGGTACAAAAGTTTAGGTTACGTATATTGCCCTTGCCCCCCACCCCAAGCCAGAGCTTCAAGCACGTCCATTCCCCAGACAGTGCACATCACACTCATTATGTAGGTATACACCCATCCCCTCCTCCCACCCCCAACATCTGCCCAACACCCAATTGGTGTTATTCCCAAATGTGCTCTTAGGTGATGATCAGTGAAACCAATTTGATGGTGAGTACATGTGGAGCTTATTTTTCCATTCTTGGGATACTTCACTTAGTAGAATGGGTTCCAACTCTATTCAGGAGAACATAAGAGATTCTATATCACCATTACTTCTTATAGCTGAGCAATACTCCATGGTATATATATATACCACATTTTATGAATCCACTCATGTATTGATGAGCACTTGGGTTGTTTCCACATCTTTGCAATTGTGAATAGTTTTTTTAAGAGACCCTGTTGCTTAACATTTACCAATATACAATTGGACACAATGTGATTATTTGACTAATAACTCATAACTTTTGCAGTCTATTGCTACTCGATTGTTTCTATGATTGAGCACTAAATGTACACTAAAAACTAAAATATAAAGGTTATTTAAGCAGAATGTTCATGAAGTAGAAATATTGAGAAATAAGGCCTTATAAGATGTTCTTACATGGCAACAGGTATTTTATGTTATAAAATAAAACATAACATTTCTTAAGTGCAAATATTTCTCCTACAACACATTCACAAATAAGTCCATGAAGGTTTTGTTTAGGGTATTTTTCTGCTGTGCTAGTATGTTAGTTCATAGTAATTTGTAAGATATTTATAAAAACTGTGGAAAAGAGTGCTTGAATTTTTAGGCAACATGTAAGATAACTAAAAAAATAAATTCCCACATGGATATATGGAAGGTAAGTTTGATGAAGACTTTCACTACATTTTAATCATCAGGGGACGAGACATTATATTCTACTTTCCCAGTACTGAATTAAAGTGAACAGAATGCTTTACAGTGTGAAATGTTTCTGACATATAAAAATGTATAGAGAGTAATATCATGAATCCCCAAGTACCAATACCGATCCATCTCTCCTTGTCTATTTCTCTCTCTCTCTCTCTCTCTCTCTCTCTCTCTCTCTCTCTCTCTCTCATCTCAGAGGTAGCTACCATCCTTAATTTGGTGCTTATCATTATCCAGCATGTCCATATACTTGTACTCTAAACTATCCATTAAAATATACTTTTTGGTTTGCACATTTTAAAACTTTATACAAACGCTATCATACTGTTTCTTTCCTGCACTTTTTTTTCTTACGAGATTCAATGATTTTGAATGAAGCACACCTACAAGATCTAGAAAATAACCTCAAAAGGGCAAATCTAACAGTTATTGGCCTTAAAGAGGAGGTAAAAAGAGAGATTAGGGGAAAAAGTTTACTCAAAGAAATAATAATAGAACTTTCCAAGCCTAGAGAAAGGTATCAATATTCAGGTACAAGAAGGTCACAGAACACCAAGCAGATTTAACCCAAACAAGGATATTGCAAGGCATTTAATAAGCTCCCAAAGGTCACAGATAAAGAAAAGTTCTTAAGGGAAGCAAGAAAAAAGCTCTGACAGGGCACCTACCATACCCAGGATTCCACAGAGCTTGGGGCGCAATACTTTCCCTCTAAAAAGCCACAGCAAGTGCTTTTCTGTTCCACAAGGACTAAAGCTACCACCTCCCCTGATGGAGAACAGGGCTAGCAGTCCTTTCCTCAAGCTGCCTGTCTCTTCTGGGAGGAGCCTGCTGGTGAACGATCTTTGTGTCAAAGATGAAATCAAGATGGAAATTAAAAAATTTTCTAATTAAATGACAATGGCAACACAAGCTACCAAAATCTCTGGGATACAGCAAAAGCAGTGCTAAGAGAGAAATTTATACCACTAAATGCTTACATCAAAAAGACAAGATCATAAATTAACAACTCAACATCACACCTCAAAAAGAAAAAGAAACAAGCCAAACCAAAAGCTATCAGCAGAAAAGAAATAACAAAGATCAGAGAAGAACTAAATGAAATTAAAACAAAAAAATACAAAGGATCTATGAAATGAAAAGTTCACGCTCTGAAAAGATAAACAAAATTTACAGACCCCTAACTAGAATAACCAAGAAAATTAGGGAGAGGATTCAAATAAGCTAAATCAGAAATGAAAAAGGAGACATTACAATTGATACCACAGAAATACAAAAGATCACCTGAGACTAACACAAAAATTTCTATGCACACAAACTAGAAAATCCAGAGGAAATGGATAAATTTTTGGAAACACATGGCTTCCCAAACTTGAATCAGGAATAAATAGAAATCGTGAACAGGCCAGTAACAAGTAGCAAGACTGAATCAGTAATAAAAAATCTTCTAACCAAAAAAAAGCCCAGGACCAGACAAATTATACCAGACCTACAAAGACTCAGGGGGATGGGCGGGACATGGGCAATATATATAACCTGAACTTCTGTACCCTCATAATAAGCTGAAATTAAAAAAAAAAAAAAGAACTGGTACCTATACTACTGAAATTCTTCCATAACATCGAGGAGGAGGATTCAATCCTAACTCATTCTGCAAAGACCAAAGCCAGGAAATGACACACCAAAAAAGGAAAACTATAAGCCAATATCCCTCATAAACATGGATGCAAATATCCTCACCAAAATACTTGGAAACCAAATCCAACAGCACATCAAAAAAGTAATTCACCATGATCATGTGGGTTCCATCCCAGGGATGCAAGGATGGTTCAACATACGCAAATAAATACATGCAATTCACCACTAAACAGAATTAAAAACAAAAACCATACGATGATCTCAATCGATGCAGAGAAAGCATTTGATAAAATCTAGCACCCCTTCATGACAAAAATCCTTAACAAACTAGGCATAGAAGGAACATACCTCAAAATTATAAAAGCCATATGTGACACACAGGCAACATCACACTGAATGGAGTAAAGTTGAAAGCATTCCCCCTAAGAACTGGAAAAAGATAGGGATGCCCACTCTCCCTACTTCTATTCAGCATAGTACTGGAAGACCTAGCCAGAGCAATCAGGCAAGAGAAAGAAATATATGGCATCTCAACTGGGAAAGAGGAAGTCAAATTATCACTTTTCACTGATGATATGATCTTACACCTAGAAAACTCTAACCACTCTTCCAAAAGACAGCTAGAATTTACAAATAAATTCAGTAAAGTCTCAGGTTACAAAACCAATGTACACAAATCAGTAGCATTTCTGTACACTAATAAACAATCAATCTGAGAATCAAATCAAGAACTTAATACCATTTATAATAGTTTCCAAAAATATAAAATACCTAGGAATACACTTAACCAAGGAGGTGAAAGACTTTCACAAGGAGACTTACAAAACACAGATGAAAGAAATCATAGATGGCACAAGAAAATAGAAAAATATTCCATGCTTATGGATTGGAAGAATCGACATTGTGAAAAATTGTCCATACTCTCCAAAGTGATGTACGGAATCAATGTAATTTCCATCAAAATACCAATGTCATTTTTAACATACTGAGAAAAAACAATCCTAAAGTTTATATGGAACCAAAACACAGCACGAATAGCCAAAGTAATCTTCTGCCAAAAGAACAAATCTAGAGGCATTGCATTACCTGACTTCGAATTATACTACAAGGCAATAATAACCAATACAGCATGGTACTGGTATAAAAGCAGACACATAGACCAATGGAACAGAATAGAGAACCCAGAAATAAAGCCAAATACCTTCAACAACTGATCTTCAACAAAGCAGAGAAAAGCATACACTGGAAAGATTACACCCTGTTCAATAAATGTTGCTGGGAAAAATTGATAGTCTCATGCAGAAGAATGAAAATAGATCCTTATCTGTCACCATACACAAAACTTAACTCAAAGTGGATTAAAGACTTAAATGTAAGACCTGATACTATAAAAATTCTAGAAAAAAATGTAGGAAAAGCTATCCTCAACATTGGGCTGGGTAAAGAATTTATGACTAAGATCCCAAAAGCAAATACAACAAAAACAAAAATGAATAAATGGGATTTAATTATACTACAAAGATGCTGTACAGCAAAAGATATAATCAACAGGGTAAACAAACAACCTATGGAAAATATTCACAAGCTATACATCTGGCAAAGGCCTAATATCCAGAATCTATAAGGAACTCAAACAAATCAACAAGAAAAAAACAACCCCATTAAAAAGTGGCCGACAAACATAGGGGAAAAAGGCTCAACATCACTAATCATTAGGGAAATGCAAATTAAAACCACAATGAGATACCACCTTATTCCTGTCCGAATGGCCATTATTAAAAAGTAAAAAACAATAGATTCTGGCAGGGATGTGGTGAATAGGGAACACTTACATACTGTTGGTGGGAATGTAAATTAGTACAATCTCTATGGAAAACAGTTTGGAGATTTCTCAAAGAACTAAAAGTAGATCTACCATTCAATCCAGCAATCCCACTACTGGGGATCTACCCAAAGGAAAAGAAGTCATTTCATTTAAAAAAAAAAAGCTGTATGTTTATTGCAGCATGATTCAAAATTGCAAAGATATGGAACCAACTTAAGTGCCCACCAGCTGAAGACTGGATAAAGAAAATGTGCTATATGTACCATAGAATACTACTCAAACACCAAAGACAATGAAATAATGTCTTTTGCAGCAACTTGGATGAAACTAGAAGTCATTATTCTAAGTGAAGTAACCCAGGAACAAAGAAAATAAATACCACATGTTGTCACTTATAAGTGGGAGCTAAGCAATGGGTATGCATGGTCATACAGAGTGACTTAATGGGCATTAGGTACTAAGAACAGGGACGGTGGGAGGGGGCTATGGGATGAAAAATTATCCATCAGGTACAATTGTATGCTACTTAAGTGATGGGTATATTAACAGCCTAGACTTCTCCACTATGCTATTCAACCATGTAACAAAAAAACCACTTGTACACCTTAAATCTATTTAAATTAAAAAAAAAAACTTTGGAGAACAGTCTGGCAGTTCCTCTAAAGGTTAAATGTAGAGTTACCATAAGATTCAACAATTCCAAATTCCACTTCTAGGTATATACTCAAGAGAAGTAAAAACATATGTTCACACAAAAATGTATACATGAATGTTCATAGCAGTATTATTCATAAAAGCCATAAAGTAAAAACAAAACTCAAATATCCATCAATCAATGAATGAACAAATAAAATGTGGGATATCCCTAGAGTGGGATAATACTCAGCAATAAAAAAGAAAGAAATACTAATAAAAAGTAGCTCAAAATAAATTTAAAGGCAAAAGAGGTAGTTATCCTGTGATATTTATTAAAAAATGGATAATTCCATCAAACCAATATTATAGATTTTTCTCCCCACTCTATATTAATTAAGGCACATGTTCTAATTCCCACATGGGTTTTGAAAGAGACCATTAGGTTTGGCAATCTCAATTAAGGAGCCCTTTGCAGAAGCAAGTCATAGTTCAGGAAACAACTGCAGGTATCTAGGTGCTTTCCAACGCTTGGGCTCCATTATATGGAAGCAGACTTTTTCAGTGTGGAAATATCCACTCATAAACATGGATATCTATCCTCTGACACTGCTTTTATTGCTATCTTATAGATTTGGGTAAAGAAATTTTTTGAGGGAAACATTTTACTCTGGCTCTGGTCAGATCTCTCTTCTCTCTCTCTCTCTCTCTCTCTCTCTCTCTCTCTCTCTCTCTCTCGCTTGCTCACTCTCTCAGAGAAAATCATGAAGCAAGGCTGAAGGCAGACATTAACTAAAAATATTTACAATGCCTTTAGGAAGGTGTCACCAACAAATGAGAGGAAAGGAATTTTCAATGTATAATTAATACTAAAATAAAAAATATATGAATAAATTTAAGGTTGGATATTTTTAATGTGGAATTAACACAAGTGCATTTACATTGTAAGTACACTTACAATACAATTAAATTTTTGAAGACTTAAAGGGAAATTGCTGCTATATTTTATAGTAACACATCTATAGCCTAATAAAATTAATAGTTTCATTTATAAACATATACAAATATAGCATTCATTGTACAGTAATTAAAACATTAAATGACTATAACTGTACATGTGAATCTACAGAACTGAATATTATCTTAAATGATTAAAATCCCTAGTTTACTATGATAAAATTAAAACATTTTGTTCAGAGAGGCATCATGTTTCAAAAATTTTATCTCCTTATTCTGTCTTCTAACCACAAAAGCAGTACACAAAAGAAATGTATTTTGGTTTCATGTTGTTGTTGTAGAAACAT
Source organism: Lemur catta (assembly GCF_020740605.2). Classification (NCBI taxonomy): domain Eukaryota; kingdom Metazoa; phylum Chordata; class Mammalia; order Primates; family Lemuridae; genus Lemur; species Lemur catta. The sequence goes on from NC_059155.1 coordinate 38,399,712, forward strand.
TAGTGAAATATCAAACATATGGACATTTTCATGAGTAACTTATAAATGGACCATCATGAATTCCAGCAATTGGACATTAGAAGATTTATAATTTGTGGGTATCTTTGAATAAAATATAATTGGTTTGTTATACAGATTGTTACATTAAATTATACCACTGGCATAATCTATGATTTTTATATAATACGTAAATGTATTTGAAAGGTAAATGATGAAAGTTATTGTGTTTGTTGTTTATTATAAAGCAATCACAAATAAACATGCACCTAATATGCCAACCTGATAATCCAACTCACAATCCATGATTCAAAAAGCAGAAATTTCAAACCATTGTCTTCAGTGGTCCATAATATAAATTACCCCAACCATAAATGCCACACTACATGCAACAACTGGTCATTTTCTTCAAAACAAATGATCACGGTGTTCATATATTTAAAAGAAAGATATCTATACATGTATTATTTTAAAAACTAGGAAGAAATACAATATAACTTAAGAAAATCTTTACTAAATTTTTCTAGAAAGTTCAATAGTAAAGACACTGAAAAGCAGAACTTTGTTATAGGAACATCTGTAGTGTAACTATGAATATTTAACTTAAAGCTGTGATACATGTATCTAAATTTCAACGCATAAAATGTAAACTTTAACACATCAAAATTACAGGACTTTTAGCTTTGGATATTTTTAGACCATAAGAAAGCTCTGACAACCCTAAATGCTAGTCAAAGTGCAAAAGAGGTCCTTCTGAATATATCTGTTTAGTATATTACAGTCACATAGATAATATAGAATTAATTAAATATGCTGTCAATTAACAAAGGAGTTTATTGATTCTCTCTCCTCCCTCTTTGAAGTTTTGTTATTGAAAAGTTACCCAAAAAATACAAATAAAACTTATCTGTAAATATTCAAAATAATTGATTTCAGGTTTTCAGATGGAATCTGAATGGATGCCATGAAAAATTTTAATTCACAACAAAATAGCACTGCACTATCACCTGGGGGGAATGGAAGGCATGAAGATGGATTCTTGCAAGACTGAGACAAGCTGTGAATGACGAAGTCCACCTCAGTGCTGAGAAAGTTCTGTGAATGTCATGGGCAGTGTAGGATAAGCCTGACTATGATGATGTTTATCTTTAACACTTTTAGGAAATATAATCTAATTCACACCTCCAAAGAAAATCTTGTTTTTAGAAAGTCTATTCGATCTCCTTTAATTCAAGGGGAACTTAGTTTCCTTGTGTTACTCAGAGCAGCATCTACAAAATAATTAAGAATGATGTTAATACTCAAGTGACTTTTAAGGCCAAAAATGTTTTCTGTGCTATAACGTCTAACACTAAATGTGAGGATTCAAAAGGTCCACCATAACTTCAAGGCAATGTATTCTGGTTGTTTATTTTAATATGAAAGTCATTATTCAGTTTCATAAGAATTTATTAAAGGCATCTATTTTATAAGAGACACAGCTTCACTGAAAGCAAAATAAACAGAATTCATATCTTCTACACCTGGATGTTATCAACATTGTACTAATTATGCTCAGTGCCTGGAGATAATATGAAACATGTTAAGTGCTTAAATATCAGAGAGACCTGTACATTCTATTTGCCAGATTACAAATGACACACTAGAATATATTTTTTAAACCTAACTGCTAATGACAGTTGCATGTGTAGTGAATTGTAAGTTCCAAATCCACTGATTAACACATATTACAATATATTTCTACAGGCCACAATATACTGTTTTGCTCTATGCAATGTAATGTGAGGGTAGATCTCAATCAAGACCTCTTGATGTTATAGCATTCAACCAAAATCTACCATGAATAATTAGTCATTTCAACATAAGTCATAAATGTGTGTTACTCGAAAATAATATATATTTTAATAACATTAAGTCAGAAGTTTCTAGAGAATAGGGATCAATGGGATCTTGTCCTCTTATCTAGTAGCATGCCACACTGAGTAATAAATGCTTAAAATTCTGATGATATATCAATACATTACACTTCAACTCTCTCAACACCATTGCAAAAAGAGATATTGAAAAAGTACACTCACAGCAGAAAATAAAAGTGACTACAAAAGAATGTGTTTCCCCCCAAATAAAGTATATTACATTAGCAAATAATAGCAATCCCTTTATTACCTGAAAAATAAGTACAGACCCAAAGTAGCTTTAAGTTTTTGTGTATCCATGCACTTTTCAAAGGGTGCTAATATGTTCTAAATCTACTGGGATTAGTTAATAGTAATGGAATCATTTCAAATTAAAACTAAGCATATATGTAATTTTATATGTCCTGCATTACTGTTAGCTAAAAATTAATGTAATTAACTTTGTCCTGAATTAAGTATGAGGATATCTGGTTCTATATTTAAAATGATGATGATAAAAGTTATGGAAAATCTACTCTGGGTCTTCTCAATGTTGAATACAAATGTCAATACTATATGGAAGTGAGATGTGTACACTTAGTGTTTTCACTTTTGAATCTTTGAGACCTGAGCATTACCTTCTAGTATATATATTGCACTACTATTTCATGGCTTTATTGTTTTTTTAATTCCTTCATAAAAACTGATTTATATGTCTTAATCTAAACAGCTCTTTGAGCACATATTTTACATGACTCATTTCCAATCCCTGCTTCTTTCTCTCTCTTTTTTGTTAAGCATTTAAATAAGCATAAAGCAGTTGGTAGAAAGCTGGCCATATTTATTTTCAAACTTAACTCTTCAATGTGTAACATGGGATCAGTTAATTTTGGGAGAAATGTGATTCATTAAAATAATTTAGCTTTTAGAAGTGTTCAAAATGTTACTTAGATTTCATCCTATTCTAACAGGTATAAATTTTTAAAGTTGTAAAGTACTCAATTCAGCATATATAATGTTTCTTTGTTTTTATCTGATACTCTTATTTTATGGCTCCCACTTTTTGTCTTATATAAGAAGTTGTTAATTACACAAAGTCATGAAGATATTGTCCTGTGTGTGCTTTAGAAGCTTTATGATTCTAGCTTTTATGTTTAGATCTATGATCCAACTCAAATTAATTTTTGTTTATGGAGTGAGGTGTGTAGGGATGGAGGTTCATTTCTTTTTCCATATGGATACCCAGTTGCCCAGCATTATTTATTAAAACAATCTTCCTTTTTCTATTCAATTGACTTGGCACCTTTATTAAAAATTAATTGATCATTGGCTGGGAGTGGTGGCTCATGCCTCCTAGTACTTTGGGAAGCTGAGGCAGGAGAATTACTTGAGGTCATCAGTTCGAGACCAGTCTGAGCAAGACCGAGACCCTATGTCTACCAAAAATAGAAAAAACTAGCCGGGCATGGTGGTGCACACCTGTAGTCCTAGCTACTTGGGAGGCTGAGGCAGGAGAATCACTTGAGTTTGAGGCTGCAGCGAGCTATGATGACATCACTACACTCCAGTCTGGGCAAAAGAGTGAGACCCTGTCTCAAAAAAAATTAATCATGTATATGTAGGTCTATTTCTGAAATCTCTATTTTTCTACACTTACACCAATACCATATTGTATTGATTACTATAGTTTATAGTGGATCTTGAAATCAGTTATATGTCCTCTAAACTTTTAAGATTATTCTGTTCTAGATCCTTTGCTTTTTCACATACATTTTAGAATAAATTTGTCTTTATTTTTTTAAAAGGACCTGCTGAGATTTTGATTGCATTGAATCTATAAGTCAATTTGGATACAATGGATTTCTTAAAGATATTGAAATTTCCAGTTCATGAACATGGTATATCTCTTTTATTAAGTCATCTTAAATTTATCTCAGCAATGGTCTGTAGTTTCCAGTATAGAAGCCTTATAATCTGTTGTTAGATTTATTTCTACTTGTTTTATGTTGTATGTTAATGTAAATGCTTTTTGAAATTTCATTTTTCTTTGTTAGGATATAGAATTACAATTTATTTTTATATAAAGATTTTGCACATTATGGTCTTGTAAAATTCTCTTCTTAGTTCTAGTAGGGTCTTCTTGTGTCTTCATAGATTACTTATGGTTTTGTACATATATATGACCTGCTAGTCATGACAGTGCTGCATTTTCTAATTTTTTTTAAATCTTTTCATTGAGTTATGGCACTGGCTATGCCTTCCAGTATAATATTGAATGGAAATCATCAAAGTGAATATCCTTGGCTTGTTTCCAATCTTAGGGGAAAAGCTTCCAATATTTCACCATTAAGCATGATATTAGCTGTGAGTTTTCATAAGTGTGCTTTATCAGATTGAAGAAACTCCCTTTATTCCTAGTTTGCTGACAGTTTTTATAATATCATGAATGAGTATAGAGTTTTATCAATTGCTTTTCTGCATCTATTAAAATGATGTTTCCCCCTCATTATGTTCATGTAGTAATTACACTGATTTTTAAGTGTCTAATACAGATATTTAAAGCTATACATTTCCCTCCTTAGCTCCATCCACAATTTTGATATTTGCATTTTCATCTAGTTTGACATAATTCTAATTTCCCTTGTGCTTTCTTTGTCCCATGTGTTTAGATGTGTATTGTTTAATATCCAAATGTGAGGATTATTGATTTCTAATATAATATCCTAAAACTGTATATAAAACAAAGAGAAATAGAATAGAAACAAACATTAGATTAGTTCTCGGTGCTTCATATTACCTTCATATGTAAGTCTTGGGCACAGAAACGGGTGTGTCGGTGCGTGTGTAGCAGAAACCTACCATAAGGAAATAATGTGCTCCTAGGACAGAGTAAAAACTCACACTAAAGCATTCTTAGACAGTAAGGCAGGTACCTTAAAAGCATATCCTTAGATTTAATTCTGAAGGGTCTCTTCAAGACTTCACAGTATCTTAAATCTCTTTCAAGCCTATCAACCTTATAGGGAAAAGTTTAACATGATTTTAAAATCTTCGTTCACGAATTTAAAACTATTAAAGAGAAAAATTAATCCTAGCTAATGTAATATGTTTGCTGCTTCATTTTTAACTGCAGAGAGGACCTTACCCTCTGCCAATGTCATATTTGGTGAAGCTTTAAAAATTTCAGTCTTCAAATAGTATGCAGTTTGTTCATATGATACCTGTAACTCTGGCATTGCAAAACCTACAGTCACCGATTAAAATCTGTAAACTGTTCCCTGGAATCAGACCTTCTTTTCTTCTGTTTAGATTTTCCACCAACCTAAATAATAAATAAATTAGTAGCCAACAATGATAATATACGCAGGTAATAAAAATGTTATATAATAAATATGCTACATAACAGCTCAAATTTTCACAAAGCTGTTGCATGTGTTCAAACACCTTCATGACACTGTTTGGGTCCTTTGAGTAACCTACAAAGCACTTAGGTTACTACAAAAAAAATGGTTATTACTTTAATGATCTGTCATTAACTTTTACCCTCGTGTGTACATTCTTCCACTTTTAGGGTTAGAGTACACAGTCAATGTCTCATTTCAGTTCAAGTTATTGACACAATGAAGACAGAATTTTTTCATTTAGTATTTCCATAACAATTATGGAAGCTTCATTCAATCCTCTTCCAAACAGTATTTCCTTCCTGCTTTAGGTTCTCTCATAATTAAACAGTACATTTGGCAGAATCGTCTTTGCAATTGGTGCTGTATAAAGTCAAAGCATAAAGGTAGAATGATAAGACTAAAAAGTCAATATTTGAACTGATAAAGAGAAGTGTGGCTACATTGTCAAGTAGCAAAGCATGGTCCCTGACACATAGTAGAGGCATTCATTAAATATATGGTTAATGAATGGCTGAAATGACCAAATAGAATGTGATCCGTAGCCATTACAAAGCCCAGATGTACCAGCTAAGACATCTGAGCCCAAGGTAAACCACAAAAGAACATGCAGACACATAGTACGTCATTCTTTCAAAGCATCTTTCACTCACCAAAGGTTAATGTTCCTTTCAGTGAGCTATACAGGCATGGCTGAAGCAATGAAAATGAAAGCCATCGTTGTGATATTTCTGCTTTTGGAGACTGTATAACAAAGATACAGATAAAGCAGAAGATTGGATTAGCTATCTATGTGCTCCAGCCAGAGATCATCACAGGCATTGCAAACGCACCTACCATTGACCCTCAGCATCCTCATGGAGAAGCTGAATGACATCTCCATTTCTAATCAGATCTTCTGAGCCTCTCTTCCTGCAGTCTGCTAGGGCTTTATATTTGCCTGGAGACTATAAAGTTGTTTTGAAAAATTACATTACAAACTTGATTGCAAAACTACTTGTATAACTGCCTGCTCTGTGACATAAAAAATTCACTCTTTTACTTCAGTGGCAAATGTGGTAGCTGCAGCTTTGCAGGAACATACAGACATGGAGCAGTTTGTGATGAAAAAAAAAGCAGAACATAGGTTTATTTAACCTGAAGAATTAATTTTTATTTGAAAAAAGAGAATTACAACATGAAATGTACAGAAAATAATAGAGCACAATTTGTTACATGAGATATAAGCATAAATCCAGAAAAAACAAGCATGAAAATATTAATTTTTAAATACTCTTATTTGTAAACTATTTTCATGAAAATTTTATATTGGCACATACAAAAGACAGTAGCCCTGAACAAAATTTACTCACGCCCCCAAAACAATTTCTGGGCTTTATATTGTTTTGCACAGGTTAAAATAATGGGCACAAAAGCTCTGGGTCCAATTAAAGCATATTAAAGCCTAATGTTGTGCTTTACTTGACCTTAGTCATTTTGCAGCCATAATTTTAACTTAATTCCTTAATAAGCTAAATAATACAAGGCACACTGATTGCATTTGGTTACAAAGTAGATAGAGAAGAAATGATTTTCAAGTCCCAAAGTATTCTGAGATGAGAATCTTTCCTGCACAATATCTTACGCATTGACTATGTGATTTTAAAAGGAAAGAGTATAATTAAAATTTTTATAAAATGAAAGAAAAGAAATAATTATGTGCTGTTGATTGTTTGTGTGTCCAAGGGAATTAACCTGAAAACAACATCCACATCATTTGGGCTGAACGTCTTTTGAGTAGTATTTTTTCCAAATGGGCTGAGGAGCAGGCAGGAAAGAGCTACTTGCCATTTGCATAGTAGCTTCATCAAAATAGGAGAGCCATCTCCGACACGGGTCTCTACAAGGGAAGCGGTACCCATTATTGCTTAGTTTTTAACTTGATAACTTGATAAAGTGAGGCCAAAAGAGCCACTAGTCCCAACTTCTTTTTTGGGCAGGGAGGGAGGTATATGGAATGCACTGTATTGCTGGTATGTATGTTTTCCTTTGTAGCACAACTCAGAGAATTACTAGAAGAAGGGAGAAAAACTAATAGGTTTTTCTACATTTCCATCCCGTTATTAAAGCATTAGTCAATGTTGCTTATGTACTTTATTTTCTGATACCATAGCTGGAAAAATGCTTAAGATTGAGTTCTTCACTATTTGGGTGATGGGCACCCTAAAAGCCCTGATGTCATTAATAAGCATTATAAAAAGTATCCATGTAGCAAAAACATTTGTACCCCCTTAATATTTTGAATTTTTTTTTTAAAAAAAGGACTGAGCTCTTGACAATCCCTTCATAGATCATCTACAACAAATGTTTAAACACAAACTGGCTTCTTCTGATTTTTTGCTCGCATCTGAGCAACTACCCATTCTCAGATAACATTAATTAAAGAAATTTACTTTTTTTATTGTTAATCTAAACCAGTGGTTTTCAAAGTGTAGGAGACAGACTGTTGGGGGTTCCTGATACCCTTTCAAAGGGTCTGCAAGGTCAATCTACATTAAGACATTATTTGCCTTTTTCAGTCTCATCCTCTCACAAATGTATAGTGGAGTTTTCTAGAAGCTATCTGATGTGTGACAGCACAGCAGGTTGAATGCAAAAACAGATATGAGAATTCAGCTATCCTTTACTAAGCCAAATATTAAACAGATTTACAAAAATATTTAAAATGTCACCCGTCTCATTTTTATTTTGAAAAATGTAACTTTTTAACAAAAATGTCATTTATATAAACTTACAATGGGTTTATTAGTATTTTTAAATGAACAAATTATGTACTTGTTTTTAATTTATAATATGGTAAATATCAACAGATGTAACCTACATAAACCAGAGTTCTTTGGGGTTCTCAGGCTTCCTTCATTAAAAAGTTTAAGAACTGCTGGTCTAGACAATTAACTAAGAACAAATCTCTTACGAGCTCGAAGTCTCAGTTTCCTCCTCTGTCAACTGGAGGTACTAAAGCCTGCCATATCTCACATTAGTACTGTGATATTAATTGAGAAATCACCTGATAAACTGTAAACTACCATACAAATATGTATTATGGTCATCACATTGTTAGAAGAAAGAATATCTGTTACTTTTTTAAGGAAAACATCGCAGAGTCAATGCTGTGCAGCTTTGTGATCATCCATGTCATTACTCTCTTACACCAACAGTAGACCTGTCAAATTGAATGGGTTCCTCTGAAGGGCACTCAAGGAGCAGTTCACTACCAAACATTATTCCCACCCTCCAAGCTGGTGAACTTTAGAAAAGTAGGGATTTAGCCCCAAACAGTGCTAACTCCCCCCTAATAACACACCAGTATCCTAACAACTTGCAAACTATTTCTTCTATAAAACATTTACTTTTACTCTAAAGCTACTTCCTTTAATTTTTCTGGGTAACCCCCTGCTCTAATATGTTGAGATTTGATATGAGTAGCACATTTTTAGAGATACCACTAAAATATATTCCCTGGATGTTATGCAACAGTTTTTAATGTGTAATGTTTATTTCCTATATTTTAGAATCTGGAATTCAAACTGACTTTTAAAGTATATTTGAAACTCCTTTGTTCTCTGATTTTATTTCACGTGCCTAGATGGAAATCACAGTGGTGAAGATCAACCAAAGATAAATTTGGTCAATTTATAGAGATTTGGAAATATTGACTATTTCACCAACGTCGGAAGAAGCTCCACGTATAGGTCAAACAAGTTCTACTTAAAGAGAGAAGTGTTTTCTCAATGTTCATAATAAGATTTGTTTCAAATCTTTTGGCCATGGGATACTCATAATGACCTCAAGGATACTGACTAAAGACTGCCCCTATGGGCTCTACCTATTTCATCAATAAAACTGCCTGAAAAGTTTTAATGTAATATATCATTACTAACCATCAGGGGCCTATCTTCCTCTTCATTGTCATCATAAGTAGAGTAGAAATAGTTGCTTGACCATTCCTCAGGCTCTTCAGGGATTTCTGCAGATTGTGACATCTCAGTCCAAACTATAAGAAAAACGTGGAGTGTGGCAGTTACTTACTGGTGCTAGTTTACCACAAGGTAAGAAGTAAAACTAACTATAATACTTAAAAAAATTGAATTTGAAAAAATCGGATTAAGTGATCAAATGTAAGCAGCAAATTAATAGAATCTCATCCTGGCCACATTAAACTCTTCATAAAATCTTGGAAAAGAGATGTCAACTTTCCCTAACTTGGTGTCCTCACCTGTCAAATGAGGGTATTAATATTATCTGTCCTCTCTCCATACTGCTCTCGGGGCCACAGCATAGGTGACCTGAGGGAAGTGACCTTTAAGTAGATAACTGAAAACTGAGCAAGGTTGTAATTAGTTGCTTCTCCTCAACTTGTGGAGAATTCTTCCAGATTAAGAGCAATTATATTTAAGGATTGAGTATCAGGCACTGTGCTGGGCATTTCTCCAGAGAATTCTATGCTGTTGATCCTAGAGCTGTTTAGGTAATCCCATTGTGTACTTCTAGAGTACTTAGTACTTCCCTGTTGTAACACTCAATATGCTTTTTTTTTTTTTTTGGAGACAGAGTCTCGCTCTGTTGCCTGGGCTAGAGTGAGTGCCGTGGCGTCAGCCTAGCTCACAGCAACCTCAAACTCCTGGGCTCAAGCAATCCTCCTGCCTCAGCCTCCCGAATAGCTGGGACTACAGGCATGCGCCACCATACCTGGCTAATTTTTTTCTATATATATTTTTAGTTGGCCAGATAATTTATTTCTGTTTTTAGTAGAGACGGGGTCTCACTCTTGCTCAGGCTGGTCTCGAACTCCTGACCTCGAGCGATCCACCCGCCTCGGCTTCCCAGAGTACTAGGATTACAGGCGTGAGCCACCGCGCCCGGCCTCAATATGCTTTTAATTGTTTATTGAACTATCTTTCCACCCTCCTAGCTTCATGAGGATGGCAGCTGAGTGTATCCTAATTAGACTGTATGCCCAGCACTTTGCATAATTCCCAGAATACAGGTCATGTTATGTTAATATTTGTTGAATTAAATAAATTGTTTAAAATCATTTCAAACACAATTCACGTGAGAATAACAAATATTCCAGCTGTAAACTACTCTTCTCTCTTCATTAAACCAAGCGGGTAAGTAAAGCATGCATTCCTTAAAGCCAGCATATGTGTTTTCTTCATCTCTATATCCTCTACAGCAGGGATTCCCAAACTTGAGCACACATCAGAATCACCTGGAGAGCTTGTGAAAACTCAGGTGGCTGGGCCTGGCTCCCAGATTTTCTGATTCCGTCTGCGGTGGAGCCAGAGAATTTGCCTTCCATGCAAGTTCCCAAGTGACACTGATGCCACTGGTCCAGGGACCACGCTTGCACAACCACTGCTCTGTAGTGCCCACCAGAGTGTCTTGCATATGCAAGACAGGAAAGCCTTATAAAAATGGGTAAATTTTATTTTCTTTTCACAAAAATACCAGACGAGTAGATTTTCCAAATTTGCAATGACAGATGCACAGCCATGAATCTCATCTTGGGATGACCATGACACATACCTTTATTTGCTTTTGCCTGAACTGACACGACTGCCTCACAGACCTCCACAATAGCACTAGTGTGTTCTGATTCGGTTTCCTCGACACTTATAAAAGCTCCCTGCTGCTTTCTGAAAGAGTGATGTATAAAAAAAGTGAGCTTTTGTATAGTCAAAGAGTAAAAAGAAATTTAAGATGTTATTTCTTTCACCAATCCCATGTGTTAAAAACATGCTCTGAGAATCCAAACAGCTGATACTCCCTATTTAGGTCTGTGTGACAATAGCTTATAATATACCAAAGCTCAAATCCCAGGATCCAAGCTGTCAAGTTCTCTCTTTATTATGTGGGGGAAAAAACTACTCCCTTCTAGACCAAAAGCAGGTATATTGTGTACAATCTCTGTTGCTCTGCAGACTTCTAACCTTAACAAATTAGGTAAGGAGTGTATAAATGAAGATGAAACCTTCAACTGATTCATACTGTTGAGTTTGTATCAGCTACTATTAAGACAATTACTGCATGAAATCTAAAGACTTTACTCCTATAATACATGATAAAAGATTGAGTATCGTGAACCCTGGAAGATAAAGACTTTCTCTGTGACCTTTAAATGGTTTTCCTAAAGCCCCAAATGAACCATCATGTTGCATCTGATTTTAGCTACCTCTGAAAGACGATGTGGGGCAAAGGAAAAAACATTATTTCTAATAAGTCACTCAATAATCCCTACAGCAAGCAGACACTGTATGGTGAATCTCTGTGCCAGGCCTTTGGAATCAGTTTGGGAATTCTTTCTGCATATATGCAAATGTGCTATGGAAACTCTACCTTTTAAAATTTCTAGAGGCAGAATACAAAGACTACATCTGTAAACCAGCAGCAGTGTGCTATTATATAGGACTGCCACCTTTCTTAAAGACTTCCTGGTGTGTCCGACTCAGTTCCCTCCCAAGATCCATAGTTTCTCTTCAACTGTGTAGGAGAGGCCAAGTCAGCAGCAACTGGTCTCTATCAAGGGACTACAAAGCTGTGAGCCAGTCTTTCATCTGCTGTGTTCCCGTATTCTTACAACTCCCTTTCTCTAATCAAATAGAAGGTGACCAAAAATACTTTTAAGAGAAAGCCATGAGTGCAGGCACCTTTCCTGTCTGCCTACATGCAACTATTCCAATGACATATTTAAAACAAAGCATTTAATCATGTTTAAAAATCAGCCCATGGGGTAGTTAGGGACTATCAGGCTCCAATACAAGGCTAGAACTGAGAAAATTATGTGTTCATGGAATTTGATGAGGTATTGCTAAAATGACTAATTGTTTTTGTCTGAGATACTTTAATTACACTGTTTCATGTTACATACAGAAAACAGAAGATTGCAGGAGTGACATTTCTCAAAGAATAATCACTTACCCATCATTCTGCTGAGGAGAAAGCTGATCCTGTTCTGTTAACTGATTCTGTTGCTTTTGTTTTTTAACTATGAAATAAAACAAAGCTTATATAAGCATCATCCAGAAGCCAGACTTCTTACTTCCTTGAAGGCCAATGACTTTCTCTCTCTCTCTCTCTCTCTCTCTCTCTCTCTCTCTCTCTCTCTCTCTCTCTCTCTCACTCACACACACACACACACACACACACACACACACACACACACACACATCACTACCATTAGAGTTAACCTTCACTGACTTGAAATAACCAGAAGGATGACCCACATGAAGTTGGAATTTGGAAAGGTCCAAACTATGTAATATTTTATTCAAGATGTCCAAGTTTAGGACTGGAACTGGCTCTCATCCCAACATTATCAAGCACTGATTACTTGAGGTGCTAAGCAGAGTCATCTCCTGGGAAGGACTGGGAATTAATAGCCAGTTCACTGTGCTGCTTCTCAAACAACAGGGTTCATTTTCTTGTGTAAAGTTCATTCTCCAAACTAGTTTAAACAACCCTCTGAATCTCAATCTCCTACTAGTTTAACAAACCCTTTCACTATAAATAGTACAAAGTAAATATAAGCCCCATTCCCTGCAAAAATCAACACAAAATCGAGTTAATGAGCTGTTACTATACTACTTGTTCTGAAGAATGCATGTTTGAATTTACCTGTCATAAGTTCCTGTTGCTTCAGCAAAACATTTCTTATTTCTTTTACCCATGACATCTTTACATCTACATTAGGAGCCTAAAGATCAAAAGAAGGAAAGAGGGGACACATTTTCTTTTAAAATGGATGCTCTATAATAAAACAAATGTAATTAAGTATATCGAACATAATCTATTCCCTAAAACACCATATTCAAATTCAAACCTTTTGACTCTTAAAATTTCTAAGAATAAAATCATTTGCCATCAGATTAGATGAAATAATACAGTCAAAACTATTTTTAAATTGCCCTTAAATGGAATGGTAATGCTTACGTAAAAATGTGAACTATAATTCCACTTATTTTTTCTTCACAAGAGGCTTCTTTTTAAAATATAAATATGTTTATGCTTAATTTTAGTAAAATAAAACAAGCTCTACTAGTTCTGAAAAGATGATTTATTGCAGAATAATCTTAGTGACTGATAACATGAAAGTCTCCTTCAAGGCCGGGCGCGGTGGCTCACGCCTGTAATCCTAGCTCTGGGAGGCCGAGGCGGGTGGATCGCTCGAGGTCAGGAGTTCGAGACCAGCCTGAGCAAGAGTGAGACCCTGTCTCTACTAAAAATAGAAAGAAATTATCTGGCCAACTAAAAATATATATACAAAAAAAAAAATTAGCCGGGCATGGTGGCTCATGCCTGTAGTCCCAGCTACTAGGGAGGCTGAGGCAGTAGGATCGCTTAAGCCCAGGAGTCTGAGGTTGCTGTGAGCTAGGCTGATGCCACGGCACTCACTCTAGCCCGGGCAACAAAGTGACACTCTGTCTCAAAAAAAAAAAAAAAAAAAAAAAGAAAGTCTCCTTCAATGTCCTCCCACTACTTATAAGTTTGTTAAATGATACCAAGTATTGTATCTTAAGGAAACCAAGAAAATACATTTTTATAGATTGTAGATACCTAGTACAGAATTAAAACAAAAAACACTGAGCATTTTCAGCAGATGACAGCACATTGACAGGTTGTTATACAAATATTTGTTGAAACGACAACATCCTCTTGAAATGTTCTGATTCCTCTCCTCTTTCCTGAAAACAGGTTGGACCTTATAGCACATCTGGCCAGGGCTTTACCCATGTTCTTTAGAAGCAAGGAGCAAGTTTAAATTATCACATGCCCCTGTCTTATAATCAGGTACTGTGTGAATGCTGAGCACATGAGGAAATGACAACTGTTATAATTCCATAACTCTGAAAACTTGACAGGGACAGAGAAGTACCTGCCAAGCTGTCTGCGCTAGTTGATAAGTCTCCTAGAGTAGTTGTGAAAACTTGAACCCCTAGAGAATAAATACCACAGGTATATCTCAATTTAAAGAAAACATGTGCTACCAGAAAAAATATTTTAATACACCACAAAGAATATTCAAATAATATTTTAGTGACCTACATAAAAGGAATGGAAGTTTGTGATATGTGACCAAAATTATTTTTGTTTGCAAATTCAGACTTTTGAATCTTAATGCAAGTTCTGGTTTCTAGAAGAATTTTGAAATGACCAACCTGGACAATATAAACTTCTTCTTTCCCACCATACCAGATTTCAAACTTGCGGTTATCACCTTTTACATATTCAGTGACTCCAACTTCATCCATCTATAATAAATAAGTCAAAATTTTCATAAGCATTTTGACTATGAAATTACATTAAATTTATCCCATCATATTCTAAGTGAAACAGAATTTCCAACTTGGGCAAAATACACATTTTATATTCAAGGAGTATGAAATGATAACTACAATCATAGACAAGAGTATTTAAAGTTTTTAATTGAATCAGGCACTTTATAGCTCAGATTGCATGTTCCATTCCAGTGACTGACACAAATGTTATAAATCTGAACATCTAAGTAACCGATCTATGATTCAATTTCTGTTATAAATTCACTTATACTATTAAAACAAATTATTGTGTCAAACACAGAAGTAATTAAACATCAATGAAAAAAGCCACTCCAAATTAACTTAAATTGTTATTTAAAATAATTATTTGCCAGATCTTTTACTTAAAAATGATTACTTATCTTGACAGAAGCCCTACAAGTAATAAACATCCAATTTATGGGGCGGGGGAGAACCAGCCAGTACACAAGGATCTATTTCCACCAATCCCTCGGCCTCTCTAGAAAACAATCTATCATGAGAAAGTGATGTCTCCTTGTAGCCAGTGAAACTTTTGTGTGCAATATCTCTCCCTTACCACAATTTTTCTTCTCCTCCATATGATTGTGCAAAGTACGAACTCTTCCATTTTCTTTCATCATTTGCTGCTAATAGCTTGGCTAATTCCTCTTTGAGATAGTTCACTCCCTTGTACACATTCTTTTGTAGTTCCTTTCTACCTTTCCTCTTTTCTTTCAATTCCTATCTATTTATGTAAAGGACTATCTCACTCTCTGTTCCAATTATGAGCCCCCCAAATGACCCTAATTAGAGCTGATAAGCATTGAAAGTAGTGCTAGTGAGCTCCTTATACCAAGGAGAAGGAAAGCAATTATGCTTAGAAATGAAATGTAACTTCTTAATGAAAGAGCCTGTGACATCCACCCTGAATAGTCAGAAGTTACCTTCAGAATGTCCCAAAATTTTTATATTCTTACTCCACAACTCTAACCTACTTCTGCTCAAATATCAGAATTTAAGATAAATAATAATCATCTCATAATCAATATTTTCAAAAATCAATTTTTTTCCATTATATGGTTTGTCTTTTTTCATTTTTTTTATTTCAATAGATTTAAAGGTACAAGTGGTTCTTGGTTACATGGATGAATCATATAGCAGTGAAGCTGGGCTTTTAGTGTACCCACATGACAAACTGCAAAGCACACAGGCTTTGGAGTTAGAAAGGCCTGGGTTGCAATTCCATCTCTACCACTCACTAGCTATGTGTCTTGGTGCAAGTTGCTTAACTTTTCTAAACTTCAGTTTCCTCAACTATATAAAATGGGAAGAACACCTATTTCATAGAGTTGATATAAAAATGAAATAGCACTCCTCAAAATTTTGAAACAAAAAATTAAATAGTGTATATTAAATGCTTAGATTATATAATAAGGTTTTAAAAGTATGCATTTGCCTTCTATTCCGTCCCCTATTTGAATTGCAATAATTTTATTATTTTTCATTGCAAACATATAGCACATCATTATTGATTAAATGAACGTTTTTGAGTTTCCTGGAAATCTAACCATTACATCTGGCACATAGCAGTATGTGCATGTTTGTTAAATTAAAAAATAGATGATAATAATAAACACATGAACTAAGGAATCTGAAGAATTTAAATCTCTCCAACTGTTCAAGTGTGACCTTAGATAGGGCCTTTCTTTGCATATGAGTAGCTGACTTAAAATATAGCACACAGTCATTAGAAAGTACATGGTCAGGCCTTGGCATTCCAGCATGCTATGATGGAGTCAAGACCAGAGTCCATTTAAAGTGAGAGAGAAGTTGCTCAGCAGTAGAGTATCTGTGCTGATCCTATCTATCAAGGGGTGAGATTTTGAAACCAACAACCCTAATTGTTAAGTAACACATTGACTAGTAATGCTAGCAATTGCTTAATGCTAGAATCTCATGACAGGTAAGCATGAGGACGTAAGCACAGTGAGCACTAAGAAATATCCTCTTGTCCATCTTTCTCAGTCAGCAACATCACTGTTTTCCCAGTAATCCTGGTCCAAAGCCTTGTAGGTATCACTAGTCTTTTTTATTAAGGATGCTAGGTATTACTGGGGAACCAAAAAGAACCAGACAGATTTTATTCCTTCAAATGTCAGATATTATTTATTTCCTCTATCTAATAAGTCACCAAGCCCATCTGTCTACCTTCCATTGAAATGTTTCTCATATCTCCCACCCTCTGTTTCCATGGTACCATTATAGTTTCAATTCTCATGACTTCATCACCTCATACTCGTCTCTCCTTACCTTACCTTAACGTACTTGAGAAACATTCTGTTGGCATGCCCACCATTGTGACAAATTAAAGGTAAAATAAAAAATCAGTACAAATCAGCAATGCTATAGAAACTAGGTCACTCCACATGTAAAATGTAAATCAAATGGATTTGGGTCAAACATGCCTATGAAGGTAAAATACCTTCCCAAGGAATAGGTATATAGACAGCAAGAGATCTCAACCCTGCAAGTTCTTGGTTCTCAATCAAGACATGAAAGGCCCTTAGAGATTTGGGAGCTGGGAAGTGGACTGCTAATATCAAAGGAGCAACTGGGCAACTGTGATAAAAACAGTCAGAGTTTTAAAAAAGCAGTGAAGCTACTGTATGTTCAGAAGTGAAGCAGGGAAAATAGATAGTAGGAAGAGCTACTTCCTCCTCACCTGACCCTGAGGAGGAACATTGTCAGGAACAGCTAGGGGCTGCTGAACCTACTGGAACCATCAAAAGCGGGGCCTGCTTATCTGGCAGCCTCCTAAGACAAACACCTCCGGCCTATCTCAGGATATATTGACTGTCCTATTTGTAACTGCCGTTGAAAATTTCATCACCTCTCAAATATCCTGGTGATGACAACTATGAAAGAACACGCTCGTGAAAACTAACTAAAGTGATAGTGGAAAAATTCAGGTCCAAGATGGCTGACTAGAGACATCACTTGTCAGGCCATTCCAGTGGGAAGGCAAGAAAGATATGGGGTAGAGGAGTGGAGAGAAGAATCACAGCTAAGGTGTGGGTCACAGAGAGAGATGACAAAGACATCTGGAGACCACAGAGAGAAAATTTGCGAAGCCGAGAAGAAAGAAGATAAAGAGGAAAAGATACCGGTGAGGATCAAACCCAGAGAGGCTCGGAGCTCAGTGAAAGGATAAAGGGACTGCCCTCCCCTTCCTCCATGCCTCAGTTGGGCAGCAGGACACTAAGTTTACTGAAGGCTTTTCCACTCTCCACAAGCCCAGGCATGGCAGAAAATAAGGAATAGTGGGGTGAATCAGAGAGCCCCAGGAGTTTGGGCAGCCTGTGAGGGGCTCCCCCCAGGAAAGTGCTACGAGAGGCCAGAGTGCCCCCTTTCTCCCACGCAGACACCTCCTCCCTTACAGTTTGGGTTGGGGGGAGGGGGGCTGCGGCCCCTCCCCCACCCGGTACCACCATGATAGTAGTTCGAGCTGAGAAGTTCGTGAACGGCCACTTCTCCCAGGCGGGCACGGATCCCAGGCTGAGGTCTCCACAGAGAGTGGGGCCCACCCTTCTTCCCTTGAGGGCTTGTGATGGCACAGGGGTGTACAATCTGGGAACTTCCTGCCCACCGGCATGTCGTGGGGTAACACACCGGCAGCTCAGATAAGCAAGGCAGCCCTGGTGCCCCGCCCCCCAACAAAGGGGTTGCAGGGGGACACAGGGGAGAAACCTGGGAGCCAGACTCGGGTACGAGGAGGCCCGCATGGACATATCTGGAGGGAGAGCACGGTGAGGAGCTGACCACCGGGGCTCTGGGAGCACCCCCAACCCCCCGCTGGAGAACCACCCTACTGGATAGAGTGTGGCATTTGGAGAGGAACGGCCTAGCTCCCGGCTCCATGGCAACCAAACACCTCGCACGCAGGTACGCTGGGTGGCCAGGTGCTGCGGCCCTTCCCCGACTCATTGCAACAGGCAGAACAGTTTTAGTTGAGAAGTTACCAAGCGGCCATTTCTCTCCAGCAGGCACGTGCTCCAGGCTGAGGTCCCCACAGATAGTGGGGCCCACACCTCTTCCTTTGAGGACATATAGTGGAACAAGGGGTACACAATCGTGGTACTCCCTGCCTGCCAGTGGTTTGCAGAGATGCACACTAGTGGGTCTGACACACAGATAAGGGACGGGTTTGAGAGCTGGACTCTGGTGGTGAGAGCTGGACTAAAACCGAAGGGAGTGGCTGTGGGGGTCCAAGGAGTGGCGACTTGGGGAATGCACACCCCTCCCTGCAGAAAAACTGTGCTACCAGATAAGGGTGGAAAGATCCCAGCCTACGGCCTTAGTACTCAAGCGACTGGGCCCCTCCCCCGTGAACAGCCCTCCTGATTTGGAGAGCTTGTCCTGATCCTCCTACCAGTAGCTCCCTCTAGTGGCCAGAAAAGCAATTTCTGAGCAGCACTGAGGGTTTGCAAAGCCTTTCAGGTTCCTGCAACCTAGCCACGGACTGCCTTGCTCCTCCCCATACCTCAGTGGTGGTGGGGAACAAGCAACACCCTGGGAGCCACAGAGTCTCTCCTAAAGCTTGGAGCACTCAAGTACTCCACTTGGGGCACCAGGGTCTACCATGGGCACAAAAGAACATCTGGGCAGCTGGCTCTTTTATACAAACATTAACCAACGACAGGGAGAACAACTATATAGCTCATCATAGCGTCTTCCAACTCAAGCAAACAGGGCATAGCTGATTCGTACTTACAAGTACCACCTGGCATATCAGATATTAAGCTGGGAGACTCAACACAATTCACACTGTGGGGAAGAGGTGAAGACAGCAGGACAAAGGCAAACCAGAGGACCATCCAACCTGCTTAAACACCCACAGGCAATTCGGGACCAGCACTCTCCTCCCTGGCACAGTCAGGGGTTGATCTTCAGGGTCCCGGAGAAAGGCCCACAAGCCAGACCCAGTACCCCCAGGACTCGATCAAAAGGCCACATATCAAGGAATCAGCAAAAGAACTCCAGAAGTATGAAAAATCAGAGCGAAAGGATACCCCCGAAAGGAAACAACAACTCTTTATGAATGGATACCAACCAAAATGAAAATATTGAAATGACAGATAAAGAATTCCAAATTTGGATTATAAGGAAGCTCAACAAAATACAAGAGAAAATGAAACACCAACACAAAGAAACCACAAAAACAATACAGGAAATGGATGAAAAATTCACTAAAGAAATCAAATTATTAAAAAAGAACTAAATAGAACTTATAGAAATGAAAAACTCATTCAAGGAATATAAAGCACAGTGGAAGGTTTTAAGAATAGACTAGACCACGCAGAAGAAAGAATCTCAAGAGTTTGAAGACAACACCTTCAAACTGAACAAGTCAGTCAAAGATAAAGAACAGAGAAGTAAAATGAACAAAGCCTACAAGAAATATGGGATTATGTAGTGAGGCCAAGCATAATAATCATAGGCACCTGAAGGTGAAGAAGAAAACACACAAGGGTTGGAAAACCTATGTGAGGGAATAAATGAAGAAAACTTCCCTGAACTTGCTATAAATTTAGATATCCAGGTACAAGAAGATCAACAAACATCTGGGAGACTGACTGCAAAAAGGCAATCACCATGACATAGTCATCAGACTGGCCTAAGTTAACATGAAAGAAGAACTCCAGCGAGCCATGAGGTGAAAACATCAAGTAAATTATAAAGTAAAACCCATCAGACTAACTGCAGACTTCTCAACTGACACCTTACAAACCAGAAGGGATTGGGGCCCCACCCTCAGTCTTCTTAAACAGAACAACTGCCACCCTAGAATTTTGTATCCTGCAAAACTAAGTTTCTTATATGAGGAGGAAATAAAGACTTTTTCAGACAAGCAAACACTGAGACCATTCTTGTCAGTGAAGTATCACAAGAATGGAAAAATAAACACCACATGTAGTCATCCTTAAACTGGAACTAATCGATCAACACTTATGTGCACATATGGAAATGACACTCATCAGAAATCAAGCAGGTGGGAGGAGAAGGAGGGGATGGGTAAATTCATACCTAACAGGTACAATGCACACTATCTGGGTGATGGGAACACTTATAACTTTGTCTCAAGCAGTACAAAAGCAATGCATGTAACCAAAACATTTGTACTCCTGTAATATTCTGAAATTAAAATAAATAAATAAAAGTCATAATGATTGGGGAATTGAAGGTAATAATTTTCTCTATCTTCCAAATTTTCTATAACAAATGTTATATTGCTTTAGAATTTAAAACTTGAAGGATAAAATTCATTGGATATAAAAAAAATCAAATTCATGAAATATAGCCTCATGTGAATTGGAAGTTCTCTTGCCTAATGGCAAAACTAGCTGGAAGTATCACTGAGTTGCCAGTGACTTCCTCAAATCATACTGCTCTCATTTTAATACCAAACTAATATTAGGACAGAATGGCAGTTTTATTTATAGGAGAGAATAAAGTAATTTCAAAGGATACAACAGGACAGGTGTAAAAAGGATTCAGCGGTATGTGGCTTTGGACACCCAGGAAGGGTGGAGCTAAGGAATGGAGGAGAGACACAGAAAGGAAACTGGGAATATGATAAGCACAAAAGTTATCCATTTTTAGATTGCATTGAGGAAATGCAAGGCACTCTTTCCTCCTTGTCCCACCTGTGGCAAAAGGCGCCTTGCTAACATCAAGAATGCCTACATGATGAGTGCGTTGCACACCCTCTGGGGAATGGTCATGCTTGAAGGTGCAGACCCGGGGAGGGGGGGGGGAGGGGGTGGAGGTATGACTACATGATGAGTGCCAGGCGCACTGTCTGGAGAATGAGAACGGATGCGCTTGGGACTCTGACTCGGGGGGATGGGTGGGACATGGAAAATGTATATAACCTAAACTTATGTACCCCCATGATGAGCTGAAATAAAAAAAAAAAAAAGAAATCAAAAAAAAAAGAATTCCACCCAGCATCACTGGAAAGATAGTGATCCTGGGGGAGCCTGGGACACTCCACATAATTTCAAATTGTGCTCTGCAGGATGCTAGCGGACCCCTGGGGCAATACCTAGGATTGTAGTGAGAGAAGAAAGGATTTGATTTCTATCAAACCTATATGCATTCCCTCACTCTCCAGAATTTTAAGCAGAGAAGTTCTGCTTTACCTGACTTCTACATAAGACTTCTATCTAAGATTTTTTTAAACAAAGTGATGTGCAGCTAAAGTATAAAACCCATTCATTTGAAACGGAAAAGCATATGATCTGGGAAACACACGCATACACACACAAAATAATATTACATTACACAATTCAAATTGTCTTACTTTCAAGCAGTGCTTAAAACTATATGATGGGTATCTGTCAGCGCCTTCTCCACTTTCAACACGTCTTTTACAAAAAACAATGGCTTTTTCATATAAGAAAAGGTGTCGCTGCATTGGTTTGAATCTAGCAAAATCCTTCATTTTTGTAGCACCTTTCCTATGTCCTATCCAAACACTGAATCCACCTTGCATTATCATCTTGCCCAGCTCATTTAAGTTTCCCTAGAATGGAAAATCAAAGTCCATTAGTACAAAGCAGAGCTACATTCAGATCTCTGACATCAACATTTTAGTGTTTAGCTTGAGCTACTAAAACTCTCAAGCATAATTTATATGTTTTTTAAAAATATATTCATTCTATCTTTTTACACTAAAACATGTATCACATACGTACAAAGTTCTGTGGGGCGAAAGACAAAAGAAACTTCCTTTTCCCTGGCTTCACAACATCTCCATGTGGCAGTATTTCAGCTAGCCTAACTCTCCCCATGGCTTCCTTAATCCTTATTGGTTTCCCCACTGGGTAGAGCTAATTTGTTAAAAGGCTGCAAGCTCTAAAGATGCGATCCTTTTCTTCCCTATCTACACTGGACCAGGGCAAGCAGCAATTCTGGGACAACAGGTCTCCCCTGAGGTCCGGACTTGGGGGCAGGCTGTTGAGGACAAGGGGAATCTCACAAATCCATTTGGCTGCTGATCTAAAGCCAATTCTCCACTTAGCATTATCAATAATAATGCTAACATTTTGATCTCCATTTATCTCTTTTTTTTTTTTTTTTTTGGAGACAGAATCTCACTCTGTTGCCCAGGCTAGAGTGCTGTGGCGTCAGCCTAGCTCACAGCAACCTCAAACTCCTGGGCTCAAGCGATCCTCCTGCCTCAGCCTCCCGAGTAGCTGGCACTATAGGCATATGCCACCATGCCCGGCTAACTTTTTCTATATATTTTTAATTGTCCGGTTAATTTCTTTCTATTTTTTAGTAGAGACGGGGTCTCGCTCTTGCTCAGGCTGGTCTCTAACTCCTGACTTCGAGCAATCCTCCCTCCTTGGCCTCCCAGAGTGCTAAGATTACAGGCGTGAGCCACCACGCCCGGCCCATTTATCTGCTTCTTATACATTATTTCTCAATTGGTTCCAGAAGCAGAAGAAAGGGTTATTGATATTGCTGACCCCCTAAAATTCCAACAATTATTAATATCTACTTACAATATAGCCATTTATTGCGATCTGATGCATGGAGTCATTAACTGACTTCAGTAAATCAAGCATTGTGTCAAGTGCCTCTTTTAATTGAGCAGATCCTTCACAGTCTTTGCTATATTTTAATAGCTCCTATAATTAGAAGTCAGGAATTAAACCAATATTAGGCAGATATTAATAGCTAGTGAAAATGAATAAGCTTTGACTAACACGCTTTCAAGCAGGAATCCAAAGATAATGTCACTTTTTGGAGTAATTTCTTTTATGTGCTCTTTGTTGAGTTAATACTATTTTTAATAACAACATCAAAATTGGGAAAGAAGTAGAATAGCGACTGAAAAGTATAAAACAAAGGGTATTCAATGCATTTGGAGCTTAAGAATAATAGCTATTGAGATACATTAGAGATTAGTTTTTAATGCAATTACACAGGTTTTTTCGTCCTCTATGTACAATAATTTGTTTTACATGATGCCTATAGCATAGAACACTATGGAAATCCATTTTAAAACAAGCTATGTTGTATTTATACTTAACACAAGATTTCAGTCAGCCTTTCACATTACAC
Source organism: Lemur catta (assembly GCF_020740605.2). Taxonomy (NCBI): domain Eukaryota; kingdom Metazoa; phylum Chordata; class Mammalia; order Primates; family Lemuridae; genus Lemur; species Lemur catta. The sequence continues at coordinate 38,423,454 of NC_059155.1, forward strand.
TAAGGGAGTGTCATTTGCATCTTTTATTGAGAAGGCCCATATGAAACACAGCCTCAAAACTATGAAAAATATTTGTTTAGTTCTTAATATTAAAAGTTCTTCCATAAAACATTATGCATAAATCAATATAACTTGTATGAAGAACTGAATAGCTAAGACTCCAGATAGTCACAGCCTAACATCTACGCATATGACATGTGCATAGCCACAGTGAATGGAAGGAACATGCTGCACTAATTCTACTGCTAAATCCAGCCCTCCCAGTCATTAAGCCTACCTATTTCTAGCGCTTATTAGTCAGCTACTTCTTTTTTAATTGCTTTGCCATATCTGACTCAAAAAAGTAAAGAAAGAAACAAATGTTTTACATAATTACCTTCAACAGTAACTGATATTTAGTGATTCGTTGCACTGGTTTGAGTAAATAGGAATCCAGACCAAGTCTGTGTTTTAATTTTCTTTGACATTCCTGTCATCGAAAGATAATTATCAATAAATTTAAATTAGGACATGTACCTATGAAAATGCCAAGTGTTCATTGACTAAACCCAATGCATCAATGTTTCTTAAATCTCAACGAAAACTGATCGGAAAAAATCACTGGTATATATGGTATGGAAATTTTAAGACAGTATATCTGAGAAACTATAGTAAACAGCATTTTCCGGATTTAGAAGATAAAAAATTCCAACATTTTAAAGATTAAAAGGTTTTCACATACAAATTCACATTGATGTGGAATGCTGAAACGGTGAGAAAGCAAGGAATGACTCTAAATTAACATGATTAAAAAGTTCTTCAATATATCTAAGAACAGCCTGAGCAAGAGCAAGACCCCATCTCTACTAAAAATAGAAAGAAATTATCTGGCCAACTAAAAATATATATATAGAAAAAATTAGCCAGGCATGGTGGCACATGCCTGTAGTCCCAGCTACTCGGGAGGCTGAGGCAGTAGGATCGCTTAAGCCCAGGAGTTTGAGGTTGCTGTGAGCTAGGCTGATGCCACGGCACTCACTCTAGCCCGGGCAACACAGCGAGACTCTGTTTCAAAAAAAAAAAATACATATATATATATATATCTAAGAAAATTAAAAGATTAAGCTCCATAGCCCAAGACCCAGAAAATAGGCTGTGCTGAATATAAATCAGACTGGATATAAGAACAAAATGTTTTAATATCACAAGAAACAAAACAACCCTCATCAACTCATACTATATTTCATCCAGTAATTGGCCCACTGCCACTATAAATATAAGGGTCATGACACTGGGTCCTGGGAACATTGTAGGACCCATAATTAGGGCAAGATGGAGCTGGTTAGGATGAAATGTGTGTACAGGAAGTAGAGAACAAAAAGGGATTAGGGAAGGATATGCCTGAATAAGATCTAGGGTCCTCCTCTGGATATAAAATCCAACATCCAGTCTAATGATGGCAGACTGATAACATGCACTTAGATCACCTCACTTGTGAAACCCAACCAAAATGATGGAAAAGTTGTTTTTTTAAAGGCAAGAACTCAAAGTTACATAGAAAATGAGAAAGGAGAAAACTTCAGCAAAATTAAGAAACTGGAAACCAAACTGCCAAGTGGTAAACCACTAAGCACACTGGAGAAAAGTGAATTCAAGTTGGCAGAGGGAAAAGCCAAGGAACAATTCAATTTATGTCCTTCCTCTCCACAAAGACTCAGGGATTATAGAGCAAATACCTCTGAAAGTGGGAGATGAAGGTGTAGTTCAAAAATGTATGGTTGTTGAAAGTCTGTTTAAGAAGTAATTAGATAATAGCAAGTGTTGGTGAGGGTGTGGAGCAATCAGTACCCTCATACACTGCTAGTAGAAATATAAAATGGTGCGGTAACTTTGGAAATAGTCCAGCAGTTTCTCAAAAAGTTAGACATAGAGTTACCACATGACCCAGCAATCTCATTCCCAGGTATATATCCAGGAGAAATGAAAACTCATGTCTACACAAAAACTTGTACAAAAACTTTCATAGCAGCATTGTTCATAATAACCAAAAGGAGGAAACATAAATGTCCATCAACTGATGAATGAATAAATAAAATGTGATATATCCATAGGATCATAGTCAATAAACCCACACATGCATTGGAAACTTCCAATGAGCTTTCTAGCGCTTACTCCTAATGTAAGTATCATTAGACATTTGAGGATACCATCTAAGATGAGTGACAGGAACCGAATGAAGTAAAAGAGAAAAAGTTAAAAAAATTGAAGGCAACAGAAACCACGTAGGGAAAAGAAAGCCATTTTTAAAAGGAAACTCTATTATTATCTTTGAATAGATAAATGAAGATATTGAATTCATGAAATGAAAACAGGATTCTACTAAAAGGAACACTGAGGGAACAAAAAAAAAATGAGGGTTCTTCAAAATGAAAAATATAATGGCAGAAATGAAACCCTCAATAGAAGGACTGGAATATAAATTCCAAAAAGTAGATTAAGATGACAAAGAATGGAAAATAGAGAGAAAAGATAGAGAACCTGTCCAGGATATCCAACATCGGTACAATAGAGATTCCAGAGAGAATGGGGAAAATTGGATGGAGGAAATAAAAAAAAAAATCTGAGTCGATCTGAACAGGCACTTCCAAATTCAAAGTGATCACCATGAGACCGGCATAATGGATGAAAATAGTGCCAACACTCGAACCCTGAGGATAAAAGAAGTTCCCATAAGCTTTCAGAAGACAAAAATGAGGTCACCTGCAAAGGAAAAAAAAATCAAAATAGCATCAAATTTCTGAACAGCAGCAGTGGAAGCTAGAAGACAATGGAGCAATACTTTCAAAATTCTGAGTATAATTACTTCTTACCTAGAATTGTATAGCCAGCCAAGCTAGCAATCAAGCGTTAGGGTAGAATAAAGACATTTACAGACACATACACTCTCAAAAACTTCTACCTACTGTGCACATTTTCCCAGTAAAACTACTGGAGGATGTGTTCCACCAAACGAGAGAGATAAACAAGAAAGATGGAGAGATGGCACCAGGGGAAGCAGAAGATCCTATGGAACAGACAAGTGAAGAGAATCCCCACAGTGATATTCACCAAGATTCCCAAAGGACTGCTGTGCAACAGGCCAAGTGAGTCTAGATGAGCAGGTCAGAAAACTCCAGGAGAGATTCCTTTAAGAAGATGAAATTCAGAAAAAATTAAATGTGTTTAAATTTACTGAGAAGATTTTTATAACCCTCACAAATGAGAGAGGTTGGGGTAGAATAGGATAAGAACCTAGAAAACTGAGTAAAAAGACAATTGCAAGGCAAACAAAAGGGAAGGAAAAGCAACCGTAGTATACCACATGACTCATCTGAGCAGAGAAATTACATAGTCTTAATAAAGTAACACTGTATATCAATCTAATGAAAATTACAATCCAACTATGTTGGAAGAAAAGCATTTGTGTATGTGGTGGTGGGGTGGAAATCAGTAAAAGAGATCTAAATTCTCCCGTTCCATGGTAGCAAGGAGGAAGATAAGCATGTCATTTGGAGATAAGGAAGGAAATACCAAAAGATGTAGCTAGAAGTACTGAAAGCAGGTGCCTCTAGGGAGCAGCAAATACGTGTTTGCGTGCATGTGTACATGTGTGCATGTGTATGTGTTTTGGGGAGGATAGAACTGCTCTTTAACTTATATGCATATGTAACTTACTTACAGTCAAAAATGAATTTATAAATAAGAAATATCCCATTATCTTCCAGAAAGAATATATCCAATACTTGAATAATTAATTACTTTACCTGGAAAAAGGCGCATTCTGAATACTTCTTCCAAATCGTCTCTGATCTGGGCTTATTCTGACAATATTTTGCATACATCTGAAAATCATCCTTCTGTGATAAACAGCAAATTCAAACATATTACCAATTTGTGAACATGAACTTTTGTCATCAAGAAAGGCTGAGCAAGAATAAGTATGGCCAAGCATCCCAGGGAATGTGGCCTAAAGGGCCCGCTGTACCAGCAGCCAGTCAGGAGCCCTCTTTGTATTCCAAGAACAGCATGTTCATTGGACCTGGTGGAGGGACACATAATTATCCAAGTGGTATCAGACCTTCCACTTACCAAGCTTGAGACTTAGATGAAGAAAAGCCTTCTCTGTCTCATCTATAAAAACAGACTATTTTTTCATGACTGTAAGTTAATAAGGTACCAAGAAATATATTTTTCCCATGTTATTAGTCCCTCCATTCCCTAGTGAATGAACTACTGTAGCTAACTTCCACGTTAGAGCCAGTAGTCTTGGTTTATCACTGGGAAATTATAATTGTAGCATAACCCATCTAGGTATCCGCCCGTGCTATTCTCTCTTCATCTTTCTCTGACCCTCAGCTAACGGGCTACCTCCTACTTACTCTTTAACATTCATTTCATGAGCCATCTCTTGTATAAAGCCATTGTTTATACTCCCAGTCTGTGTAAAATACCCCTCTTCAGGGCCCCTATAGGGCCCTTTGTATATCTCTAATATAGTGCAACTCACTCTGTACACAATTAATGATTTCCCTGTTTTTATGCCTAAATTGTCTTGGGCTTGGCATCCACACTGCCTAGCACAGTGTTGGGTACATAGCAGGTGTTCAGTAGATGGCTACTGAATAAATGAACATATTGTCAGTAAACATTTATTAAATTAATACTGGTTACCAAGAACTCTGCTAATCTTAGGACAGATACAAAAATATATAGGATAGGAACCCTGGCTCTAAGGGCTTCCCTTCAAGTTGGGGAAAGAATTCATGTGTACATGTAAAGATGCACAGTAAATGTAAAATCTCTAATGAGGAATATAGACATTAATGTTCTACAGAATCCAAAGGGCATATGGACACTGTTGCTTGAGGAAGGTGGGGAAGCATTTGGTCACAGTTTAAATGTGTTTAAAAGTTAGAACATATTGAGAAAGGTAATGACACACAGTTCTTTCTTAGCCTTATTCTCTTCTCATTTTATAAACACTTTTTGCGATAAGGTATCTATTTTGAAGCTTTCAACAATCTCTACTGAACTGATTCCCAAATCAAGACAAAACTGATCTTTCAGGAAGAGGAGGAACTAGATAAGCAGGGAAGCATATGCAAACAATATTCTGAGAGAAAACTCTAATGGCGGAGAGGATGATCACTAACCTGGGAAGTCCACTGTACTAAGCATACTCTTGGGACACGGAGTAATAAGCCTCCCTGAATGATTTTGTTGAATAATAAGAATCAACATCTCTGCTTTTGTGAAGTTTCTGTGATAGATGCCTTGGTGGCTGAAAGCCTTAATAGATTCGATTCTAAGACTCTCCATGTTTGACAGGGGAACAACAAAGCATCTTTTAGCCAAAAAATTAACGAACCCCAGAATGGTTTTGCTAAGATGATCCCAACTGTCACATTTTCACAGTCAGGAGGGTCCCTTGATTCCTAGGATCACCCAGGGGTTAGTGGTCATTAGCTGAGCCATTGAAGCATTTGATACCACGTAATACAACAGGCATTTGCATGCTCTGGGTACCCCAGTGTGTCAGTTTCTGCAACAAAACTTGGTTTGGCATTAAATACTGGCTGGAGAGTTTCTAAAAACATACAAAGACATAAAAAAAAACAACATCCATCTTATCTCTAAATCTGTACTTATAAATCAGCTGCTATTTTGGTGGCCCATATTTATATATAGTTTTTAAAGAATTCAACTAACCCTTTCCAGGAAACAGGATCCCACTCTTTCTGGAGCATTAGTGCAATTTTCCAGGCTGCTCATGAAAATGCTGTGAAAATTTTAGAGAAAAAAATATAGTATGATTTCATGTGCAATATAATAACTGGTCAACAGCCCTTTAAATAATTTTATGAAAAAGAAATATTTGATTCAACAATTACATACCTGTTATGGAATTCATATATTTCTGCCATATTTCCAAAGAGAATGTCCTTTTTATTTCTCAGGAGAGGTGGCATAAGATCAAACATCTCTGGATTATCCATCTCTGCCCTATAGCCCTACCCAAAATAAATACATTTATGCATTTAAAAAACATTTGTATTCACATTTGATTGGGCCACCAAAGGTATAAGTGTAGAAGAATATATAGGGGATTTGTGGGTAAAGTTGTTTAAATTTTAACATTCAAATGTCTTATTTCCCAAAGTTATCCATGACTTTTTTTTTAGAAGGCAGGACAAGGAAGTCAAGGTTTTCCACTCAATAGGCAGAATAAAGTGACAACTCTGGGCCTTCAGGGTAGCTTGTAGTGTAGGAAACAAAATAGAATCCTAGTATGAAAAAAATATATTACAGGTCATCAACTTCTCCTTAAACTGGCAATGTGTTTAAGTTTTCCCGGACCAAATTAATATTGTGACATTTTTGTCAAATGAATACTATTATCCCACTCTCAGTTCTTTACATCATAATCTCTAAATAGCACCCTGGGGATAATTATAACAATCTGCTGTATCCCTAAGAGAACAGCTTCTCTCTTCTGTAATAAATTCTGAATCCATCATTCCCACTACTGAGGGAAAACTTGAATATACACATTTAACCAACATGCAGCCTCAAACAATAGAAGAAATGCCCACTGCTGCCATGTGACAACCGAGGGAGGAGACAGAAGATTATCCTACACTCTTTCTTGCTTCATTCAAGCAAGGGATCATTCAGGAAAAGATGGGAAAAATATAACTTGAGTCACTCACCAATAAAACAGTAAACAGCTCTCGAACGTACACCCTCTCAGTCTGTATCAGCTCATTTAGGACATGGCTAAAATGATAAGACCATACTTAGTTATTTTATTATTTGAGAACTATATTGTAATCTTTTAATTATTATTATAAATTGTCTAAGGTAGAAACAGTTAATGCATAAGGACTACCAATGGTTTGGGTTTTACCATCAAAAGATGAAATTTTTTTTAAGAAATGGGGTCTTGCTATGTTGCCCAGGCTGGTCTCGAATCCTGGCCTCAAGTGATCCTCCCGCTTCAGCCTCCCAAAGTGCTAGGATTACAGACATGAGCCACCACGCCCAGCTAAAACTACTTTTATGATTTCTAGACTAGGTATCACCCACAAGACTCTTTAAAATATATATATGAAAGAGAGGCCGGGCATGGTAACTCACACCTGTAATCCCAATGCTTTGGGAGGCTGAGGCAGGAAGATCACTTGAGACCAGGAGTTTGAGACCAGCCTGGGCAAGGTAGCAAGACCCTGTCTCTACAAAAAATAAAAAATAAATTTGCCAGGCATGGTGGTACATGCCTGTAGTCCCAGCTACTCAGTAGGCTGAGGCAGGAGGATTGCCTGAGCCCAGGAGTTTGAGGTTGCTGTGAGATATGGTGACGCCACTGCATTCCAGCCTGGGAGACAGAGGGAGACCTTGTCTCAAAAAAAAAAAAAGAAGAAGAAATAATACATATATGAAAGAAAGGGTGATCAAGGGTTATTATTAACTTCTAAAAATCCTTTATTTCTAACTCACTGAGAATCAATTTACTAAAAACTCACAAAAATCTATTCCTAAATGTCTGAGGCTTTATTTATTTATTTATTGACAGTACAATTTGAGCTTTAGTATCCTCCATTTTTCTCAAAAAATGATATTCGCACTTTAGGCACTATTTTTCCCTTTTCCCAATAATGTTCTGAGATGTTCTAAGACATGCAGTAGACACTGGTCTTTCCAAGTGTAGATTACACTTAAGTTTCTGTAATAATTTTGTTTACTGTCCCTGTAAAACATATTTTCCTTTCAATGTGATTTCCAAGTGACATCATATTTAAAATTCATTCTCCCTCTCCCCAATATAAGTAACCCATTTGATTTATCTTCTACCTTTGGCCTTTTTTCCCCTTTCTATTTCTTTTTTTCACATTTTAAAGCATTTAAGATTTAAAAGTTTTTGAATATATATATGTATGTGTATATATATCTCCATATGTCCCTATACAACTTGTTGCAAATACTTGCTACTTATAACTCTGTGATATAAAATTTAAAAGGTGGATATTTTTATATCCAGAATGCATTATAAAAGCGAATAAAATAATGATTATTAATATCTATAAAAACACTGTATACATCTATATAATCCTCTGTAGTTTTTGATGCACTGTCTCAGTCATTTTCACTTCTTTCTTTTTGATATTGCCAAAGGGTACAAACTTTTGGTTATGTAGGATGAATACATTCTGGGGATCTAATGCACAGCATGGTGACTGTAGTTAATAATACTGTATTGTATACTGAAATTTGCTAAGAGAGTAAGCTTAGCTGTTCTCATGACAAATATAGAGGTAACTGTGAGGTAACAGATATATTAACTAACTTGATTATGGTAGTCATTTCCCAATATATACATATATCAAAGCATCACATTGTACAATTTAAATGTGTACAATTTTGTCAATTATAGCTCAGTCAAGCTAAAAAAGTGATTGATATGCTAATCACCTTCATTTGATCATTACACATTATATACATGTATTGAAATACACTGTACATAAATATGTACAATTAGGCCGGGCGCGGTGGCTCACGCCTATAATCCTAGCATACTGGGAGGCCGAGGCGGGTGGATCGCTCGAGGTCAGGAGTTTGAGACCAGCCTGAGCAAGAGTGAGACCCCGTCTCTACTAAAAATAGAAAGAAATTATCTGGCCAACTAAAAATATATATAGAAAAAATTAGCCAGGCATGGTGGCGCATGCCTATAGTCCCAGCTACTCGGGAGGCTAAGGCAGTAGGATCAGCTTAAGCCCAGGAGTTTGAGGTTGCTGTGAGCTAGGCTGACGCCATGGCACTCCCTCTAGCCCAGGCAACAGAGCGAGACTCTGTCTCAAAAAATAATAATAATAATAATAATAATAATAAGAGCAAAGAAACTAAAAAAAATAAACAAAAATCTTCATTTTCTTTTCCAATCTATGGGGAAAAAAAGAGGAGATGAAAATTCTGAAAATGTCTAATTTTCCTCAAGTCACATAAACTGACCACAGGTCTATTTAGCCAGGCCTAAATCCAGGATTTCTGACACCTGCACTAGAGCTCTTTTTATCACACCCAGTAAATACCCATTCCGCAAACTCAATATTCTAAGCACATTGGCCTTGAACATTGAACCAGAGACCCCTACAGGTAGATGAGCATGTGTGTTTATATTAATAAAGAAAAAAAGAATACTTCTTTAAAACATCCAAGCTATTAGCATCATCCAAACTGGGGGATTGACCAGAACTTCTCTGCTCCCGGCAATCATGCACCACTTCAATCTGAAATAATGAAATTAAAAATTAAATTAGCATCTATGTAGGGAAAGTTCTTCTTCAAGGATATCTAGCTCAAGTTAAATTTACTCTAGGTCCTAATTCTGCAGACAAATTGGAAAATAACACTATGGTTTTTCTCAAAAATAACTTTGATATGTACTAGTAAAAAATTATTTGAGTTGCCTAAGATGACAGACTTAAGATACTAATTAGAATTATGTTATACATTAGTTTTTCATTTATTTGGCACTCTTGGGAAATAAGATTCATTCATTAAAAGTTAACTTTCCAGATAACTAAAGTTTATTCATTGAAGAATCAAAATAGCTTTTAAACCACCATGATTTTTCATGGAAATCTTTCTAGAAAATATTACATGCATCCTTGAATTCTTTCCTCAAGGACACACAACATAATTGATCCTTTTTCTAATGACTGACTCAGTGGCATCACCGTAAACTTGAATACGATAAAATTTAATGATGCACTCCAGGCCTACTAAGACCTGAAGAACTGTCTATTCTTTCTCAAAATAGCTATTAACCTGTACATCTCTGTCTCTACTCTCTGCCACATGTCTATTGTTGCTATAAATGGCCTCCCTGATCCTAAAGTGCTGCTTTATTTTGCAGATTCCGAAGAACTTGTACTAGCCTACTGAGTGAACTGCATGGGATTTGTGATGGTTATTTGCTCTTAAGAAGCATTTGAAATATATTTCTGCAATACCAGCTGTATTGGACAGCCAAGCTTACCTGACCTCCAAGTCAATGTAGTATTGCTTTATGACAACTGAAACCCAAAATGAATACATGGTGGAAAGGAACAAACATTTATTATGACATTCTATATATTAGGCAGGTACCGTCCTAGGTGTTTAGCACACATCATTATATCTAATCCTCACAGCAATTCAGCAAGCTATGGCATTCTTTCCCCTATTTTAAATATGGGAAAATTCAGGCTCACAGAGATTTAGTAACATAGCCAAGGATGCATACTTAGTAAGTGATAAAACAGAGTCAAGCCCAAGGGTCAAAGCCCATAGTCTCCTACCTTTACCATGCTCCCTCATTCAGGGTATGCTTTGATTTGTTATGTCTGGCAAATGTACCAACCATTATCATCATTTTAATACTATAATGAAAACTAAAAATACTGCATACTCCACTTAACAGATAGGTACGCACCATTTACTCCTAACGGGTTTCTGAAATACAGGTGCATAAAGATGTGAAACATAAATGGATACTTTTAAATACCTACGGATAGTGCAAATTGACTTGAATTGGAAGAATGCAGTTTGAAACTGTTTACCAGCTATAACCCCACCAAGAAAATGTACAGAGCCACAGCCTCATTGTTTTTTCTCTGGGTATATGCAACTGAATAAATCCATATAGAGGAATGCTAAAGTGTCATGACTTGAAGCTAGAACCAAAAAACATGTAAGACTATGGAATTCGGCATTCACCCTGTTTCCTTCTTGAAACCAGAAGTGTGACTGTACAATATGATAACCAAGTCTCGTACATCAGTATAGGCCATTCACTAGGCAGCTAACAATTATATTAAAAACTTTTTATACAGCCAGTAAGTGATGGAACTGGGATTAAAAGCCAGGCAGTCTAGTTCTACAATTTGTAGAACATTCTGCCCCCTTAAAAACATGCTCTTGTCTTTATTCACCATAAAAGCACACAAAGAAAATATAGGATCTTGTGGTTATGATGAGGCTAATGCCCTGCAGATACCAGACTATCATGGATAACTGAGAAGGAAGGAATCTTGTATCAATCAAGAAACAAATGGACCCGACGCAATGGTGCTCGCCTGTAGACCCAGCTATTTGGGAGTCTGAGGCGAGAGAACTGCTTGAACCCAGGAGTTCCAGGCTGCAATGAGCTATGATAGTGCCTGGGATTAGCTACTGCACTCCAGCCTGGGCAACACAGTGAGACTTCATCTCTAGAAAAATTAAAAAAAAAAAGAAATGAATGGATGTCTTTTTTGAGCTCAGAGTAAGCCTCCACAAGGTCCATTAGAACCTTTCCTCTGTGCTTCTTACTTTGCAGGACTGGAATCGCTTGTGAAAGAAAGCTCCTTCTGTAGAACGGTGCGACACTTATTTAGATCTATTCAGGTGAATGTGGGTGGTAGTAAAGAGAAGCTGAAACTTATATGAGATGTTCTACAGAAATGATTCTGAACTCGAGCCAGGACTTGAGAAACTGCTCATATTGAGAAGCTGGCATATCTGGAGATAAGCCAGTAAGGCAGTTAGACACAATGCAGCAGCAGCTTTTTTTTTTCCTTTTAGAATAAATAGGCTTTCAAATACACCGTATTAGCATAGTGAATGAAAAATATGGTTTAAGCTCCCATACCGACTCCGCAACTACAGCAATAAAGTCAATTTTGAATTAATTAATGATATTTACTTTTAAGTTGCTCTGATTTTGTCTCCAAGTCTTCTTCCCTGGTAGAGAAATATGAAAGAAGAATTTCAAACCAGAATTAAAGACAGCACTTTTAATGAAAACACATGTATGTTTATTAAATAGAGAGTTAATATTCCAACATGTTCATATTAGTATTTTTAAATCACACTACAGAAGACAGTGATTGGTTAGACCTATCTACCTGATTTCAACTTCTTACTGAGCATGATTTTGCTACGTACTCGCCCATTCTCTCATTCATCAAACATTCACTTCCTTGCTGATCGTGCAGCTAGCTGTTAGTGCTGATAATTATTTGCATATTTAGTGTTCTCTCTGACACATAAAAATTTAATCAGATTGTAGCTCGTTGACTAACTGAATCAAAAAGAATTTTGAAAAAATTCAAAATTTAACCTAGCAATTAGAGCATCTAACATTTATCTGGCACTTCCTACATACTAGGCACTGTGCTAAGTGCTATGCATGCAAATTCTTTTTTAATCCTCAAAACCACCCCTAAGAGGTAACTAATGACTTCTATCCCCACTTTATAGATAAGGAACTAAGGTTAATATCTCGTCCTAAGAATCAGAAGTAGTATTCAAATCCACATAGTGTACTGTCAGAACACATGGTTCTAACGACTATATAAAACATTTCCAAAGCATGATAAAATGCTTTTAAAAACTTCATAAAAATTCAAAGCTTTAACCTTTATTTTTTTTAAATGTTCGGTTTACAAAGAGTGAGCCACTGTACTATTAAGCAAGGAATTCATATGTTCTTACAAAGCCAAGGGCATGGTCCAATCAAAGACTAGATTGTTTAAGTTCCTAATTCTCAGGGCTGCTGAAAAGGCTGTCACACCCACACAGGCGGAATGGGTCACCTTGCCTCGTGAAAGGAACATACCTTTTGTTCTTCCCGCCTCTGCAGGAGCCAGCGTCAGGCACACTCAGGGAAAGGATGTGCTGTTACGTTCCCTCGACTCTACACTTCACTTTCTCACTTATTAAAATATATTTTTATATCTAAACTTCATGTTTATATAATCATATATAAATTATATTAAACTTAGTGGGTATTGCCACATAAAATCAATTTCTCAAGAAATACTGATGTGCCCCATTTTAAAGAAACCTGGTACACAGAGATTCAAATTTATTTCTAAAGGTAACTTAGGGAGCAATTATTAGTTTTGCTAATTAATTCTTTGCAAATACATTAAGGCATGCAAAAGGAATGTATACACAGCTTATGAGAAACACATCTTTTTCTGAAAAGCAAGGTAGATGTATTCATTCTTTCAACAATGGAAATACATATAAAATGACTGAGTGCCTACACTATAGGCTAAGCTCTGTGCTAGGGGTTACAAAGATGAATTGCACACATTCCCTGCCCTTACAGAGCTTTCAGTCTAGCAAGAGAGTCAGAAAACAGACAATTACACTAAAGCTGAGAAGAAATATGGGCGTGGGGGGGGGGGCGGCACTTATTATCACATAGCATGAACACCTAACCAAACAGGAGTGCAGGAGAGGAGGAGAGGCAGGGAGGACAAGCTTACCTAAAGGAAGTGGCCTAGAGACAGGAAATCTGATGGAGGCATAGAAACTGGCAAGGGGGAAAGGGAGAGGGAAAGGAATCGTGCTCCAGATGGAGAACAATACATGCAAAGTCTACAAGGTAAGATACCTAGGAAAAGGAAGAGAAAGTGGGGAGATGGGGAAGACAGGGAAACTGTTGCAGTTGTCAAGGCACCAGATGATGTTAGCTTGGACTAGAAGTGGTAGTAAGGATGGCAGTGGGAATGGAAAAACATGGATGGATTTGAGAGGTAAACTTAGTAGATGAAAATTCATACGACATGGGATTTTTCTGACCAGAGGTAGGACATGTATGAGAAGGAACAATTAAGGTCCCAAGTTTGGGCAACTAGGGAAATCACAGTGCTATTCGCTTAGATGAGGAAGACAGGAAGGTTTACAAGAGAGATGAGTTAATTTGGTGTATGCTGAGTTTGAGTTCCCTATGGGAAATTCAAGGAGACAAATTGTTGGCCGGGCGCGGTGGCTCAGGCCTGTAATCCTAGCACTCTGGGAGGCCAAGGCGGGCAGATCGTTTGAGCTCAGGAGTTCGAGACCAGCCTGAGCAAGAGCGAGACCCCGTCTCTACTAAAAATAGAAAGAAATGAGCTGGACAACAAAAAATATATATAGAAAAATTAGCTCGGCATGGTGGCGCATGCCTGTAGTCCCAGTTACTCAGGAGGCTGAGGCAGGAGGATCGCTTGAGCCCAGCAGTTTGAGGTTGCTGTGAGCGAGGCTGATGCCACGGCACTCACTCTAGCCTGGGCAACAGAGTAAAACTCTGTCTCAAAAAAAAAAAAAAAAAAAAAAAAAAGGAGGCAAATTGTAAACACAGGTCTGATGCTTAGGAGACAGATCCAGGCTAGAGATACAGAGTTACATTTTACATTTTGCCCCTGTCAATGTCTCCCACTCTCAATAACTCCCCTCTGTATTCAACGTTAATTCAACAAATATTTGTTACACATCCTGCTAGGTGTCACGCACTATGTTAGGTACAGTATTATATTTGATGCCAAAAACAACAAAAAAAAACAGTTTGACTCATTTTTATGAAAAACTAACACTTGTGCTTTGAATTGACCAAATTTTATAAATTTGGCTTAGCAATTAAAATATTTAAGTAATTGGAACAGATTGTTATTAATACAATCCCCATTACTCACAGAGCAATAAGGTAAAATGAACAAGGTTTGTAGCATAAATAATACTTTGATTTGATTCACAAACCATGATGGATAATGGTTAGAATCACTTATTCATCCACGCCACTTATTCATTAAGATGCCCTCTTCCTCATAAATAAATACATGAGGCAGTCTTAAACTCAAGAAAATCCAAGCTACTCCCAAAAAAATGTTGAATTGTGGATGACATGAGAGTCTCTAAAACAAAAGAAAGCCTGATTCATCTTAACATTACCAATTGTTTTTCTTTATTCTTTTTCAGGTGGTCATTTTATGAAAGATACTGAGATTAGAAGCATAATCTACTTTTTATACAGTTGTTTTCCAAGGTAAGTGTCATACTGAGAGAAAATAATGGATGGTTATTATGAAAAAAAAAAAAAAAAGGAAAAAGTTACTTGCAAGCAGAATGCAAGAATGAACTGCTACTGTTTTTAGATGCCAAACTGGTTTTTCACATGAACACAAACTCAGAAAATGTACTGGTGAAAAGTAATATAATAAAGATGGGTACCTTTCGAAAAAAGTTTACATGCTTGAAAGAAAGAGTATCCAACTCCCACTGCAGAAAGAAAGTGTAACGCCATTAAATAAGAATATCAGAAAGAAAAAAAAGTGAAGCAATGCAAAACAAAATGTACTCTGAGTGACTACTGACTTGAGTGGGTCTTGGACAGTCTCCTCAAAACCCTGTTCCTCAACACAAGGTGTGCCACTTCAAGAACACCTTCAGAAGAGCTGAGTTTGTAGAGGGCTATTAAGAAGCTTTAACTGGAGGAAAGGGATAGTCCAGTTTATTATTTCTTATAGCTTCCAGTCTATTTTTTTTGTCTTCACAACAAAGTGAAGTTAGCAGGTATTGTTGTCCCTATTTTCCAGATCAGGAAACAAACAGAAGTTAAGTGAACTGCCCAAGGTCACACAGCCAGTAAATGGAGCCAGAAATCTGAGTTCTGTATTCTGCTCAAGAATATTAACCTGTTCCATTTTTATTCTTGTGGCTATTGGTTTTTATCCCCTTATTGTTTTTTATTTTGTTCTTTTTACTCTTTTATTCCAGCATCTTCGATCTATCTTCATATAGTCAGTATTATTCATTTAAGACATTGTTTATAGTTTTATTTGTGAGTATATCTGTATATTTCATAAGCATTAACTATATAACTTTCATCACCTTAGCCTCGTTATCTGATTTCATCACCTCTTTGTGATCTGATCCATGCTAGGGATGAGCTATATTTTTATGCTCATTATCCTTGGCTGAAGCTTCGTCTGAATTTCAAAGCAGTTCCCCTGCACTAATGAAGTCTCTGATTCTATTTAGATCAGAGAAACTGAATTTAGTCCCCTGTTCACCCATTCTACTAACTTAGGGCCCCAAAGACCAAATTACTCTCCCCAAAGAGGCAGACCCAAAGGCAACTTAAGAGAACCCATAAGGCAATAGGGCCATCTAATTTCCAAAATAGTTCAACACTGTTATGAGGACAATTATTTTTCCCATAAAACTTTGAAAACAAATAGATATTACATGGTTAAAATTAGTCTATAATGATTAAAACTAGAAAATGAACTCTGTAATGGTAAATTACCAACAAAATTAGTTACCAGCACCTATTTAGAAAAAGCAACCCATTGTATTATCTAAGCCATTTACTGAGCAGAAACTTATCAAAACCAAGTAACAGTTTATCTAGAGTAGTAGTAAATATGTGTGTGTGAGCATATGCATATATGTGTAAACCAATTTCATATGCTTTCCTCCACCTACTGAAGAAAAGTGTGAGTTTGACGCTGGTAAAATATTCATACTCATTTTCAAGGCCAGAGTACTCAGTCCTGAGATGTTCATCATTCTGTATTATACTGTCTACTGTGTTCTATTACCATCATGTCAATCTGTCTCCTACCTTGTGCAATAGAATTTAAATTAAACATAACTAAAGATGCTGAAATAAAATTTTAATTTATCACCAATGAAGAATGAATTCAGTATTTATATCATGAGTAACAAGGTAAACAATAGCAATAAAAGAGAAAGTGAATGTAATAAATTTTACCATGTTTAGATGAAAAAAATGGAGCTCTAGATCTGATCAAATTTTCGGGTGTAGGTACCACAAATGGGATTGGCCTCACATGCTTGTCCCTCAGGTTCCTGAAACCAGCCTGCTGGTTCTCAAATATACTTCGAATATGTTCAAGCTTGAGTTGTATAGTCTGCATTTGGACCTGCAGGTTGCATGAGAATTCTATGAAACATTTTCTGAAATGGGGTCATTACAAACCCTATTACATTTCTCAAACAGTCAAAAAAGCTTTGGAGTTTAAAATATAGCTAGAAGTAATTTAGGAAAGTAACAGAAAACAGATTGATGTATTATCTTCACTCTTCACATGGCTATAAAACCAAGATCTCAACCAAAACAACCTGAGGAAAAAATTTACCAAGTGGTCATGAAATTGGTCACTGCATACAGTGATTTCCCCCTTGTTGGCTGGAAGGGATAATGGCTGGAAAAGAAGGCATATTACCCTTTGTGGTTTAGCATGAGAAAGCCACCAAGTTATAACAACAATCAAATGAGTAACATTGGCATAGTACTTTGTTACATTTTACCCTATAGGACCCTCTCTTTATACTTCCCTATGTTGTAACAGGCTCCTCAGCACCACCCTCTGCCTCTCCTAGGTGCTTTGAGGCAGCTAGAGTTAAGCTTGGTTGCTTCCAGGGAATCACTTGGTTACTGCCATGACCATGTTTCTGATTTCCTGGAGCAGCTCCTAGGATCTTCAATTAAACATGGGTTTAGACACTGCTCCAACTACACATTTTAAGAGCATAAATAGCATCACAAATTTTCTCATCTCCAATGTGAAGAGAGTCCTTCATGTCATGTCCAAGAAGGGAGTACGGAACTAACCTACAGCCCTCTACCCTGCTGACACCAACTTTTCTGCCTGTTCCCCCTTCCTCAAGAAGACTCAGATCCTATTTTTACCCCTTCATTCTCTGAGTAGGAAAGCCACATCTACGTCCACAGAGCATCTGTTAGTGGTCACCGCAGCACAAAGGAAAAATGTTTGAGGTACAGTGCTCTTGACTAGGTCCAACATTCTAGAACAGCTTTGATCCTTTCTCTAAGGATGTGAAAGAAAATACGTGCGAGAGCTCCCAGAATGTGAAGAGTATAAAAGCAATGGAGTCAGAGCTCAAAAAGGAAATTACTCTTCATTATATAGCAAGCTTACACCTTTGGATTCTTTGATGCTTGACAGTGGCACTACTGTCCCCCTTAATCCTTAAGAGGGCCGAGTATATGCAATCCAACATAAAGTTAGCTATGAGGCAGTAAAACTCTTACCCACACTACTGCCATTATTTTGTAATTTGTGTATTTAAAAGTTAAAAAGTTTCCTACCTTGAGTTCAGGAGATAACATTACATCAAATTCATACTGTAGGGTTTCAGGATCATAGTTTATAAAGGGTACAGCCATTTCAAGAAAGTGTTCAATGTCTTGGAGGGCTTTCTGAGCATCTTCTTTAGACTGAAACTTATCTATTTCCTGATTAGCTAGAAGGCACTCCCCTTCATCACAGCACTGACGAGCCTGGTGAGAAAATCAAGAAAAATACCATGAATGCATAAAGAGGAAATATGTTGGCCCATTAAGAGAGTGGTTATCAGCCCTGGCTTCTGTGAGTCAGAATTGTTTTCAGAGCTGTTAAGAAATAAAGATATCTGGGTTCTGCCCCCAAAATTCTCATTCAGTAGCTGTGGGCTATAAGCTGGGCATTTTTACTTTCACAGAGCTCCACAGGTATTGCTGTCGCACGGCCAAGGGTGGGGAGCACTGCATTTATTTCATAACAAGTAATTTATTCTCCAGCAGGAGTCCAACTATCATCTCAAAACTAACACTTTTAGTTGCATGTTATTTTCCCAAAATCAATAACTGAAATACGAAACTCCTAGCAAAACATAAAGTGTAATATAAACACTTGATGACTGCCAAGGACAAGAATAAAGGTTTCTTTACCAGAGATGTACAGACTGAAAATGTTTATGTTCAGATGTGATGTCTATAAGTGATACTTTTGTTTTACATTCCACCGTTAAGACTAGATCTGTGGAGCAACCTGTCAATTTATTGCCTAATCATGGAAGGGGTCATACCCACAAGCCATGGAGGAATATTTTCTAGTGGCAGTTTAATTTTTTAGTTCTATACTATGAAACATGGAAGGAGTTTCAGGCTTTTAGAAAAATGTACTGTGGGACTTTAAAAGTATTCTGAGTACAAATTGTCACCAGTAGAGGCTTGAGACATGTACCCAAAACGTTACCAGCACAATCCCAATATGTAGAACAGAGAGTGCAAAATCCATACTATACTGGATCTTCCATAAATAGCACATAGGTAGATGGATTGAAAAACTGTAATTAAACTCAGTCCTTCAGACTTCTTACAAATTTAATTCCAAAGCTATACCAGACCCTGACCCCTATAACCTCTGAGAAGATAAAAGATGTACCATGGGGCATAAGGACAGAGTATTTCAGGCCAGGAGGACCCAGGGAAAAAAATGTATATTCTTTTTCAGAAATGGATCATTTCCCATCACACTACCTGCTGGAGGAGTTTATGCATTTTGAAGGTCCTGCTGAGGTGTATCCGTTTTGCTTTGATCTCATTAACCAAAATATCAGAAAGGTAACGTAGCTCATTGCACCTCTGGCAAATTAAATCAAGTGCATAATGGTGATTTGCAGCAAGCCTGTGTCCATGTAATACCACAAATCGGGCCTTTGCTAACAGATCCTGATTTTAAGAAAGAAAGGAAACAATGACTGAATGATCTTTGTATAGAAGAAAAATGAAGAAAATAATTAAGAAGCAAATTGTTTGAGCAAGGTAGATATATTGACAAAAATACAATTTGACATCACACTTCTACAGGCTGCAAAAAAAAAATAAAAGCTTACAGTTCCAATAATTAGCTGCAGCAGCGATATCATCAGAAGCTCATGCATTTCTGGTTCCAGAAACTGAAAATTAACCATCCTGCCCAGAATGTGGATGAGATTTGTTTCTCCTGGTATGTATGGATTTAGAACAGAACCACATATGTCAAATGAGGTACACACCAGCCGAATGAAAACTAATGTATTTCATATCATC
Source organism: Lemur catta (assembly GCF_020740605.2). Classification (NCBI taxonomy): domain Eukaryota; kingdom Metazoa; phylum Chordata; class Mammalia; order Primates; family Lemuridae; genus Lemur; species Lemur catta. Next base: position 38,443,165 of record NC_059155.1, read on the forward strand.
TTGGCCCGAGAAATCTTATCGGTCATCATGCACCTGATGTGAACATCACAGGGTTTCCATGTCAAAAGGGGTCTTAGTGGCCTCCACTCTGTCAACTGCTGACTCCCCCCGCCCCTGTGTAGTAACTGAAACATAGTGCAAGCTCAGGAAATGTCTGTCAAGGTAAAATAAAGAAAACTGAAGACCAGAAGGAAGACGTGACTAGCCTATCTAGCTAGTAGGAAAACCAAGATTAAAATGAGGAGTTGGCCGGGTGCGGTGGCTCACGCCTGTAATCCTAGCACTCTGGGAGGCAGAGGCGGGCGGATTGTTTGAGCTCAGGAGTTCGAGACCAGCCTGAGCAAGAGCGAGACCCCGTCTCTACTAAAAATAGAAAGAAATTATATGGACAGCTAAAAATATATATAGAAAAAATTAGCCAGGCATGGTGGCGCATGCCTGTAGTCCCAGCTACTCGGGAGGCTGAGGCAGGAGGATCGCTTAAGCCCAGGAGTCTGAGGTTGCTGTGAGCTAGGCTGATGCCATGGCACTCGCTCTAGCCCGGGCAACAGAGTGAGACTCTGTCTCAAAAAAAAAAAAAAGCAAAACGAAGAGTTGGTGTTTAAGGGGTATAGAGTTTCAGTTTTACAAGATGAAAAAGTTCTGGAGATCTGTTGCACAATGACGTGAATATACTTAACACTGCTGAACTGAACACTTAAAAATGATTAAGATAGCAAATTTTATGTTATGTTTTTTATCATTAGAAATTAAAAATAAAAAATATCAAAGCCCCCCCCACCCCAGTTTCCAAGCCAGTTTGCCTTCTCTTTCTATTATACCATAAGGATATGTAAATTGCCCCACAATCACAGTCATCTACAAGCATAATTCCGGAACCAGTTACCACAACTTCTGCCTCTCAATTTTTGTTTGTACATGCTTGTGGTTCACCCACAAATCTATTTGTTTGCTGAGAATTCCTCTTTAAAAGCACAGCCTTGCTCTCACATACAAGACAGGAGAGCAAAGCTAGGGTTTAAGTATTACAGCTATGAGTCCATAAGCTTCAAGACTAGCAGGTGTAAGTACTCTTTTGAGTACTTACTATACATCCCAGATGCTGTGCTAGATGATTTATATACATCTAAATGAATCCTCACAATTGTTCTGCAAAGTAGGTCATTTTATTACCAATTTATAGATGAGGACATTGAGGCTTAGAAATCAGTTTACCTGAGGTCACACAGCTAGTAAGACTAAGTAGATCTGTCTGTGAGTCTACATTTGGTTCAGCTGCACGTATCACATAGTGGGCATTTAAGGAATTATGTTCTTGTATGTTCCCGTCATTTCTAAGCAACAAATATCATTCTGATAGACATTTTTCTAGCTTCTCCAAAATGATTTTATGCTCTTTTTTCCTACTGGTGGGCTTGAAACAGTTCACACCCTTATCTCAGAGGGCTCATTTCCAACTACATGACATATGTGCAGTGTTACCCCTGGCCCACATGGAACTACACAGAATATAGACTCCTATCATGGTGCCTACAGTACAGAATACTGCTGTGAGAGATTAATAGTAAGGGTTTGTACTGCCTAGTCCCACTAAAATATAATCACTCTACTCCATAAATATAGCAAACTTCAAAAACATAATCTTACCTGAGAGTTTTCATCTAAGTTTTCCAACTTTTTTATTTTTTGTTTTACTTGAGCTATATTCCCTGTTACATCGGCCAGCTCTGCTTGCTGGTTTAATAGAAATTCAATTTCAGTCACGAGCTAAAAATAGGAAATAAAGAGATTTTAAAACATACAAATTCTTAAGCCTTTTCCCTTTATGATCAAGTTTTATAGGAAATGCTATTAAATAAGAATGCCAATATGGAAAAATATTTTCAGTTATTTTATTCACAAAAATAGATATAATAAACACACTCTTAGGTATCAGTGTGTTCTCATGATTTATAAAAGATCACCATGTACAAGTGCAGGTATACATATGTGGACATGCATTTGCATGTATGTATACATGTAAGTATGGATATGTGTGTATACATGTATAGATAGTCACCAGGTCTAGCGTGAGTGGTCCTAGAAGCAAAGACCGTCCAGCAGCAATGAGCACACTTGGCACCCAGATACTGATCTTTAATACTATTTCCCAGGGGGAAAAAAAAACAGGGCTCCTCAGGGAAATGGCTGATAAGTACCAGGGCTGAGGCAGAATAAGTACAAGATTAGCTTGGAATATCTCTTTATACCAGAAAGTAAGTAAGGGAATTTTAAAAATTGTTGGAACATGTCACAAGGATATAGTAGCAGTTTGAAACACCAAAATAGTTAAGAACATTAATGAATTATAAGCCATCAAAAAACTAGGAATCTATGAATTAAACAAATACATGGGGAGAAGGGAAGGCCCTTCCTTCAGTAGAATGCTTAGTAGGGACTGGTAAACGTGGATGGACACTGACCCTGAACAATCATCACTTTGCAACCATCATAGTAAAGACTGGTCCAAGCAAAAATCATCAACTAATACTCAATCTATGGGGAAATTTTGATGAGGAGCAGGATATTTGCATGACCTTAAATTTTCTCCCGACACATTTCTCACTAGTTACAAGTGTGTGGGGGGAGGGGGGGGGTAACTTTACATTGGAGAAATTTAAGAACATCCTGAGTAATCAAAATCCACATCAATAATGAGGGGCAGGTGGGCATCATTTACCTCTAGATGTGATACCTCGAGAAAGGCACATCACTGATGTGGTATTCTAGCTGGTTATACTACTAAATATAACCATGAGAAGTTAGCAAACTCTACATGAAGAACATTTTATTTCAAAAAGGACTGTATTCTTCAAAATGTCAGCGTCAAAAAAGACAAAGGCCTTGGAAATGTTCTCTATTCAAGGAGACTGAAGAGATATGACAACTTCATGCAAGACTGGCCCCTAGATAGGATCCTGTTCTGGAGTAAAAAGAAATGCTATAAAAGACTTGATCGAGTCAATTGACAAAATTGGAATATCAATGGCAGATAATATAAAAGTATTGCATAATTGTTAAATGTACTAAATTTGACAACTGTACTGTGGTTATGTAAGACAATATTTCTATTATTAGAAAAAAACAAGTATTTAGAAGGAAAGGGCCATCATGTATATAACTTACTCTGAAATGGGTCAGAAAATACATTATTTGTCAGAAAGATATTATCTGTATATATACATATATATATATATACACATATATAAATATATATGAGGGAGGGAATAGAAATGATAATGCAAATGAGACATTATCAATAAGTGAATCTGGGGAGAAGGTATGTGGGTGTTTCCATTTTTCTTACGTTTGTAACTTTTCTGTGAGTTTGAATTTCCAAATAAGTTTTTGTTTTTTAAAAAAATGTAAGCTCCTAAACATACAGGACCTGTCCACATCACTATGAGATACAGCCCATGCCAGTGAGGTTACAATCTAAGACAAATAATACTGATTAAAGATAGCAATCAATGACTTGGGGAAACAGAACACAACCACAGGACAAGAATTTAATATGGATACAAATTAACATGTAGGTATATGCACAATATCCAGGAAAAGTGCTATTTTGTGTGTACTCAGTTGGCGGGGGCAGAAACACAAATAACTGAAAGGACCAAGAACAATTTGATCTATCCTTTCCTTAAGGACCGTTTCATGGAGAACATGGTATTTCAAAAGCTGTTTGAATCAAAGCAGGGAAAGGGCTGGTAGTGACTGAGCTCTATGTCCAGAATGCAGTGTTTCTCCCAAACCTAATTCTGCTACAGCAAATGAAATACCAAGCAAGCAAGCCATTCATAGGCAAGAAACAAACTGAGCACATGCAAGAGAGAAAAGTGAGTTTTCCTTGGTAAAGTCCACACTATGAAAGATACTGTGAAGAACTTGAACATGACTGCAAAAGAAATGGAAGAAACTAAATCTATGTGCCTTGACTATATATGATATTTTCCAGGAAGGTCCTACTGGAATATTCTTGTAATCATTTATATGTAACTAAACTTGATTTAATTTCATCTGTCAGGTTTTACATAGAAATAAATTCCTGGATCAGAAAAAAAGTTTGTTAGATCATATTAAATATGATCAGCACAGGGATACGATATTTAAAAACCAAGAAGGAAGTTGGTATTATTTTCTTAGAATGCTATCCCATAGCCTGAATGTACTTTAGACCTACAATAAATCTGAATACAAACCTCAAGGTACAGAGAAACCTTGTCCCTGTCATATATGTTGGCACTTAAGTACTTGCTCATAGGAAATGAGTGAGACAAACAAGTAGAAGTCTTGGAATTTTAGTGGTGGTTTTCTTTAGTCTAAATCAAGGTTCACTTATACTTGCCTCCTTTTGTCCTCTCTATAAGCATAAACGGGCATCTTGCAAGACTGGATTTCTGATGATCAAGGAGTAAGAAACTCTGGCATGATGAAAAGAAATGTATAAAGAAATGTTTTAACTGACCTCTTGAAAATCCTGCTCAAACTTCCATAGTTGCAGATACTGCTCCATTTTTAATTGATGTTTTTCCCAAAATCCATCAAAAGCTATTTCCATATCACGTACTTGAGTCAGCAATCTTAACAAAGAAAAGTCAAAGAGTTCCTCAAAAACCATCTGTTTTGTAAGTATGTAGATAAATCTGGTCTGGACATTAAGAATTACAGGAAAAGTCATAGCCTATGACACTTGGTTCACATAGAAACAATCAAAGTCCACAGAACCTCTTCTACAAGCAAACTAATCTCTGTGGGACAACCCAGGAAGATCTCAGATTTCCAGAGGTCCAGGAGTACTTTCACACTTAAGAGATTGCAGTAAAAATGTATGATTCCCTTTCAAAAATATAAAATAAGTAACTCTAAGCCAAAAAGGGAGTACTCACTTATTAATAGTTTGCCAGTCACCAGTTATTTGCTGACGACGTTCTAGTCTTGAACTGACAGCTTCTTCAGTGTCAGGCACTTCCAGATTTGTTAGCAGAATTTTTCCTTCTTTGGTTACAGCTGTAATATCATCCTATCCATAAGCAAAACAGGATGCATCAGCCAATTAGCAATCTCACCTGAATGATGTGATAAGACGGGAGCATACGCCCATAGCTCACTGAACAGAAATACCAGTCTAGAATGCCCTTTGCTTTCATAGCTATCTGATAAATCAAGGAATACTTCAGTACCACAGAATCCAAAAGTTGTGAGGACCCAAGAAGCCCCTGTCTTGGAGATGGATGTTGCAATCACAATTTTTATAACAGTTACAGGCAGGAGTATCATGTGCTCTGTTTTTAGCCTCTTTCTTACTGGTAGAAAGTTCCAATTCCTTCCATTCTATTCTGTTAATACTTTTAAAATGCTCAAATAAAGCAGTAGTAGCGCAATCAAGACTCACACTAGAAAGCATATAATTACAAATAATATTGAATGCATATTCAGATACAGTTAGATGCCTTTTCTACTTATCCCTAATTGTTACCAATCACTCCCTGCATTAAGTCTTATTTTACTTCACATTTGGACTTAGTTAATTCATCAGGAAGTATTTCTCTACTCAGAAGACCTTAACCTTAGAGAATGATCTAAGGACATAGACCTTCCTTAGGCATCTAAGGGTGATCTAAGACCTCCTTCAGGAGATCCAAGAGCCCCCTGAAATTGTAAGCCAAAGTTTGGGTGTACATGTATTTTTCTAGGAACAGGTTCTATGATACCACCACCAGTATGAGTAAGAACATAAACATTAAGGGCTTATATTTATGAAGTGCCAACTACGTAGCAAACATTGTTGTACATACATCACATACTTACCTCATTTCACCCTCACATCACCCCTACAAGGTATGCATATATCACCACCATCATCATCAGCCCCATTGTACAGACAAGGAAATTGGAACTCAAAAACGGTAAGCAAATTGGCCGGGCGCGGTGGCTCACGCCTGTAATCCTAGCACTCTGGGAGGCCGAGATGGGAGGATCGCTCGAGGTCAGAAGTTCGAGACCAGCCTGAGCAAGAGCGAGACCCCGTCTCTACTAAAAAATATAGAAAGAAATTAGCTGGACAACTAAAAATATATAGAAAAAAAAAATTAGCCGGGCATGGTGGTGCATGCCTGTAGTCCCAGCTACTCGGGAGGCTGAGGCAGGAGGATCGCTTGAGCCCAGGAGTTTGAGGTTGCTGTGAGCTAGGCTGACGCCATGGCACTCACTCTAGCCTGGGCAACAGAGTGAGACTCTGTCTCAAAAAAAAAAAAAAAACCCAGTAAGCAAATTGCCCAAGAACACAGTTTGTGAGGGACAGAGCTTTCTTTCCTTGGACAGAGTTTTGCTTTTAGATTGTAATTCAAAAATTCAGTTTCTTTTTTTAATTTAAACATATATCTCTACATAGCACTTGAATCTGCCAGCATGTCTATTATCAGATGAAGAAGACGAGTTATATATGGGTGCCTGGTGCTCATTCAGATGGTTCTTAAACTTTTTGAGGAAAGTGGATCCGAAAGTACTTGCTAATTGCCTGAACTGTGCCTCAGAATTCTTCACAACACAACATTCCAGAGAGAACTGGGTAGGAGAACAAAATCAATTTGCCATTTCTGGGCTACTGTAGAAAACATCAAGAACTAGTACTCTGCGGAGAAGAGAACTTGTAGTCAATTGTGCATTGTTGGCCTTGGTCACAATGCCAGTTCACGGCAGAGATGGGACATGAAACTACGCCTCCTGACTCTTCAGGTTCTCCTTCTCCCATTTCATGCTGTATCTGAAGTGGAGGTTAAAAGAGAGCACTCTTGATTCTCAGCCTTGATTTCCAAAGGAGAGGGCTTTTCCATAAGATAAAGAAAACAGTCATGCATTGCTTAATAATGGGGATATGTTCTGAGAAATGCGCCATTAGGTTTCATTATACTACAAACATTACAGTATACTTACACAAATCTATATGGTATAGTCTTATTACCCCTAGGCTACACACCTGTACAGCATGTTACTGTACTGAATACTGCAGGCAACTGTAACACAATGGTAAGTATTTGTGTATCTAAACATAGAAAAGGCATGACAAAAATTCAGTATTACACTCTTAGGGGAAAACTGTCATATATGCCGAAACACCTTATGTGGTGCACTACTAGGTTAAAAAAAAAAAAAAGACTGGAGATTTCTTACTCTGGAGCATCTGTAACTATTCTATTTACAAATAAACAACTTCTCAAGATAATGCACCATTTACAAAGGGGACACTTGGGTTCAACATACCCAATACATTCTTCTCTTATAAAGTATTATTTTTATAGTTTATATAAAAATGTCTTTTATCACCCCTTATGCAATAACCAGTGTGAAATGGACACACTAAACACATCTCTAGAAAAAGAAAAACCATGGGAAACTTTAGTTTGTCCACTCTATCAGACATACCTTCAACAGATGATACCTTTCAGCACGAACTGCCAGAATTTCTTCGATTGAAGGAATATCATCTGGTAGTTCTGTCTCAGCCAGTTCAGTTCCAAAGGACTGTAACATCTGAGCCATTTCCTTCACTGTGAGGGCAAAATTTTCTATAGCCTGCAAAGAGTCAGTGAATCTTTTAATTCAATGGGAACTCTGCTAGCTTATCAAAACCTGGATCAGTAATTGTATTTATTTGGGTATAACAGCAAACACATATACTATGAACTCTCCTCTGCTAGGGAAATTTGGCATTGCCCTTGGCAATCAACTCCAACTTTGCATCTAGCCTCTAAGAAACCAAAGCAATGTTAAGAGTCTTCCTAAATGTCTTTTATCTAAATCTCTTTACTTATTTCTTGGACACTGATAAAAACTATTTCTTAAAGATGCCATGTACTGAGTAATTTGTTTTATGCCATTGAGTGTTTTCCTTACCCTATAAACTCTGTAACTGATAAAAATGTTTTATAATAACTGCACTTCTGAAGAGAGATGAGAACATCAAAGTCACTTTATATTTATTATCACTTATGAACAAGCATTAGCATTCCACACAAGGTGATGGTCTAAGGTAATGGAAGAACAACTAGTCACAACAATTCATTTCAGGTGCTGCAGATTTAGAATTGTGGTCCCAAAGGCTCTGTTGCCCTAAAATGGCAAGGTTTTGTTGTTTATTTTGTTTCCAGAATCAATTATTCACAGAAAGAAGGGCAAAATGTAGAGACCATACGAACCATCTGTTTACCATACAGCTTTTTTATTTATAGCTTTATAGATTATTAAAGGCTAGACATTGCTACTTTTGACAACACATCTTCACATGAATGAATTGTTGAATGAATGCACTATTGAATGAACTGTTGGATGAAGAATAGGGATGAGTAAAATGGAACCCTGATTTAATGAAACATCATTATTTTCTTCAGAAGGGGTCCCATATCTCTGGGATTTGAAATCAAGATAATTATACCACAGACTCACACCTGGGAGGTGGCAAGGCCTTCTTCACCTATTTGTAAATTTCTACAACAAAAGGACTCTGCTACAAATCTAACTGCCCCAGGGGCATCACTAAGATAAGAATAATAATATACTTGCATTTATTGAGGGTTTGCCATTTGCTAGGCACTGTGCCAAACATTTTACATTTGTTATCCCATTTAATCTTCCCAAGATCCCTATGAGGTAAGGTACTATTATTTCCATTTTATAGTTGGGAAAACTAAGACTCAGAGATTATGGATATTGTCCAAGGTCATAGAGCTAAAATCAGCACTGCCAGGATTTGAACCCCAAACCCTTTGTTTCTTCAAGTTACTACATGGCCACAGGAGGGGGTGGGCAGAGTATGATCTCCTTATTCCCTAGGCCCCTCCTTCAATTGCCATCCTCAGTGACTCTTCGTCGTTTCTAGATATTTCCTATGGAAGAAAATCAAGATGTTGAATTATATATGTATTGAAAATTAAGAGCCCCAGAAATCTGTTTTGTTTTTTTTTTTTCAAATAGGAAAAATTTCTAGAACTAGATGCAAAAGCTAACATGAAGAACTATAGGCTCTACAGTAAGGGCAAAAACAACATACATTTCTGAAGATGATCCATTCACTGTGGCAGTACTGCAAGGTGCCGCCTAACTCAGGGGTTAATTGCTTGTCATCAATGTATGCCAGCAAATCACTAACTGAGCTCAGCATAACAACCTATATAAATAAGCAAGAAAGATACTGTTAACTGCCCTTCATGGCATCCCTCCATTAAACTGTAAAATGAACTTTAGCATATATTTAGCAGAAAGTTAGCTTTTAGAAATGGTTCTTAATAATTCTCTCCTGTACATGACCCCACACCTGTATGCACTACCTTCTTCAGGTAATAACAGTTTTCTTTACAAAAGATTTTTCTGTAAAGCAAAATCAATCTCCATAGAAACCAAAACACCTAATTCTCCTTCATCTAAAAGTTTGCATTGTTATGGTCAAGCTTCTGAAAGAATGCTACACCCACAACAAAGTAAAATGACTTTATGTACTAAGTTATAATTTACCAGGAGGAATTTATCTTTTCAAAAGTATTAAAATTTATGAGTACTCTATTCCCAACCCTAAACACATATAAAAACATCTTTCAAAAAACAAGAGGGCTGGTCACTGTAGCTCACGCCTATGATCCTAGCACTCTGGGAGGCCAAGGTGGGAGAAATCGCTTCAGCTTAGGAGTTCTAGACCAGCCTGAGCAAGAGCAAGAGTCCATCTCTACTAAAAATATAAGAATTAGCCAGGTGTGGTGGAGGGTGCCTGTAGTCCCAGCTACTCGGGAGGCTGAGGCAGGAGGATCGCTTGAGCCCCAGAGTTTGAGGTTGCAGTGAGTTATGATGATACCACTGCGCTCTACCTGGGGCAACAGTAAGACTGTCTCAAAAAAATATATAAATAAAAAATAAAATAAAAAATAAAAAAAAGCATGGTACTCTGAACTAGCTCAGGATGTAAGCTCATGGGAATTCTAATACATAAAACACACACTCATTTTTACTAAAATGTCCTGATTATATACACATACATACATATACGCATGCATACATACATATATACACATACATATAATACATGACATACATCTTTTTCAAAAGGAATTGCTTTGTAATATACTGATGAATCTATACCTTTCTAAACAGAAGTAGAAGACTTGAACATTTCTAATCTACATTTTTGAAAGACAAATTTTATTTTTTCTTTTAAATGCTATGTGGGCACATGTAAAATATAAACAGCATGGCACAAAGTCTTCATGAGAATTAAAGGGACAAAGATTTTAAATAATATACTCTTACCGGTAATTTGAGCATAAAATCCTCTTGACTGAATCGAAATCCAATGTCTGTGAAAGTTCGTTGAAGAAAACTGGTAGGACGTAAAACCAAAACCAAATGCAGGTTCCCAGGGAAGGAAGCCTGCAGAAAGAATGAAAAAAAAAAAGAAAAAAAATTGTCAAAACAAGCACTCAATGAGCACATAGCAGAAAATATGTAATTGAAAGAAATAAACTTTACTCATTATTAAATTAGAACTAATCGATCAACACTTATGTGTACACATGGAAGTAAAAGTCAACGGAAATCAAGCAGGGGAGGAGGGGATGGGTAAAATCACACCTAACTGGTACAATGAACACTATCTGGGTGATGGGCACACTTATAACTCTGACTCAAACTGTACAAAAGCAATCCATGTAACCAAAATGTTTGCATTCCCATAATATTTTGAAAAAAAAGTCATAAAAGCCAGTAAAAAGGCCAGCACTTTAAAAATGGATTTTGACAAAATCTTAAAACATGGAAATAGAAATAAAAATAATGTAAGGTTATCAGGCCAGATCTTTGCAATGCTCCTGGCATGGAATTTTCTCACACTAGAAAAGCAGATCCCAAGTTACAAAGAATTAGACTCCAGGCCGGGCGCGGTGGCTCACACCTGTAATCCTGGCACTCTGGGAGGCCGAGGCGGGCGGATCGTTTGAGCTCAGGAGTTCGAGACCAGCCTGAGCAAGAGCGAGACCCCGTGTCTACTAAAAATAGAAAGAAATTATATGGACAGCTAAAAATATATAGAAAAAATTAGCCGGGCATGGTGGCACATGCCTGTAGTCCCAGCTACTCGGGAGGCTGAGGCAGGAGGATCGCTTGAGCCCAGGGGTTTGAAGTTGCTGTGAGCTAGGCTGACTCCACGGCACTCTAACCAGGGTGACAGAGTGGTATGTACTCTGCCTCAAAAAAAACAAAACAAAACAAAAAAAAACAGCAACAACAAAAAAAAGAATTAGACTCCAAAGCTTCATTTTAAAGTTTGTTATTTGAATTCAAATGTGCCTTGTTTCCTGTAAAAACAAGTTGAATTAGAAGGCAGTTTCCTAGGATAGCCCTAAAAGCCAAAGGGAACTGAAATACTGTGTACTTATACTAAACAATGAAATAAAACTATATATGGGGTATTTTTATTTTCATCCAAGAAACATTCACTGAACATCTGTGTGTGCACTCTATGTATTTAAATGAATGATTATCAAACACTGTTAGGCATTGAATGTACACATATTGATAAAATACAGTCCCTACGCAACAATCCAACAGCAGAGTCCATTAGTAATCAGTAACTCTTTAGCATGATAAATTGATAAGGGAAACAAAGGAATTACAATAATATTCAAGAGGAAATGATAGCACAAAGCCTAGTCCTTAGGAAGGTAAAAAAGGCAGCATAGCGAAGGAATTAATTGAAACATACAGAGGAATTAATTGGATCAGAATGTCGTTCCACTTCACCAATAATTCCTTCAGCTTCTAGAAGGATGCAGGCATATAGTAGGCAGTTAAAAGTAATTGCTACATAGAAGAATTCAAAAGACAAGGGAGGGCGCTATGCAAAATGAGTGAGGAATGGAATAGCACGGCCAGATGTTAACAAGACATCACTGCCTACTAAATGCTTACTCTATGCCAAGCATTTTGCCAACATTATCATAGTTCCTTTTTATAATAATCCTAGGAAGGAGTTAGGTTACCACTTTTTACAAATAAAGAAGGTGAGACTCAGAGAGTTTAAGTACAACCTGCCCCAGCTGGGGAAGCCTTGAGTTGCACCTAAATCTGTGCTCTTAATCACTAAACTACCCTACCTCTTGAAGAGGTCCCAGTCAAGAAAGCTGGAGGGAAAATAGTGCTGGGGAACAATAGGAGATGGTTTTGGAAAGATGGGCAGGGATCTATCAGTTAAGATCTTGGGGGTTTTTTCCTGGAGGTAAGGGAAGCCTCAAAGAGGTTTTGAGCAGCAGAACAAGGTCAGATTTGCATTTTAAAAGGATCACTTAGGCTTTGGAAAAGAACTCGATTTGAACAAGAATAGAAGCTGAGGACCTAGGAGGCTGTTACAATAATCCAAGCCAGGAATGATGAGATTGAAGTGGAGCAATGATAGCAGGAATAAGGGTAGAATTTAGGAGCAAGACATAACAATTATTCAGAATGTGCTTGGTGAGAAAGGAAAGATGAGGACAATCAATGTCGAGATACGGGGCTTGAGTAACTGGGTGAATGGTACAACCTTCACGGAGATGGGAAACAAAAAGGGACAAGCCGGTTGTAAGGAGGGGAACAAGATTCTGATTCCCATTCATAGACATGTTGGGTTGGAAAGGTCAGCAGAACATCTAAATTACGACCATCAGACCGCTGTGTGCACAAGGAGGGAAGGAAGCCTAGGCTAGGAGTGTAGAGTCAGGCGTCATCAGCCTCAAGATGGCGAATTAAAGCTGAATAAGCCCCTTCCCGGCCCCGAGATGCCCGCAGGCCGGGCGTTCACCCCCCGCATCTATTCCGCTCCCCCGCCCCAATCCCCACGTCCCTCTTGGCGCCCCAAACCTTGGCTTGATGACGAGTGCGCACGAAGCGGGCCACCGCCGCGCGGGTCTCCATCGCCAGCGACGCCTCCAGCTTGCCAAACTCCAACCAAAGAGCAGAGGGGTAAACGACAATTTGTGGAAAGCAGACTGCTCGCCAATCCACCGGCGGTAAAGCACCCAGGAGGCAACTGGCTACAAAAGCCGCTAGCAAGCGTGCGCCCTCTACTGGAGGGGTGAAGCAACTAAAGTTCCTTCCCAGCGTCTGGTGCGTGAAATTGCCCTGGACTTCCACACAGATCTGGACTTCCAGAGCACACCTGTTGGTGCTTTACAGGAGGCAGGTGAGGCCTAGCTGGTTGGCCTCTTTGAAGACACCACCCACCCGTGTGCTATCCATACGAAATGTGTAACAATTATGCGAAAAGACATCCAGCTAGCACATCACATATGTAAAGAACGTGCTTAAGAATCCACTATGAAGAAGACAGGATAATGGCCAGCAAACATATAAAAAAGTGCTCAACATCTCTAATCATTAGGGAAATGCAAATCAAAACCACAATGAGATATCACCTAACTCCAGTGAGAATGGCCTTTATCAAAAAGTCCCAAAACAACAAATGCTGGCATGGATGTGGAGAGATAGGAACACTCATACACTGCTGGTGGGACTGCAAACTAGTACAACCTCTGTGGAAAGCAATATGGAAATACCTTAAAGAGATACAGGTAGATCTACCATTTGATCCAGCAATCCCATTACTGGGCATCTACCCAAAAGAACAAAAGACATTCTATAAAAAAGACATCTGCACCCGAATGTTTATAGCAGCACAATTCACAATTGCAAAGATGTGGAAACAACCCAAGTGCCCATCAATACATAAGTGGATTAATAAAATGTGGTATATGTATACCATGGAATACTACTCAACTACAAAAAACAATGGTGATCTAGCACCTCTTATATTATCCTGCATAGAACTGGAGCCCATCCTTCAAAGTGAGGTATCACAAGAATGGAAAAACAAGCAATACATGCACTCGCCATCAAATTGGCACTAACTGATTAACACTAAGGTGCTCACATGGTAGTAATATTCATGGGGTGCCAGTCAGGTGGGGGGGTAAACTCACAACTAATGGATGCAGGGTGCACTGTATGGGGAAGGGCACACTTGTAGCCCTGGCTTGGGCAAGGCAAAGGCATTACATGTAACCAAAATGTTTGTACCCCCATAATATTCTGAAAAAAAAAACAATCCACTATGATGGGAAACATTTCATTCTCAAAAAAAAATTACATTCTTCCTGTTACTGTTAGTTCTGAATGTTAGATTTTTTTCTCCCCCATGAGATCAAAAGGTACCTAAGTATATGACTGCAAGTGGAAACATAGGGGACAGAAATCAGGTATTGGCAGTTTTTCCATTTTCATTTGTGTGTGAATTTTTAATATAAATGTGGTGAAATACAGCATTAATGCAAGTCAGAATGTTTCAGTGAACAAGTTTCAGGACTTCAATTTTCTAACAATTACAAATAAACCTGTTTATTTTTTCTGGAAAAAAGCATAATAAAGTAAAACATGAAAAATGTTTCAAATACAATCATATTCCTGGCATGTTGCAATATTAGTAATTGGACAAAGCTATAAAATAAAAAATAAATAAGACATCATTGGAGCAAGGAGTTTATGGGAACTCTGTACTTCCTGCTCCTTTTTTTGTGAACTTATAACAACTCTAAAAAATAAAGTCTATTTTTTTAAAAAGGGCAACTTTCACTGAAGTATAAACACTGAAGTATAAAACGTAGACTCTTGGGGAAATGACACTCAAAATTTGGGATTTTTTTTTATTTCAGCATATTATGGGGGTACAAAAGTTTAGGTTACGTATATTGCCCTTGCCCTTCCCCCACCCCCGCCCCCCGCCCAGAGTCAGAACTTCAAGCGTGTCCATCCCCTAGACAGTGCACATTGCACTTATTATGCCCATCAATACATGAGTGGATTAATAAAATGTGGTATATGTATACCATGAAGTACTACTCAGCTATAAGAAATAATGGGGATTTTTAAAATTCACTTTGAGATGGTGATAAAACAAAGCATCAAGTGGCAATGAGAACTAGAGCAAAGAAAAGAGAGCTGAATGTGATATTCACAAACAGATGAATGATAAGAGCATAAACTGAAATCAATAGATTAAACAAATGAATATAAATAGACACAAATCAGGATGTTTGTCCAACTCACAATTCCCCCAGGTGGCCATGTCTGTTACCCTCTCCCTTAATTTGAGAATCTACTCCCCCTCCTATTATTCTAAACATTGGTTCCAATTGAGAACTCTCTTCCTACACGAACCTGCCCTTCCAAGACACAGTGATTAATAGTGACTAGTAGTATGATTAGTAGGGTGTTAGTATGAACATTTGATGTAAGCAGGGCCAAAGTCTTGCCATAGGAATTTCCAAACTAGTGCTGAGGGAAGGACACTGCTGCTGGACAAAGCTTGTTTCAAAGAACAAAGTCAACATGTATACAGAAATGGAGGTAAGAGACAGAGTTCCAATGATAATGTATATTCTACCCTCAATTATGTACATAATGTATATTTTATATTATGTTAGCCATGGTGCATATTTTCCACAGTTATTGCAGAAATTAAAAGAAAGAATGAATGTAAAGGCACTTTGTAAACTCTAAAAAAATTAATAAGATAGGTTCCTTTTTTTAATTTACCTTGGATTCTTGGACCGAAGGACAAGCAGGTTTGGGAAGAAAAGTTTAGTGATATGGATAAAGGCTTGCTTAAAGGGAGAATCTGATAGGGAGTTGTGGGAACTTTGGGCCTATTTTTAGGTTGAGAGCATTGATTCTATTTCTATCCCATTCACTTTGGAAGTTAAGCCTTTCTTTTCCTTCACCTGGGCAAATTCCCAGTACATTATTATATTTACCTGCCTTGAACCAGTTTATTTTTTCACTTTTAAATGAAATCAAAAGCACCCTACTTTTGCCAACATTTAAGGCAAAATTACTTTTATTCTTTTATGGATTCTAGATGGATCTGGTTTTGTCTTTTTCTTTCTGACTTTCCTTAATCTCATATTCTCTGGAACTGTGGTTTAGGAATTCTCTAGGTGAAAGGCCCTAGAGCTGACCAACTTCAAAGCCCAGGATACTCACCCATCTCTGCAATTGTGTGTGGGGCGAGAAGAGGTAGGAAGATGC
Organism: Lemur catta; assembly: GCF_020740605.2. Classification (NCBI taxonomy): domain Eukaryota; kingdom Metazoa; phylum Chordata; class Mammalia; order Primates; family Lemuridae; genus Lemur; species Lemur catta. Next base: position 38,459,305 of record NC_059155.1, read on the forward strand.
CATGGGAACAGAGAGTGCCATGCTGCAATTCTCTGCCCGAGGTAAGGCCCTGGTCTCTACCCTGCCATTCCTAGAAGAGCAAGGCTGTCCCAGCAGCCAGGTCCAGGGATAGTGATGACACAGCAGGGAACAAAGCAGAAAGAAAGGAGAGAAGCAAAATCATTGTCCACACAATCAGTAGGGAAGTGATTTTAAGCAGGGATAGGGGTACTTAGTTACTCAGAAGTCAGGAATTTTATGTCAGATGTTTATTAAATCTGTCATTGCTCTATTTGATAAAGTGGTTTATCCCAAACATTGACAGGTATATAAATTGCTTTTAAAGATAATACTGCAGTCTAATCAGATCATTCTTAAGTAAAGCCTTCTGATTATTTTATCATACATTCTCCTTCCTTAATTTCGTCAAAATGTTTAGTAATTCACTTGTCACAAAAATTTGCATTTTTAAAGAAAATGCACTATCAACAGATGAAAGCTTCATTTATTGCCAGTATAATTACATTTACAAAGTTTTTCATTATAATTGTAGACTCTTTAGTGAGCTACCATGTACATCTTCCTAGAGCACATGGATTCTGTTAACCCAATAGCTACTCTCAAATTTAGTAGCCATTTGAGGGACTAATAACTTGTAGGCAATAACTGTACAACTAATAAACAACTGAGTGGCACGCAAACAATTCATTTGATTTGTCAGAGTTTTTTTTTTTTTTTTTAGAAAACTAAATCATACAGTTCAGACCAGGTGTATTATTTCTATCCTTCATGCCCACATATGAATCAGACATACTTGATTTTTCAATCCTAGTCCCATTCACTTAGCCCATATCTTAACAGATGCCTGCCAAACTGTCATGCTAAAAGTGAATCCACAACCTCACATGAATGACTACTTTTCATAGCTTCTCTTTAGCAAAAAAAAAAAATTCTCGTGTTTATATATATTCAGGACCTTTTAAAGACTTAAGGTAAGGAAAGGAGATTGTATAGTTGGGCAGGAGTGGGAGTGTCACTATTTGTTGAATGCTTATTATGAGAATTAGGCTCATAAAGATCACTTTTATGACATTGTGCTAAGCACTGACGTGCAGTAGGTTCTATTTTCATCCTCATTTCATAACTGGAGAAACTGAGTGTGGTAGGCAGAATAATGACTCCCCAAGGATGTCCACATCCTAATCCCTGGAACCTGTGAATATGTTACCTTACATGGTAAAGGGACTTTATAAATGTGATTAAGGATCTCAAGGTGGGGAGATTATCCTGGTTTATCGGGGTGAGACCCATGGAATGACAAGGGTCCTTAGGAAAAGAGGGAGGCAGAAGAGTCAGAGAAGAACATGTGATGACACAAGCAGAGGTCAGAGTGATGGAGGGCCACAACCCGAGGAATGTGGACAATCTCTAGAAGCTAAAAAAGACAAGGAAAGTGGATTCTCCTCCAGAAGGAACACAGCCCTGCTGACACTTTGGTTTTAGCCCAGTGAGACTAATCTTGGACTTCTGATCTCCAGAATTATAACGAAAAACTTGTGTTGTTTTAAGCCACTAAATTTGTAGTAATCTGGTAACTAATATACTGAGGTTTTGTGAGGGCAAATAATTTTTCAAGACTTTCCAGCATACAAGTGGCAGAATTAAAACCCAGGTTCACCTGCCTGTGGAGCCAGACTCTTAATTAACAGGAGGAATTTGGAGAAGCATAGTGGGGATGATATAAGGATCGGGTTCAAGGTTGAGAACCTAAGCCTGAAACCTAAAGCAAAGGTGACAAATGTGGATGCCTACCGTGTGTTAGGGAGGTAATATAATCAATGAACAGCCGAAATGAGGTGAAAAATAGCAATTCCCACTCTTCCTATATGACCAAAAGCAATAGCAAGTGTGGTGAACTGGAGAGCATCCAAAAAGGAGGGCACTCACTCCAGCTACATGTTGTCATCTGTGAAGGTGAGCCTAGCATTGCCAGATTTTTTAATTCTCAAGAGAAGCCAGAAATCCAGATTTCTTTGTGAAACCCAGATTTTTAAAGATGGGAAAAAATGGCAGTTTGTTAACACATCATATAGTCTAAACAAAGCACATCTGTGGGCTGTCAAATTTGTAACCTCTGAATGAAAAAGCTTCATATATCTTTACACGGGCCAATATCAATAATATGGACATATCCCTCTCTGTGATTGCTGGCTATGAAAATCTGGAGGGGACAGAGCACTTGAGCAATTTTAACCTGACATATGGATTTAAGATTAGCTTGCATGTGTCTATGTGAGCATACATATAGGTATACAGAGAGAGCACTTTATATACAGATATTTGTACAACTTCAAGTTTCAAGAGAATCCATTTTAAAGCTAATATTTAAATGAACAACCAAACAGCACAGGATATCAGATACATATATCACAGCAAATACAGCTCAAGAGCATCGAGCTTTCCCATTTTGCTTTGGGAATACTACATTTCTAAATTCTTTGGTATGCTGCTTTAAGAATCTCTAATCTGTATGGTTATATAAACATGAAAAAGCACAATTTCTGTTTTCCTCAAAATTGAACCCTAGGTTTTTGAGAAGCTGTCAAAAAAGCAAAGGGATGTATGTAAGGATCAGCCTTGTTTTATTTTGTTGTTTTTCTTCTAAAAAAAAAAAAAAAGACTGCACAAGAGAGGAAACAACAGCATGGTTTTTGCTTCTTGCACGCATTTTTCTGGAGTTCCAACATGTGACTGCTTAAAGGCACCTCAGTAAAAACGAAAATGCTGCCCATCTCATAGAGCTCAGAGCCATGTGTCCAATCACCGTGCGTGGTGGCCCCACGTCAGCCCTCTGCAGCACTCTGACTGGCTCTGCAAGGTAATGGCCACAAAATAAGCTCCCTCTCCGCTTTCCCTCACAGAAAACGCACTCCTTTTTACTCACAGCTCCCCCCAGATTGCCCAGTTCTATGGTCTTACAGCAATAACAACAGCAAAAAACAGCAGGCATAAACCTCATACGTCATTTCACCACCAAAGTCTAGAAATTGAGGTTGTTTAATATTCTTTTGTGTGGCATCTAAGGGAGGCAATTCATACACCCTATGCACGCTTTTCCATTAGTCTAGTGATTTCTTTAAAAATGTTGAAAGTGCCATATACAACATAAAAGTTTGGTTACTTACTATAAAAACAATTTATATTCCTATAGCTTTTTTTTTAATCTTTTGGGCAAAGAAAGGCAGTATTAATAAGAGGGACCCTTGACTGAAAGCCATTACATATGTGCCAGACTTGTTGTATATATTATACTATTTGGCCTTCACAGCATTGCAGTGAAGCAGGTATGATCTCCTTTGTACAGAGGAGCAAACTGAAGCCCAGCTGGTAAGCAGTGGCAGGCACTAAGGCCTATCTGGTCCTAAAGGCAAGCTCTTTCCAGACACTTAACACTTTATAGACTGAATGCACACTCAGATTTACTGTTTGTCATTTAGGAATGACTTGACCTTGACATCTACAAAATTGTACAAATAATAACATTTGAAACAAGCTGTTGGAAACAATTTACCATCATGGAGCCTACTAAACGGAAACTACTATAATCTAATATCATGACGGAATATCATGTTGAGATGCTGACATAGGCTTGTCCTTGATATGGTCTGAACCATCTATGCAGAATAAACTGGAAAAAAAATCTGATGACCTCAAGCTATAGAGAATAGTTTTCAATGGTATAAACCACTTCTGCACTCTTCCCCGATATCCTCACCGTTAAAAAATACAGACAGCATTGAGTTATTCCACATGTTGCCAAGCAACTTGCCAAGTGACCTTAGGGGCATGACAATCCAAAGCAATACTTTTTCCTTGTGGTTCGCCTTTTTTTGTCACACATCTATCTATTCCCATCCCCTCTCTCTCACTTAGCTACAGTCATCGCAATTTCTACCAAGTTACCGGTTCAATGCTCTCTTTGGACTTTAAATTCCACTGGATCATCCTTTTAGGTGCTACCTATCATAGCCTCCAGGAACAGCCCAACTCCAGAGACCCTTCAAGGTCAAACCATTTTGTCACTGGCTGAAGTTCCAATTTTTTACTGTGATCAAGTCCTATCTATGTAAGCAAAACATATTTGTCTTCCACCATACATCTGAGCTTTAGAGTTAATCCAATCAATTTCATTTCATGATATCTGTTCCTAGGGACCACTTAAAGTAATTCATTCAGAAAAACACATAGGAAACAATCAAGGAACGGTAACAGAAATATATGCTCTTACTTAAGGTTCAAACAAATGTCACCTCCCGTATGAGGCCTTCTCCACTAGCCAGAAGTTTGTTCAAAATATTTATTATGAACATGTCCTACCTTCTCTACTAGATTGAGAGTTCCTTCAGCCCAGTAGCCATTCCATATTTACCTTTGTAACCTATATTGTGTACAGCGCAGTGTTAGGTACGTCTATTCAATGACTACCTGTATGCTATATTTATTTGTGTGTAATATTAATGTATGTACATACATGAAACTAAGTTTAGCACTGAGAATATATGTGTATATATATGTGTGTGTGTGTGTGTGTGTATATAAGGGAATTAGGAACTTTCTTAAAGCTTAAGTCAGTTACCTTTGATAACAAGAGTGCTAACATCAGTTACTCATAAAACTGCAAAGCACATACACAGGCATTTCTTGTACGCCATAAATTGTCTGTTAAAAGTCTAAAGCTATTATCCTCATAACATAAAGTCATGTAGAGAGCCAAAGATATAACTTTTGTGAAAATAAAAGATTGATATCTTAAGTATAATTTTAAAATAGCATTCTGTGCTAAGAACTTTATTAGAAAATAAATCATTTACTCACCCATTGATGTTCACTGTCATTCAACAGTAATAAAATTCTTACTTTCTTTATCCTAATTTTGATTCAAAATATCGTTTTTTCCTATGGCAAATTTTTACCTGCTCACTTTTGTGTGTGTGTGTTGTCTCAATTTTTTAGAGAGCCGGTTTATATTTTAACCATAACATCAATAACGTTATCTTAAGTTTTGAAAGAAAAAGAGTAGCATTTAAAGCCTTTTTGATGACCAATTTGTTATTAAATTTAGCTAGTTGAAATGTTATTTCAACATTTCTCCAAAATTCATGTAAAGATCACAGTATAAATTTGCTGGAAATTTACTCTATGAATAAACTAATAAAAGGAAAATTTAGGTATAGGAGTGTTTGGAAGGTATCTGGGAGGAGAGATCTCTGAATTGTAACCTATATTGAAAAGTGAGTCACTGTGTTTTTCCTTAAAAGAAAAAAGTTGTCAACAGGCTAGAATTTTGTATCTTTTAAAGTTTAAGTATGGAGAAGAATTGAAACCATGAAGATTTCAAATCGTTAGACTTTTAAAAATTTTCACTTGTACAGTAATACCCAGAAAGGACTGCTTTTTTATGTGATGATGAAATCAGCTCCAAACCCGTCCATAATATCGTACTCTACTTGACCATGGTGAAAGGATAAATCCTTTCGTTAGATGTTATTTTAACTCGTGATTTAAAGCCATGCTGCTAAACAATTCAAAATTGTTCATACAGTCTTAAACAAATAACATGACTAACAGCGCTCCCTCATAAACTTGAAGAAACGTAGATTTTGAAATTATATTCTACCTCCTCGATTCCGTTTAATTACCCTATGTCAGTATCAATATCACAGTAATCACATTAACGCAATTCATGCAAATACAAGTCTCCATTCTCTCCATTTATCCTTAAAATCCCCACTCAGCAGTTTGTGCTATAGCACCATGCTGCAGCATCCCTGCACTTGAACTTGGGAATAGGCTTTCCAGGACTGCAGGCAGAGCCCTTACCGCATTCCTTTTGAACCTCATCTTGCCTCTTGGGGGATTTGCTTCTGCCATCTCGTCTATACACAGTTACACTCTTCTTTTCCAGTTGTCAATGCAACATTGATGAAATATGAGCTGCTTCTTGGGTAGTATTTAAAAACGGCAGCCAAAAATCTCTATCAAACAAAGCTACCGTAGCTGCTTCCATTACCACCGTGGCAGCACAGCAAAAAAACCACTATCCCTGATTAGTCAGCTGACAGATCCTTCCCTGCTGCTCATTGTAATTCAGAGTGGACACATTCCCCCAATTACTTAGCCTGATTGAACCTTGTGGATTAGCTTGTGCCGGACTGCTCAAGAAGATCAGGCATGTCCTAAGAGTGGAGGAAGGAAAAAACGATTCTCCTCCTAGTAGCAGTCCTGATGCGACTGGCTTTCTCCTCTGCGCAGTTTGATTTTTAAGGTGGAATGCTAGGAATCTTTGTGAAGGTAGTCCAAACTGATCATTTTTACTCTTGTCCTACCCTGGTCTGTGACTTAAATTTCAATTCTGTTTTATCTGTTATTAAATTCTATTCTAGGTTTAAGCCTTGTGAAACGTTACAGTTTGTGAAATTTTATCCTGATAATGATCTAGGAAGAACAGAACATGCAAACTTTCTAAGATGGATGGGATTCTCTCTCAAATTAACCTTTCTACAAAATGTATAATAACTAAAAGAATAAAAAAAAGTCTCCCCTTGTTAATTATGAAGTATAACCTAACTGCTTTCATTTATTTTGGAATCTACAAATAAAGGTCTTCAAATTGAATCATATGATTATTTCACAGACACTTGTTTAAAATAATATACCACGGACAATTAATTACACCTAGCTACACAATGATAACTTTCACCGGAAATTCTTTCTGAATGCCAACTTTTACACTTGAAATTAGCTTGTATTCAATATTTACCTTTACTTCAAACAGTGCCCAGCAGCTATTAATGGTTGAGATATAATTAATGTGCTCTTGAGTATGAATATAGAAACTATACCACAGACAAAAACATTGAAAATGCTAAAAAGAAACAACACATAAGACAACCTATAGCCAGTTACATGTCATCAGCACCTGTACCCCTAGCCTTGCCCAGCACCATTTCTCTTTTATGAAAAATAAGACCTCTGTTTGAAGCAACCTATTTGATTAATAAAAATAAAACTACCAAAAAACTGATACCATGTGCCAGTCACACAATGAAAATTAATCTAATCAAGAGGGTATAGTGTTGTCCAAAAGAAAAAATGCTGGGCAATAACAAATGTTTGGTTGCAACAAGTGCTCTATTTAGCATAAAAGAATCAGTTATTGGCATAAACCAAGGTCTACTCAACAAGGTCAAGTACGAATCCTAAAAGGTCAGACCAAGGGAAATAGCTTTTATTTTATTTCTCCCCACTGATAAGACTCAATAGTATATGGAGGGCAGGTTTACTCTCTCAAAAGGAATTTTACCTTTTTCAAAAAACATTCAATTTCTTTGTCTATTCATAATCCATTTGGAAAATGATAGAAAACAACACCAACTGGAATTCATAACATTTTACTTCTTGCTCAGGGTCTTTTGGTTACTTGGCTATTTGACCTTGGATTCATCACATAACCTTTCTAAAGTACGTGTATCAGTATAATTTATCATCTGTAAAACAAGTATAGTGATACCTGCCTGCAGTAATTAATCAGGAAATAAAGATCAGTAAATAAATAAACAGTACTTAATAAATGTGAATGCTTTTGAAAAAGCAAAAGTATATAATACAATGTCGGCTGGGCGCGGTGGCTCACGCCTGTAAGCCTAGCACTCTGGGAGGCCGAGGCCAGCGGATCGTTTGAGCTCAGGAGTACGAGACCAGCCTGAGCAAGAGCAAGACCCCATCTCTACTAAAAATAGAAAGAAATTGGCCAAACAACTAAAATATATACAAAAAAAAATTAGCCGGCATGGTGGCGCATGCCTGTAGTCCCAGCTACTCGGGAGGCTGAGGCAGAAGGATCACCTGAGCCCAGGAGTTTGAGGTTGCTGTGAGCTAGGCTGACGCCACAGCACTCTAGCCCGGGGAACAGAGTGAGACTCTGTCTCAAAAATAAATAAATAAATAAATAATATAATGTCAATGTTTTGTTATTTTATATTAGTAACTTGTATGAGACTCTGACATTAATTCTTCTCTCCACTGCTTATGATTAAACACCTCTGTTAAACAAATATACAGGAAACCACTTTGCTGACTTGCCCAACATGAGGAATAACTCATGCTGGGTATGCAAAGAATAATGATCTCATTCGTTTTGCCATGTGAATGCTAGTTTATTTCTTATGCTCGTTGATAAGACGGTATAGAAAGAAGAACATTGGCTCAGAAGTCTAACAACTCAGATTTTTGTCTTTCCTTTATAACTAAATCAACTTCCTCTGGTGGAAGCAGCCTCCTGAGTCAGTAGGGAGACAACATAAGACTTTCAGATGGCTGACAATGTTGAAATTGCAAAGAAAAAAAATATATTGATTCCCAGCTTCTCTGGTTTGATAGAGAAAGTTGGCCGCATGGTATTTCCACAGACAGCCCCAATCTTACCAGCTCAGAAGGAATCTGTGGGTTCCACATCTCCTTCCTCTTCTTTCAGTGAAGTGTCAAACAATGTCACTATATCCTGGTGAGCTAATATTGTAAAAGATCATCTTGGCTGTTGGCAGGATTGTATCTCTCATATTGGTTTTTTTGTTTGTTTGTTTGTTTGTTTTCTTTTAGGGAAAATATTTCTCTCTCTGGGTCTTCAGAAGCTGGGGACTAGATTCCAGTAGGGGAGATACGTCATTTTGTAAGTGACTCATCTCCCTATCCTATCCTAGGGGGAAAAAAGTCTTTAAAGATACACACCAAAATGTTAAAAAGTGCTTATTTTGGGGTGGTTGCTTTACCGACCATTGTTTTATAATTTCTTGTTTATACTTTTCCATATACAATGAGTACATAATATAGCTATTTCCACTAAAAAAAAAAAAACAATTCCCATAAAAATCTGCCTTATTCTGAAAGGCATATATAACCATGAGTCTCTTCTCACTCATAACTCAAACCACTAACTACTCATTCTTTCCCACTAGGTTTTATTTTGGGTGGAGTTTTCAATCTCAGTGTCCACTACAAACTCTTCTTCTGCTTTCCATCCTCACCATCCCATCTATTTTTACCGTCTCCATCAGTATCAAACTAGCCTTTTCTCCTTAAAACTGAAAGTATAATGGAAAACAAAAATAAGTTACTGTAGAATACATAGGGACTTACTGAGATTTTTTGTAGAGAAATTTTGAGAGAAGACCATGTATCCAATCTTCGATCCAAAATAATGGTAAACCGGGAGTCAGATCCATTTTGCCTATAAGATAACAGGAAGTAAGAAGTTTTTCTTAGTAATAACCAAACTTCGATATACATGTTTTCACTCTATTTCTGATTATTTATCTACATTTGATGTCCTGACTGAAGACAGATTTGGATTTGGAAAGCTATCACAAAATGCTATCTTAGAAAACCATTTGATTCCATATTCTCCTACTCACTATTTAAAATTTCTTTTTCAGCACTAATGTCAATCATTTAAATAGGAAAGTGATAGTGTAATGAAGATAGGTCACTAAAATTGATTTGGAATACTGCAATCTTGGGTGTGGGAAAGCCCAAAAGACAGCTGTCCTTCGTGACATCAGATTTAACTTTCATGGCAATCCATCTTGAGCCAATGATCCATTCATTCAGAAGAACACTGTTAAATTTATTTTTCTATCTCTAGTCTGCTCTTTGGGAGGAATGCAATTTAGTGGACAATATAACTGTTATTTGCCCTAAAAAGATCACTTTCAAGCTTGAATGGGTATATTGTAAATTTAGTTTTCTGGGATTTGATTTTTGTTCATGAAACTTCAAAGTGTACCATCCTAAAATAATCAACAAAGTGAAGAGACAAGTCAGAGAATGGGATAAAATATTTGCAAACTACCCATCTGACAAGGTATTAATAACTAGAATATATAAGGAGCTTCAACAACTAAATAGGAAAAAAATCAAATAATACAATTAAAAATGGACAAAAGATCTGAATAGAAATTTCTCAAAAGAAGACATACAAATGGCCAACAGGTATATGAAAAAAATGCATTTTTAGTCATGAGAGAAATGCAAGTCAGAACTACAATGAGATGTCACCTCTCCCCAGTTAACATGGCTTGTATCAAAAAGACAGGCAGTAACAAATGCTGGCAAGGATGTGGAAAAAAGGGAACCCTCATACACTGTTGGTGGGAATGTAAATTAGTACAACCATTATGGAGAACAGTATGGAAGTTCTTCAAAAAATAAAAATAGAACTACCATATGACCCAGCAATCCCACTGCTAGGTATATATCCAAAGGAAGGGAATTCAATATATTAAAAAGGTATCTACACTTCCATGTTCATTGCAGCACTATTCACAATAGCTAAGATTTGGAATCAACTTAAGTGTTCATCAATAGATAAATGGATAAAGAAATTGTAGTATGTATACACAATGGAATATTATATAGCCACAAAAAAGAATGAAGTCCTATTATTTGCAACAACATGGATGGAACTGGAAAACATTATGTTAAGTGAAATAAGCCAAGCACAGAAAGACAAACCTCATATGTTCTCACTTATATGTGGGAATAAAATTTTAAAATAATTGATCTCTTGGAGACAGAGAGTAGAATGATGGTTACCAGAGGCTGGGATGCGTGGTGGGGAGGAGGGAATAAAGTGGGATAGTTAATGGGTACAAAAATATAGTTAGAGAGTTAGATAGCACGAACAATATTTACTAGTACAACAAAGTGACTATAGTCAACAATAATTTATGGTACACTTTAAAATAACTACAAGAGTGGAATTGTAATGTTCCTAACACAAAGAAATGATAAATGCTTGAGGTGATGGATACCCCAATTACCCTGATTTGATTAATACATGTTATAACTCTGTATCAAACTATCACATGTACTCTATAAATATATACAACTATTGTGTACCCATAATAATTAAAAAATTCAAAGTTTATCATCCTAGATTTGTTCCCTCTTATTCTTCAGGGTTGGTAACCGTAAATGCTCCCTTAAAACGTTTCTATTTAACATAAATAAAATCTCTAAGGAAGCTTTTCAAACTTTCTATTTTAAAGCATTCTACTTCAAAATAATTTCTAATATTAAGACATGCATCCTGGCTGGGCGCAGTGGCTCACCCCTGTAATCCTAGCCCTCTGGGAGGCCGAGGCAGGTGGATCGCTCGAGGTCAGGAGTTCGAGACCAGCCTGAGCAAGAGTGAGACCCCGTCTCTACTAAAAATAGAAATAAATTATCTGGACAACTAAAAGTATATATAGAAAAAAAATTAGCTGGGCATGATGGCACATGCCTGTAGTCCCAGCTACTCGGGAGGCTGAGGCAGGAGGATCAATTGAGCCCAGGAGTTTGAGGTTGCTGTGAGCTAGGCTGACATCATGGCACTCTAGCCCGGGCAACAGAGTGAGACTCTGTCTCAAAAAAAAAAGACATGCATCCTAGTATCTCCCAATACCACAACTGAGTTTATTCAAGATTCAGTCTTCTTGTGTTACCTTAAGAAGAAATGAAAAATAGCTGTTCTCACTCTTGGCTGGTAAGATTTCCTTTTAAACAAATTAAAGTCTTTATGTACGATCATCATTCTCAACCTATATTCTTTTTCATGGGGACAAATACTTCTAGACCTTCAATTTTTTTTCATATATCCTCATTATAATTTTTATAGCAAGTTAGGTAGCTAGAAGCTGCTTCTTCTAAGTTATATTTCTTATTCACTCTGAAAGTAGCTCTGATGATTATTCACAATAATAGCTATACTAACAAGTCATTTTCCTGTTATGTCATTCAAATGGATACCTGATATAAAGCAAATTGAAAAAAAATGCAATGAAATGCTATACCTTGCAATAGATGTCAGGTAAGTGAGTACTTTTGCTATTACTTCCTCTGGTATACATCTAAAATTACAGTTTTCTGGAAACGTAATGATCCAAGCATTGTCCTTTCCCCGGCCACCTAAAATAGTAGAACAAAATCAACTGAATTAATAATTTACATAATAACAATGCAAGGAAGAGGATTTTATATTTGAGGGGGGTTGCTAGAATACTGTTTTGGGCTAACAAAACTTTATAAGGATAATGATCTCCACATAGGATTAGTAAAATGTGGTATATGTATACCATGGAGTATTACTCAGCTATAAGAAATAACGGTGATATAGAATCCCTTTTGTTCTCCTGGAGAGAGTTGGAACCCATTCTATTAAGTGAAGTAGCCCAAGAATGGAAAAATAAGCACCACATGTACTCACCAGCAAATTGGTTTCCCTGATCATCACCTAAGTGCACATTTGGGAATAACACCAATTGGGTATAGGACTGAGGTGGGGGGTGGGGGGAGAGAATGGGTGTATACCTACTTGATGAGTGTGATGTCCACTGTCTGGGGAATGGATACGCTTGAAGTTCTGACTCAGGGGGATGGGCGGGACATGGGCAATATATATAACCTGAACTTTTATACCCCCATAATAAGCTGAAATAAATAATATAAAAAAATAAAAAATAAATAAAAATGATCTCCACATAAACCAAAATGCCACCAAGCTTCTGACAAGTTTAAAAAGTGGCAGACTGGTTTCTAAATAAAAAAAGAAAAACAAAGAAGGTAAAAATGAATGAATGCAGTCGAAAGAAAACTTCACAGAATATCTGTAATAAATGTGGTCGAAAAAAATAGCTGATTCTCCAAACTGGATAACCAAGGGGTTTGGGAAATAACTGTTTCTACACCAATGTTATGACCCCAAATTCAAAATGAGTGATTGGCAACTTGACACCGAGTGGAAAATTTGATATAACTGACCTTTTGGGGTCATGGTGAACATAAAAAGATACAGAGTACACACCATAGAAAATAAGTGGTGGTCTAATACATTTGCGGAAGAAACAACAGAAGCAATAATAGCAGCAATGGTATAGGAATTTTATTAATGCAAAGAAAGAAAGACCACAAATTCTCTGAGGGTTAAAATTCAATGTGCAACCAGAGTGGGAGTGCGAGGTCCGGGTGGGGGCGTGGGGTTGTGGTACTCCACCCCGGCCCCCCCTCCCAGGCCTGTGCAGTCACTAACCTGGAGGGGTTGCACCCAGCAGTACCTTGACCTGATGGGCAACCATGACCCTGGGAAGAAATGGGTCCCAGGGTTCATGGGAGAGGTTGCCCTGAGCACACTTCCACAGGGACCAGGAATAGGGGTAACTGTCATAGGGGTTCTCGGTGGGATAACGATTGGACTGGCCCTGAGCTTTCATTCTGGTCTGCCCACCTACCTCTCCATCCAGCCCTGTGGCCCTCTATGCAGCCTGGAGGATGAAGAACGTTGAGAACGAAAGCCATCTAAGTGCAGGCATGAGCCTTACACTTGTTTAAGGTCTCAATCTATAGCCACCCTAACACCTATACACAGAGTAGGTCCTCAGTAAATATTAAGTGCTAAATGGAATTCGAAGAATTATTTTAGGAGGAAAATTACAAGGTGGCCTTTGAATTTAGCTTGCTAATAGAAATTTTTTGAGGGATTTAGTTGTTATTCTTACTTGGCTGAATTTAAGTAAACAAAGATATAAAAATATTTTTTAAATTCAATGTGTAATAAAAATATGACAATGGCAAAGGAGACAAAATGGAATGATAAAAATTCCCAATCCAAAAGAAGGTAGAAATGGAGGAAAACAAAGAATACAAGGGACAAATAGAAAACAAATAGTAAGATGGTAGATTTAAATCCATCCATATGAATGATCACATTAAATGCAAATGATCTAGACACTGAAATTAAAAGTCAAAGGTCATCAAAGTGGCTAAAAAGTAAGACCCAACTATACGCTGCCTATAAGAAGCACACTTTTTAAATATAAAGGTAGAAATGTGTCAAAAGCAAAAGGATAGAAAAAGATACCATGCTAATACTAGTTAAAATAAAGCTGTCTAATATTAGTATTAGACAAAGTAGACTTGGGAGCCCCCAAATTATTAGATATTAAGAAGGTCATTTGATATTGATAAAGTAGTTAATTCATCAAGAGGACATAATCTTAAATGCTTACACACCAAATAATAGAGCTTCAAAATACATTAAGCAAAAACTGAGACTCTGTCTCAAAAAAAGGAGAACTATACAAATCTGAACCAAGAGATTTAGTGAATCATCAAACAACAGGCCTCTATAGGTATGGTATGGTGTAGAACTAGTAATATAATAGTACATCATATACAATATAACAGATACCTTATATATACCTCATATATATAACTGTACACTTGCCAAGGAAGCAGCTGGTGAGCACTTTAGTTAAGGACAAAACCATCTAGCACTTGGGCAAACTATACCTGTCAAAGGAAAGGATGCAAGGTTCCTATAAGGGTAAATTATCATTGACTAATCTATAAATTGTTATTATCTCTGAGCACCTACAAGTACTGTACTAGGTAGTAAATTTGTGAGAAGAGAACAAAAGAGATATTCTAAATTGGGAGGTTTTAATTATCTTTCCCATTGGGAACCCTTTCTTCAAAAGAAACCACAGGCAGAAGCATTTTTAAAACAAAAAGCAGATAAGGGGAAAAAAGCATAGAGAGGGTCTGGATAGATGCGGCAAGCCCTGACGATGGTTCTGTTTGGAACACAGCTTGGAAAACACTGACGACCTTTTATTTTTTATTTTTTTGGAGACAGAGTCTCACTTTGTTGTCCGGGCTAGAGTGCCGTGGCATCAGCCTAGCTCACAGCAACCTCAAACTCCTGGGCTCCAGCGATCCTCCTGCCTCAGCCTCCTGAGTAGCCAGACTACAGGTACGCCATAATGCTTGCCTAATTTTTCTATTTTTAGTAGAGACGGGGTCTCGCTCTTGCTCAGGCTGGTCTAGAACTCCTGACCTCAAGTGATCCTCCCGCCTTGGCCTCCCAGAGTGCTAGGATTACAGGCATGAGCGACCACACCCAGCCGACACTGATGATCTTAAGTAAAATTTCTGAATCTTAAAAGTAGAGCTATCATACCACTAAATTTACTAAGACACTATGTCACACATTTATGCCACTTATAAAATAAAACATAAAACCACATTAAGTCATCACTAGTTCACAATTACAACTAATTATAATCATCAAAAAGCATAGGCCAGATTGAAGCGTCCAGTTAGGATCATCTATAAAGTAAATGTATGTTTAGTAAAGTGGGCACGTAGGTGTTATTTTAGGAGAAATAATTAAACTACTTAAAGGGAATAAGATAGTTTCTTTTACTCTCAACACCCAAGAAGCTCTTGTTTTCATAAAACAATGTATATACTGGTAAATTTTTCTTTAATGGTTTAATATAATAAATATAATGTTTAATGATATAGTTCAAATTACTCTAACACCTGAAAGTAATTTGTTTGTTTTTAAGCAAAACCTTCCCTAGAATCTGATCAGAAGCAAAAGGGGAGAGGTGGTTTACCACAGTTGTCTCTAGAAATATATAACGCTATTTAGCAGCATTATTCATAATAGCCAAAAGGTAGAAGCAACCCAAGTATCCATCAATGGATGAATGAATAAACAAAATGTGGTATACACATACAACAAAATATTATTCAGCCTTAAAAACAAAGGCAATTCTGACACATGTTGCAACATGAATGAACCTTAAGGACATTATGCTGAGTGAAATAAGCCAGTCACAAAAAGACAAATGCTGTATGATTCCACTTATATGTGGTATGTAGAGTAGTCAAAATCATAGAGACAGAAAGTAAAATGGTGGTTGCCAGGTGCTGAGGGGACGAGGGAATGGAATGGGGAGTTGTTTCATGAGCACACAGTTTCAATTTTGCAAGATGAAAAGAGTTCTGGAGATGGATGGTGGTGATGCTTGCACAAAGATGTGAATATACTATGCCATGGAAGTGTACTCTTAAAAAATGGTTAAGATGGTAAATTATATGTTGTATGTACTTTACCATGATTTTTAAAAATTATATACAAATACTTATACATATTTAAGAAAAATAAACTTTATCACATGCAAATGAAATCTTTAAGAAAAACAACTTAGTGCACGCATTTAATGAAAGCAGCTTGCCAGCATTTGTAATAAACATTTATGTGATCAGAACTATGGCGGAGGAGAAAATCTCAAAGAAGCTACCTCAGGTGCTGCCCTCTCACCCCGCCTAAACCCACCCGGGAGACATAGTCTACTTTCACCTATCACGGATTTCTGAAGACTTGTCTGAAAGTCAAATGTACAAGAGTGGTAAGGTTGGTTTTATTAACATATCTAAACATGCTGAACACCTGTAATTATTCTCTAAATGCCCATTTGTTTAGCAAGTAGGTGCACAATGTATAAAGGTTTATTAAAATAGTGCTTCTCAAGCTTATATAGATGTAGATATATTAATATATATAGATAGGTATGTATATAATATGTACCAAACTAACTCTGCTAATCAATTCATGCATTTATCTGGACTATATATGAGAAAATTTGCTTACCAGACAAGAAGGCGATGTCTTGCATTAAGAAATGACTGATGTCCTTTACAGGGAGGAGCAGCTCAGTTTCTATAACAAACAAGAAAGGGGAGGAAACAATACACATTAAAGTGCAGCTAAAAACAGACACAGGATTTCTCACTGTGCCAAAAAGAACTTTGGCTCCCGCAGATCTGTGTCCACAGACACACTGATCTCTTTCCTCCTCTCAGCCACATGGCAAGGAAATCATGCTCTTGAAAATATCACTGAATAAGTAGGACCAGTGACCTACTCCTCAAAATCTACGCCCAGGACATAAACTACTCTCACTCTCCAGAAAGACAAGGGCAAAGATGCAAACTGCAGGGCATCTGGGATTATCTGAAGGATAGACGCTCACATGGAAACACTGTAGCAGATTGCCTTCTACTTCCGACAATGCCGTTCATTCTACAAAGCTTTATTAGCGATCGCAAAGAGCTTTTTGCACCTTTTATCTTATTGTAGCCTTAAAATAACCCTGAGGTAGGTATTATTATCCCATCTTATAGGTCAGGCAAAGAGTCTGAGAGAGAGTACCATGTAGCGGTTAGTCATGTGGACTTCTGAGCTTGTTGCATTTACTGGCTGTACAAACATGGGCAAGTTCCTAAGCCTCTCTGAGCCTTAGTTTCCTCAGCTATAAATTGGGCATAATGCTATCCACCTCAAAGTTGCCGTGCCAACTAAAGGTAATACTTGGCATAACAGTAGGTGTTCAATAAACAGGAGCATATTATCATTACATTGTTTATTATTACAAATAGAATAGCATCCATGCATTTTTTTAATTTATTTTTTATTATTATTTCAGCATATTGTGGGGGTACATAAGTTTAGGTTACGTCTATTGCCCTTGCCCCCCCACTCCTGAGTCAGAGCTTCAAGCATGTCCATCCCCCAGACAGTGCGCATCGCACTCATTATGTATGTATACACCCATCCCCTCCCCCCCACATCTGCCCGACACCCGATTGTTATTCGTAAATGTGCTCTTAGGTGAACATCCATGCATTGTTCAATGTTTCAGTTGTTCCAGATCTTAAGTGTTAACTTACACTGTTCAATTCTAATGAACTCTACAGGGGACAGAAATCAAAGTCCACTACCCGCCTCTGGTCCATGAACAAGGATAACTTTTTAAAAGAAAATGAGTCATCAAACTAGGCTATTTTGGATCATTGGTTTTAATGCCTGTGGTTCCACATCTCTTACTGAAGACTGTTTTTCACTTGCTCTCTGATACAAAGTGCCTTCAAAGTCCTGATCTCTAGTGGTGTCAGGCTGATGACGCATTACCTTTTTCAATACTCCTCAAATTGTATCATACAGATGTGGTTTATGAAGACCAATTCTCCTTGAGGGAATTAAAAATAAAAGTTCTCGATAGGTCCACACTAGACAATGGAATAGGGTATCTGTTATAGAATAAACCTCCCCACTCAATTTGAAACAACGCAATTAACTGACACATTTATTTTCCTAAGATACATGCCATTACAAATCTGCAATTTGTCAGGACATAAAAATCATTTCTTAAAAATGTCTTGTGGGCCGGGTGAGGTGGCTCACGCCTGTAATCCTAGCACTCTGGGAGGCCGAGGTGGGTGGATCGCTCGAGGTCAGGAGTTCGAGACCAGCCTGAGCAAGAGCGAGATCCCGTCTCTACTAAAAATAGAAAGAAATTAGCCAATCAACTAAAAATAGAAAAAATTGGCTGGGCATGGTGGTGCATGCCTGTAATCCCAGCTACTCGGGAGGCTGAGGCAGGAGGATCGCTTGAGCCCAGGAGTTTGAGGTTGCTGTGAGCGAAGCTGACGCCACGGCACTCTAGCCCGGGCAACAGAGTGAGACTCTGTCTCAAAAAAAAAAAAATGTCTTGTTATTTTATGTATTTAGACTCCTGGTATATTCCAGACCAAGGCATACATGTTTACATTTGCAATTATTTCTTTCAATGCTACGTGCTTCCTCAAATAAAAGAATGTGTTTATAACAGCTACAAACACATGTCACACATTGACATTTTCAGGCATGGAGACATGGAGGAAGGGTAAGAATGACGGTAATGCAAAAAGGACTAGAACTCTCTCTGCCCTCAGGAGCCTGCAAAAGTAGCAATGGCCAATACGTGTTCTACCTTTTAAATGAGAGAGCGTTAGACTTAAAAATATTCCTACATAATGAGAGACTCAAATTTCTCCCCTGCTTTGATCAGTTGGAACACCTATCAAGATAAATTTATGGATTTTATGTCAGATAGCAGATCTGGAAGTACTAATATGTGCAACTTGATTCCTCTCATACCATTCGGATTATTACACAGCTATAGAAACTACGTGCATTTACTCTACACTTTAAACATTCAGGTAATAAGAGAGGCCTCAGGGCATAAAATAAAAGGCTGTGGGCTGGGAGCAAGAGAACCAGGGCCTAGTGTGATTTCGGCCACGGAGCTGCTCTGTGATCTTGAACAAGTCATTCCCCCTCATCACCCCCATTTGAGAAGTGAGGGCAATACAGCTAATGCTTTCTAAGGTCCCTTCCATTCTATGAGATCCAACATGTAAAATCCATAGATATAAGAAAAACATCCTGATCTTTTCTATCTCAAAATGTCACCCACGATTGTGCTGATAAAAATAACATTTCCATTCTAATGAAAAAGGATGAAATCATAGCTAAAAGAGAAGATGTTACTACTTTAAGAAATGGTCATGTTCTGGGTTGGAAACAGACTGAAGGGAGAGGAGATAATACGGGAAAGGCAACAGGAGACACAGGGTTATCACTGAGCAGCCACAAAGGATGAGGCGAGATTGTTGCTGAGAACAAAGAGAAACAGAGTACTGACTTAGGAGAAAATTGTGACACTGAGTTACACCCCGCTTTGTATCTGACCTTCTTGAATTTCCACACAGATAGCTTCCTGAAATATAAAAATGAGAACAAATATAATTTATAATGTTCTTCTTCCTGACCCTTTAAACTCTCTCCTCGTGAGAGAGAGAGAGAGAGAGAGAGAGCATGAGAGATAAAAAGCCTGGATCACCAAAGCTGGATCAAGTCCACATTATAGCATGTTCCCTGTTGACTGGATTCAATTTTAATTGGAAGCTTGTCAAGCTGCCCCAGGTGGAAAGTTCAATTACTCACAAATAAAAGGCATGCATTTTCCTTACTTTTGACTAGTTGCTAAGCCCAAAAAGGGCTGGTTGGGAAGCCAAATAAAGGGCTGTAACTCAATAGGCAATCTGAAAAACACCCTTATAAACACCCTGACAGAGCACATCTTCCTTTAAGAGCTCTGCTGAAAAACCATGCGCTTGTACAATCAAACACAATCAGACACAAACTGAAAACAAAAGACAAGCGAAGCGCTCGCCAATTCATTCATGCCATACAAACAATCAGGAAGCAAAAGGGTCGAGCTCTTATTGTCTTGACCATAAATTGCAAACAGATCACTAATATTTCTTTTATAACATGAAAGGTAGTTATGCAAATGAGGATGCAAGCTCAGAATTCTAATATTAATTTTTAAAGTTCTAAAAGGTATGGAAATAAATCATCTATTTAGGATGGTTCACAGAGAGAATGAAGGTACAGCCATCTAATCAGTGGCTCCATTTTGACTGTGTCACTTGCAGAAATGCAGAACCCATGTCACCTCAGAACAGGATGCACTTTAAAGGTTTTAAAGATTTATTTTGCATTCATTCACTTTTTTAAAAGATTGAGCACCTACTATATGCCACATACTATTCTAAGCTGTGCTGGAACAGATGTTCTGAGAAAAAGTAAAGGTTCACAATCAAATAAGTTTGTGAAATACTGATGGCTAACCATACCGCAATATGTCCCAGGGACTACACATGTACACATTGTGTCTCTTTGGGTATGAGCCATGTAGGTGGTGTTTCCCAAACCTACTTGACCAGGAACTCCTTTGCTTGGTTGATTGGTTGGTTTTTCCCCCACAGAGAGTGACAAAAGACAAACAAAAAGCAACAGAGAGGGCTATAAAGACTCCATATGAAGAAGCACTTTGTTCTAAAAGTCAGAGCTGTGTGTAGATGAAATGACTGCCACGGAAAGCAGACAAACCCTTTCCTATCACTAATAGCATTTAAACAGAGGCCAAGCAGCTCTGTGGTGAGGATACAGAGCTCAATGAAGGACAGAATTGGGTTGGATCTTCCAAGTCCTACTTCTCTGAGAGCCTATGCCTCCATGATTTAAATTCTACTGAGTTTATTATTAACTCCTATTGGGAAAATGATAGTTTAAGAAATTAAGTAAATCGCTAACTACAAGCATTCCCATTTTACAGAAAACATTTTTACTGCAGATCTTGGAGTACAACAGCAATAATTCCAACCCTTGAGCTATATTTCACAGTGACACTCTCTCACGTCCACTTAGCCCTCTCTGGGGTTTCTGTTCATATACCATAGAAGAATACGAGCTCTGAACCAGGCTGCACATACATGCCTCTTTGTCCAAGCACTCCAGAGCCATGGCAAAGAAACCACTTAAAAGGGCAAATGCCTCTATTCTCACATTTTCCTAAAAATCAAATAAGAAGCAAAAACAGAACACAAAAAAATACAAATAGAAAGGAAAACAAAGGAAATGTCAAACAGAAAGATAAAGTCTCTTCAATGGCAATAAACCCACTGCTGCCACCAATATGAAAAGAGAGTGGGAAAGTGAAGTAAACGATGAACAACAGCTATCATCTGCCCAGCACCTAGTATTTGCCAGGCACTGTACAAGGCACTGCATATGCGGTTTCTCTCACCTTAACAACCGTCCTCCAGGATGGATATTAAAGTCCTCAACTTACAGATTAGGAAACAGGCTCAGAGAGGCTACCATTCATGTACTTACTCATTCAAGAGACTCAGGTAAAACAAATGCCAGATACCAGTCACTGTCCAAATTAGAATCTAGTAGGAGGTTTAGAAAAGCTTTTACTGTGTCATCTATCTCATTCCCTAACCTTCAGAAAGGCCATCTAAAGTCTGTACTTAGAAGAATACACTCAATTAGCTCTAATGCAAATTACTAACCAGATATGGCTCCATATATCGAGAATGTTTACAAACAATCTTTTGCAAAAAACTCCATTCTTTTTACAGCCTTAAATTCTGAACAATGATGCTTCCTTTTAGCAATCATCTCTTTGAAAGTCCCCTGTTGCTGATATACAGGACAGATAAAATTAGGTTTTGTTCGGAGCCCTAAATCCTGCTGCAAGGCAGATGGGATTCTATGAGTGTAATTTTTCCCTTTCAATCTGACCGTCAGAGACTCTTTGTAACTCTTTGTAAACAGTAATGACTTAGCACATGCAACAAATTGAAGTGCTGTCTTGACAAATGTTATACTTTAAAAGGTAGGATAAATAAAAGGGTAATTCTAAAACCATCTCAAAATGAATTCCCATTAGACTCCAGTAGAACAATCTATACAGTACTTTGTTCTGTAACAAAGGTACAGTATGAAAGACTTACAAAATTCTGTACTAACAAAATAAAACCAAGATTCATGCTAAATCCTTCTTCTGCTAATACCTACTGGGGCCTCCTTCCAATCCATTGTCATTCAATTCACCAAACAGCTAGGAGTCTCTGCTAGGTGCTGTGGCCCATGGGAATACGAACTGAGTTCCTCACCTCACAAAGCTTAAAAATTAACTGAAGATACAACATATAAACTGCTGGCCATAAAATAAGGCAGAGTACAGTACATGCTATAATAGAAATATATGATATAGAATATGGGGAAGGGAGAAATTATTACATCTAAATTGAAGGAGAGAGAAAGAGGAAGGTTTCAAAGATGATGTGATATGTGAGCCGTGCCTTGAAAATTGATTAATATTCAAATACACAGACAAGGAATAGAGAATGATATTTCAAGTGGAAGAAAGAAGGCACCAATGCAGGAGCAGGTGAAGGAATCAGGGACTGTCTATGGCCTGATATGGTTTAAGTATAGAGACAGGGTAGTCTGGCTAAAGCTAGAAAGCAAGATCAGAAGCAGAAAGTGGGGAATCTTGCACGCATCCAGAGGAGAAGAGCAGGCTTCTTGAAGGCCTCTGATTCAGCATCACTGACCTAGCACCGAGGAGATGTCTAGGCAGGCAAACCCTCTAACAGCAGGGCAGGGATGTAGAAACTAGTGGATTCTACAATCAATTAGCTACCAACTTTTGATATAGCTTCAGGCAATTCACTGAAGGCTCCCTATGACTCGGGTTATGTACAAGCATGTATACAACAGAATGTAGGAGGATGGGAAGGGAAAGGGAAGAGGAAGGGTCTCCCCAATGAGTTATAAAACTCCAAATAAAACTTGGCAGGAGTTCTATTCTAAGGTGCTAAGTACTATTCTATTCAAATGTTAACATTTCTGAAATCTGGATGTATCTCAGACCTGAACGCCATCATCACATTTGATGCAGTTTTTTCATTTTTCTGCCTAAAATGCTATATTAAGTACCTTAGAACCAAATACAATTATAGAAAAGAAAAATAAGAAATTCAAAAAATAAATTCAAACCTCCTTATAGGTGACATATATGCAACATATATACGTATATTTTTGTAATAAATATTAGCCATCAGTACAACTATATTCCGGGTCCTGTGAGTTCACCTAGTAAATCACCTTACCTGGGGTGGTCTTGGGGAAACCCCACACACAGTCACTTCCCCAAAGGAAGACATTAAACTGTCTGTATTCGTAAATGATATGATCTTGTATATAGATAATACTATGGAATTCACACACACACACAACCTGTTAGAATAAACAAGTTCAGCTGGGCATGTTGGCTCACGCCTGTAATCTTAGCCCTCTGGGAGGCTGAGGCAGGAGGATCACTTGAGGTTAGGAGTTCAAGACCAGCCTGAACAAGAGTGAGACCCCATCTCTACTACAAATAGAAAAATTAGCCAGGCGTGGTGGTGGCATGTGCCTGTAGTCCCAGCTACTCAGGAGGCTGAGGCAGGAGGATCGTTTGAGCCCAGGAGTTTGAGGTTGCCGTGAGCTAGGCTGATGCATTCTAGCCCAGGGGACAGAGTGAGACTCTGTCTCAAAATAAAATAAAATAAAATAAAATAAACAAGTTCAGCAAGAATGCAGGATACAAGATCCAGACACAAAAATGAATTGTATTTCTATTGTGCAGAGTATAAATGCAAAACTTTGAAAACTCCGAAACATTGAAAGAAATCCAAGATCTAAATAAATAGAAAGCCATTCCACATTTATGTCTTGGGAGACAATATTATTAAGGTAGCAATACTCCCTAAACTAGTATACAGATTCAAAACAATCTCTATCAAAATTTTAGCTGGCTTTTTTTTCTTGCAGAAATTAACAAGTGGAACCTAAAACTCATGGAAATGCAAGGGAGCCAGATTAGCCAAAGCAATCCTGAAACAAAAGAACAAGGTTGGAGAACTAATACTTCCCAATTTCAAGACTTAGCACAAAGCTACAATAAACAAGACAGTGTGGTACCAGCATAAGGGTAGACATAAAGATCAATGGAATGGAAGGAATAGTCCAAAAATCAGCCCATATGTCAAGGGTCAATTGATTTTTGACAAGGGCAAGTCAATTCATTGGGGAAAGAATAACCTTTTCAACAAACAGTAAAGGGATAACAGGATAGCCACATATATCACATACAAAAATTCACCAAAAATGGATCAAGCATCTAAATATAACAGCTTAAGCAATAAAATTATTAAAATAAAATATAGGCGTAAATCTTTGTGACCTTGTGTTAGGCAAAGCCTTCTTATATAAGACACCAAAGGTACAAGTGAGAAAAAAATAAATTGGGCTTCACCAAAATTAAAACTTTTGTGCTTCAAAGAGCACTACCAAGAAGGTGAAAGATGATCAACAGAATAGCGTAATATATTTGGAAATCATATATCTGATAAGGGACATGTCTCTAGAATACATAAACAACATTTAACAAATCAATAACAAAAGACAAATAACCCAGTTTAAAATGGGTTCTTCTCCAAAGAAGATATATTAATACAAGTGGGTACTAAGCACATGTAAAGATGCTTGGCATCATTTAGTCATTATAGAAATACATACCAAAACCACAGTGATATCACTTCACACCCAAGAGGATGGCTATAATAAGAAAAGATGGACAGGCCAGGGGCAGTGGCTCACGCCTGTAATCCTAACACTCTGGGAGGCCGAGGTGGGAGGATCGCTTGAACTCAGGAGTTCAAGAACAGTCTGACCAAGAGCAAGACCCCGTCTCTACTAAAAATAGAAAAATTAGCCTGGCGTTGTAGCCAAGTAGTCCTAGCTACTCGGGAGGCTGAGGCAGAAGGATCATTTGAGCCCAGGAGTTTGAGGTTGCTGTGAGCTTTGATGATGCCACTGAACTCTACCCAGGGCAACAGAGCAAGACTCTGTCTCAAAAAAAAAGAAAAAAGGACAATAACAAGTGTTAGCGAGTATGTGGACAAATTGAACCCCTCGTACATGTAAATGTAAAATGTTCATGTAAAATATAAAATAGTTCATCCCCTATGGAAGAGAGTTGTGCAATTCCTCAAAAAGTTAAACATAGATTTACCATATGACCTACCATTTTTACTTCCAGGTATATACCCAAGAGAAATGAAAACATACATCTACAAGAAAACTTACACAAGAATGTTAATAGCAACGTCATTCATAAAAACCAAAAAGTGGAAATAATTCAAATGACCACTAACTGAAGAATGGATAAACAAAAGTGGTATATCCATAAAAGGGAAAATTATTTGGCAAGAAAAAGGAATAAAGGACTGACACATGCTACAACATAGATGTATCTTGAGAAAATTATGCTCAGTGAAAGAAGCCAGACACAAAAGACCACACATTATGTGTTTCCATGTATATGAAATGTCCACTATAGGCATATAGAGAAAGACAGAAAGTAGAGTAGAAGTTGCCTAAGGCTTACAGGAATGAGGAACCCGGGGAGATGATAGCTAAAGGGTATAGGATTTCTTCTGGGAGTAATGAAATATTCTAAAATTGCTTGCAATGATGTTACATATCTCTGTGAATATGCTAAAAACATTGAATTTAAATGGGTAAATTGTATGGTATGTGGATTATATCTCAATAGAGCCATTACCAAAAAAAATCAAGGAAAACAATGATATTTGTAAGAAAAAAGTTCATTTGAACAATGGATGTACTTTTTCCACTTCTCCTTTAAAAGAAATTTTATCATAAAAAACAGATAGAAAAGAAAAGGTATCAAAAACACAAGAAATGGGCTCAACTTTTAGAAATGTATGCTAAGGAAAAAAGATGAAGGTTGTGCATAAAGATAAACCATAACATCACAGCACCAATATGTTAAACGCAGTGGTTACAGTTGAGCATTGTTATCTTGGATGATACATATACATTAAATTCTGAATGTTTTTGCACAAATAAGTATTTCTTACAGACATCATCTAGCATAGTACTTATGAGTGCACACTCCAGAAACAGATTGGCTGGATTCAAATCCAGTTCTACCACTTGCTGGTTAGCTGCTTAAACTCTCTGGGTCTGTTTCTTTTATTTGTAAAATGGGAGAAATGGTAGCACCTACTTGACAGGGTTATTGCAATTAGTAAAGTTATTGATATATGCAAAGCATTTACAACAGTGTCTAGTATATGGTAAGTGCTTGATAAATATCAGTCATTGTCACAGAATAAAGAAAAAGTAACATTATATAATAATTTTAAAGGCTTCATGTAAAAGTGAGCATTCATGCAGAAGCAGACAATGATGAATTTAGCATTAGAGTTCTGCAAAAATTTTAATTCTGCATCACCTCATCATCTTCTCCAATCACAAAGGCCCCAGAGCCAGAACTCCATGGCTACCTTTTCCCCCCTTAGGCCATCTGTGAATAGGGTAATGGGTAGGGTAATGGGTCATGTTTCCTTATCTCTAGCTCAGACCTTATATACAAAAAGAACTCATCTAATATGAGTTCAAGAATCTAAAAATTGAACTTCCAAGTTTGAAAATAAAATGGAAGAGCTTCCCCCATTGGTCATACGGAGAGCTAAAATTCCTGAAAAACCTTCCTGCTACAAACCACGAAAACATGCTGGGAAGAAGGAAATTAAATCCTTTTTAATGCATGGCTGAGGTGGCAGGAAAGACAAACAAATCCTCAGAGGTCAAAACCATTACCTGGGCAGATATCCTGCGGGAGACACCAACTAAGAACAGCAGTTGGCAATCCTAGGTGACTCAAGCTTGGTGTTAATGGTCATACATTGGTGAGGATTCAAACCCTATGGTACTGGGAATTAGATCAGAGAAAATACAGGATAATATTTATATAACCTGCGGGTAGAATAGAATTTTTAAAACAGGGTACAAGAAGCACAAATCATAAAAGAAAAGATTGATAAATTAGGCTACATTAAAATTAAAAATTTCTTTCATCAGAAAACATGATAAAGAAAATGATGAGACAAGCCACAGACTGGGTGAAAATTTTTGCAACAAATATAACTGATAAAGAATGAGCCACCATATGAAGGATATATGAAAAGTTATAAGTCAAGAAGAAATAGAAAAACAACCCAATAGATACATGGAAAAAAAGTAACACAAACAGGTGTTTATTTCACAGAAGAGGAAACAGGAATGGCCGATAAACATTTGAAAAGATGCTCTACTGCATTTGTAATGTGTGAAATGCAAACGGCAAAGGCAGTAGGATAACCTATTATACCCAGCACTCAAGCAACAATTTTCAAAAATGTAACATCAGCAAGCATTTACGTGCACAACAACATAATCATTACAGGTGTGTTTTGGTGTTGAATTTGGCTTTTACCACAGGTTTACTTTTCATTTTGCACAAAGCATTCATTTCGAAAGATTACTTTAAAGTGAGTTTAGTGGTAACTGAAAGAAAATATATTGGGTAGAGTTTTAACCCATTAGAGCTGAAGGATAAATATGAGTGACTTGACACAAAGTCTAAAATGAAAAAAAAAAAAATTAGGTGCGGCAATAAAGATCAAAGAAAGGCTGAGATTGCATTAAAGACATGTATAATGTCAAATCAAACATTCGAAGTGTCGCCTGAGTACCTACTATGCATTCAATGTCGCTTACACAGCACATACTAATGTATAGGTTCCAAATCAGGGCAGAATGTCCACAGATCTGGCTGTCCTCAGATGTTCAGCCTTTTAAGTGTGCTTTGATGGAAGGAACCATGGGATGATTTTACCCCCAGTAGCAGCAAGTGGAATTCTAGAGGAAGATGGGAAATGGAAGGAAGGAATGAGAGGATAGAAAAAGGAAGAGTAGGAATACAGAACAGAAATCCACATTCAACACAACTTTAAGTGTTTTCTCATGTGTCTTTCAGCTACTCTAATCATTCATGCATTTGTTCTTTCAGCAGGCCTTTGTTAGGCTCCTGTCTTATGCCAGCCCCTGTGCAGGGCTAGGCATACAGAAATCAGTTAGACGCTGGCCCTGGATCTCACAGGGCTCTTCACCTAGAAGCAGGAGGCAGTTAAAGCCCAGAGCACTAAGTGTTAACAATAGTACTGAGCCCAGGGTGCCGCGAGCATGCAGTGAAAGGACGTCTAGCATTAAACTGATAAAATAAATCATGTATGAAAAATGAACAAAATGGTTTTATACCTAACCTATGCCAAATACCTCCGGGGACACTTTCAGCACTTGACTTTCATGTCATGATTCAACGCTATATTAAGGTTATACTATAATCTTAATTATATTAATAATTAAGACCTGCTTCCAAGGAGATCAGTATGATAGCAACCCCCCTCATCTTTTCATGTATCAGACATATTTGTGTGTGTTGCAAATGAAGGGGAGCTATTCATCTCTGTAACTTTTGTAACACTGATATTTACACATATATGTGCATACATATAGTGCACAGACATTAAAATGCTAAGTGTTGTAATTAAAATGGAGGGTTTCGGAAGTTCATTCTCCATCTTTAAAACCACTTGTAAAATCAACATCCGATATGAAGAAGCTCACACTGAGATGAAAAGGAAAAAAACGCAGTGGGGAGCCTTTTCTTACTCTTCAGTGCTAAAGCAATTTTGTGAGTTGATCATGTGTCTTAAAATTTACAGTTCATAAAAGTTGACAAAATCTTTGCTAAATGCCAGGTCTATGGTAAAGGGTCTTTTAAAAATGTACCATCATCGTCTTCAAAACTATACATTGTCATGAAAATAACTGTCTTTGAGAATTAACTTCCTTGGGTAATTCTGAAAGCACAGCCAAAAACAAACAAATAAAATAAAATCCCTCTTCATCACACATTTTGAATGTTCCAGATTATTCCTTAACAATAGAAATTTGAGGAAAAGGCACCTTAAGGGACATTACTTTATCCAGCCAAACCATCATCATTCAGTACACACAGTGCAAATGAGTAGGGACATGCTTGAACATCAGCTTAAAGACATGACAGTCCCCAACCACTATAGCCACAGCCACCACTAAATAATTCTAAACATACTATCTTAGCAATAGGTAAATATTTACATTAATCTCTTTTCAATTTTTATCATAGCAGCAGATGTTTAGAGAGCAGCTATTTAAAGAACAAGCTATAAAAATAGACAAGATGACCCACTAATATCAGAACTCACACTATCCACATAGACATATGACTAAAATGCCAGATCTCATACTCCATGGCTATTCATCTCTTCTTAGGTTCAGAAAATCTAATTTTGAAATAAACAGCATCTGCAACGGTAAATCCAATTAAAATGACTTACTTTTAGTTTATAATCCATGAAGAAGGACACACAACATCTGTGAATGGTCCTTGAATATGTTAACAAAGGAAGCAAAAATGATCCTCTTTTGTAAACTAAGTGCAAAGTGACAAACAAAAACAGGACTGCTGCTTTTTGCTCTGTGACTAATCCCATCATCTGGCTTGCAATTGCAAAGTCAAAGGTGTCCCCAAATATGCATATTCCTTCTAAGTGCCATCAAAGAGTCTATGAACACATATACCTAATTATACAATTTTAGTTGAAATAGAGAAAATATTATTTAAACTAACTCTCTAAGGTTATTCTTGTCATCAGACTGGGTATTCAATAGGTAATGCTTCAGCGTAACTAACAGTGGCACAAGGATGCAAATGAAGACGTGATGGCCAAAGAATTCTCAGTATCCCTGAACATATATAGAATACTCCTGGCTGATAGCAGCCGCTGATGGCGGCCCTGCCAAGCTATATTTGAAAGGCAGCTCAGCCTCTACCAGACCCTCCAGCTATAACCAAGTTATTCAAAATTCATATCCCAGTAGCATCTACAACCTGTCTCTTTCACCTAGAACCTTTACAAAGAGATTCATTAGCAACTTATTAAAAATGATGTCACTGTATAATCACATTTATATCAAATACATATATAATACATGTTATATATAAAGTATATATGTAACTTGATTTTAAAACTTGATTTCCAGTGAAGAAAATTACAGGTAGTTATCTTGTTTTGGTGGAATTGCTTTGAGAAGTGGGAGTTGATACCTAGATTTTTTAAAGTCCAGAATTCTACTTTTAGTGACTGAGTAAAAGATTATTTGAATATTGAGGAATTAAAGTCATAATGATGACACTGACATTATGTTTTAAAGTCATTGGTTCTAACATCTATAAAGGTACTTCAGGCAAACATCCGTTTATTAAATAATATATTTGTTATAATCATTTTAATTTTAACTAATTTTCTGAGTGGCTGGAGGTGGTCTGAATAGGAAATTGGTCCAGTCTACAGCAAATAAAGACAGAAAGGAGCTTCTAAATTTCATCTGCTTATTTGGACATAAGCAGTGTGGACAACTGTGTACATAATTCATCATTCTCAAATATACCAGTTTCTCCATGGGTTTATTTATTTTTTTTAATTTCAGCATATTGCAGGGGTACAAATGTTTAGGTTACGTATATTGCCTTTGCCCCACCCGAGTCAGAGCTTCAAGCGTGTCCATTCCCCAGACGGTGACCACTGCACTCATTAGGTGTGAATATACACCATGGGTTTATTGAAATTATAAGCACACTAAGACAAAACTGGGCAGATGATTTCTCTGTGCCGAAAAGCTACAGTAGCCTTTTTGTGCTCTATGAAAGGAAAACTTTAAAATGACAAAGTGATTTTATATTATATATCTTATTTTTTCCCCTTGTACTCTGTTATGTGTATCAAAATTTTCATAATGAAATAATTTTGAAATACACACATTCAAAGACAGCTGGAACCCATTATATTAAGTGAAGTATCCAAAGAATGGAAAACCAAGCATCACATGTACTCACCAGAAAACTGGTTTCCCTGATCATCACCTAAATGTACATCAGGGAAGGATACCAATTGGATATCAGACTGGGATGGGGGGTGGGGGGAGGGGATGGGTGTATGCCTACAGGATGAGTGCGTTGCACACCCTCTGGGGAATGGTCATGCTTGAAGGTGCAGACCCGGGGAGGTGGGGGGGGGAGGGGATGGAGGTATGACTACATGATGAGTGCCAGGCGCACTGTCTGGAGAATGAGAATGGACGCGCTTGGGACTCTGACTCTGGGGTATGGGCGGGACATGGACAATGTATATGACCTAAACTTATGTACCCCCATGATGAGCTGAAATAAAAAAAAAAAAAGACAAGTCTTAGATCAACATATCGGGTATGATTCCAGTTTGGTAAAATACCTAGATATATGGGGACTCTTTATTGTCCTCACCAGTTAGAAATGAGTTTCCTGAAGGCAGAGATTTATTTTATTCACTAAAATATCCCCATAGTGTCTAACACATAGGAGGTGATAAAAAAATGTTGGTTGAATTGAATTGATATACCTATATTTATAGAAAACCTCTTATGTCTGCACACACATACAGAGCAGTGTTTGCCTCCAGAGAGTAGGACTTGGCTAGGCACACGGGTGACTTTTACTTATTAGTTTCTGAATGTTTGTACTGCTTAGATGTTTTACAAAGATCACATATAAATAATTTAATTATAAACCTAAGAAAATGAGGGAATAAAAGATATTTCCCTACCAAGAACAAAAAACAAAAACAGGAAAAAGAAGTGCCAAAGGCACTGGGCAAGGAAGGGAGTAAGAAAGAAGAAATAAGGAAGAGGAAAAACCAAGAAGAAACGGGGATGAAAAGGAAGGGGCAGGCCGGGCGCGGTGGCTCACACCTGTAATCCTAGCACTCTGGGAGGCCGAGGCAGGAGGATCGCTCGAGGTCAGGAGTTCGAGACCAGCCTGAGCAAGAGCGAGACCCCGTCTCTACTAAAAAAAATAGAAAGAAATGATCTGGACAGCTAAAAATATATATAGAAAAAAAATTAGCCGGGCATGGTGGCGCATGCCTGTAGTCCCAGCTACTCGGGAGGCTGAGGCAGGAGGATCTCTTGAGCCCAGGAGTTGGAGGTTGCCGTGAGCTAGGCTGACGCCACAGCACTCTAGCCCGGGCAACAGAGTGAGACTCTGTCTCAAAAAAATAATAAAATAAAAAAATATATAAAATAAGAAAAGGAAAGGGCATGAGGAAAAATTAGGTGCAGCTGGAGGGAAATGACAGTGAGAAGGCCTCCACCCATGAGCTTGGTGCCCCAGGTCGCTGCCCCTTGACTATATATGTCTCTTGTAGGTGGTTAATTAAGAGCACATCTGTGGAAACCTTTTCTTTCAGCCTCCCCCCTTCAGATTAAAATCAGCCAGTAGACCAATGTCCTAGAGAGTTTCTGCAATATTTTCTTCTAGTAGTTTCATAGCTTCAGGTCTTAGACTTAAGTCTTTGATCCATTTTGATTTGGTTTTTTTGGTAAAATGAGAGATAGGAGCCTGGTTTCATTCTCCTGCATATAACTATCCAGTTTTCTCAGCACCGTTTATTGAAAAGACTGTTCTTTCTCCACTGTATGTTCTTGGAGCCTTTGTGGGATGAGTTGGTAGTAAATATGTGGATTTATATCTGGGTTCTCTATTCTGTTCCATTGGTCTATGTGTCTATTTTTATGCCGGTACCATGCTGTTTTGGTTACCGTAACTTTGTAGTAGATTTTGAAGTTAGGTGATGTGATGCCTCCCATTCTGTTCTTTTTGCTCAGGACTGCTTTGGCTATGTAGGGTCTTTTGTGGTTCCATACAAATTTTAGGATATATTTTTCTATTTCTGTGAAGAATTTAATTGGTATTTTGATAGAAATTGCATTAAGTCTGTAAATTGATTTGGGTAGTATTGTCATTTTAACGATTTTTTTTTTGAGAGAGTGTCTCACTCTGTTGCCCAGGAAGTGCAGTGGCACAATCTAACTCACTGTAGCCCCAAACTCTTGGGCTCGAGAGATCCTCCTGCCTCAGCCTCCCAAGTAGCTGGGACTATAGGCACGTGCCACCACACCCAGCTAATTTTTTTGTATTTTGTAGAGAAGAGGTCTCACTCTGTTGCTCAGGCTGGTCTCAAACTCCTGACCTCAAGGGATCCTCCCACCTCGGGCTCCCAGAGTGCTAGGATTACAGGCATGAGTCACTGTCACTGGCCCATTTTAATAATATTGATTCTTTCAATCCATAAGTATAAAATATCCTTCCATTTTTTTGTGTGTCGTCTTCTATTTCTTTCATCAGAATTTTATAGTTTTCCTTGTATTGATCTTTCATTTCTTTGGTTAGACTGATTGCTAGGTATTTCATGTCTTTTGTAGCTATTGTAAATGTGATTGCTTTCCTGATTTACTTTTCCAGGACATTGGTCTGGGTGAACATTTTTTGTGTAAGACCTCAAAAGCACAGGGAACCAAAGCAAAAATAGGTAATTGTGATTACGTCAAGCTAAAAAAGAAAGCAAAGGAAACAATCAACAAAGTGAAGAGACGACCCACAGAATGGAAGAAAATATTTGTAAACTATCCACCTGACAAGGGGTTAATAACCAAAATGTATAAGGAGCTCAAACAACACATTAGTTAAATAAATAAAATAATTCAATTAAAATAGGCAAAATATCTGAACAGACATTTTTGCAAAGAAGACATACAAATGGCCAACAGGTATATGAAAAAATGTTCAGCATCACTAATCATCAAAGAAATGCAAATCAAAACCACAATGAGATATCATCTCACCCTGGTTAAAATGGTTTATATAAAAAAGACAGGCAATAAAAGATGCTGGCAAGGATATGGAGAAAGGGGACTCCTCATATGCTCTTGGTGGGAATATAAACTAGTACAACCACTATGGAGAACACTATGGATGTTCCTTAAAAAACAAAAGATAGAACTACCATACGACCCAGCAATCTCATTACTGGGTGTATAACCAAAACAAAGGAAATTAATATATCAAAAAGATATCTGCACTCCTATGTTTATCGCGGCACTATTCACAATGGCCAAAATATGGAATCAACCTAAGTGTTCATCAACAGATGAACAAATAAAGGAAATGTACATATACACAATGGAATATTATTTAGCCATAAAAAGAATGAAATTCTGCCATTTGCAGCAATATGGATGGAACTGGAGGCCATTACACTACGTGAAATAAGCCAAGCACAGAAAGACAAATCTCACATGTTCTCACTCATATGCAGGAGACAAAAAAGTGGATTTCATGGAGAAAGAGAGTAGATTGGTGGTTACCAGAGGCTGGGAAAGGGAAGGGGGAGGAGGAGATGAAGGGGAAAAAAGAATATAAGTGTATTTATTACTACTGAACTGTACACTTAAAAATGATAGAGACGGTAAATTCTATATGTGTATTTTACCTCAATAAAATAAATAAATAAAACCAGCCAGTAGAGACGGCAGGTTTTCCCTGCACAGCAGCAGGAGCTACCATTGTCTTGGTAACCTGCCTAACAATCACAGCTAAATGAATTCATTATTCAAAAACCCAAATGCACAGGTCAATTTTGAGAGTGACTGCGTCATTCTATAAAGAACTACATATGTGGTGATTTACTAGATGTAAAAATTGAAATGATAAATGTGTTTTTCCTGCTTAAGACAACAGAAAATCCACTGCAGAGCTGGTCCAAGCCCATCTGTCTAGCCACTGCAATCTCTTTTCCTAAAAAACATCTCCTGCCACGGGGACGGGGATTACACACTTGATTGACAAATGGTCTTGTCTAGCCTGGAAAGGTCTTTACAGATTCCTAGTGTGTGGCATCCAAACACGTGCCTCTCATTTTCTTTATGTTACCCCACCGCAGTCTTACATACATTTGAATCACAAACACTAAGGCAATTGAGTTAGTGTGATAACATTTTGTTGTTGTTTTTGTTTTCCTTTGGGAGAGGTCAGGTGAATACTTTATTGTCTCTAATACTTTCTTGCCTCTTAAGTCTTTAGCAGGGCCTCTAGAATAGTTCTCATAATAGGAATGAATTAATATACTGTAATCATTCTAAATTCATGACAAGCTAAACATCAATAACCATCCAATATGAGCACTAACAGACAGAATGCAAATATTTGTTATAGTAAATAATCCCCAAATACCTTAGATGTGAATACCCCATAGTTGGCGAAACCTCAATTTGTGCAACTATAAAAATGAGGTTCAGATACTCCCTAAATTGATCTACAGGTTCAGTGCAATCCCTAGCAAAATCCCAGCTGGATTTTTACACAGAAATTGATAAGCTAGTCATACAATTCATATGAATATGCAAGGAACTGGGACTAGTCATAGCAATCTCACAAAAGAAAAACAAACGTGGAAAATTCACACTTCCTAATTTCAAAATTTAGTACAAAGCTACAGCAATTGAGATAGGAATAATGATAGACTTATAGATAAACCAGTGGAAGAGAACTGAAAGTCAAAAAATAAATCCTTATACCTAGGGTCAATTCATTTTCATCCAGGGTGCCAAGATCTTTCAATGGGGAAAAAATATTCTTCTCAACAAACGGTGCTGGATACACACACGCAAAAGAATGAAGTTGGACCCCTAACTCATATCATTCACGAACATCAACTCAAAATGGATCAAAGATCTAAGTGTAAGAGCTAAAACCATAAAACTCTTAGATGAACACGTAGTTGTAATTCTCTGTGACCTTGGATTAGGCAGTGTTTTCTTATGTTTGACACCAAAAGCACAAGTGACCAAAGGAAAAATATAGATAAATTTAACTTTATCAAAATTAAGCTGGTGCTTCAAGGAAACCATCAAGTAAATAAAAAGACAACCAACAGAATGGGAGAAAATATTTACAAATCAAACATCTGATAAGGATCTTAAATCCAGAATATATCTCAACAACAAAAAGAGGAATAGCCCAATTTTAAATTGGGCAAAGAATCTACATCGATGTTTACGCAAATGGCCAATAAGCACATGAAAAGGTGCTTAACGTCAATAGTCATTTGGGAAATGCAAATCAAAACCACAGTGAGAAACCATTTCCCACCCACTAGGATGGCTGGAATCAAAAAGACAGAAATTAACAAGTATTAGGAAGGATGTGGAGAAATTGGAACTCTCATACATTGATAGTGGGAATGTAAAATGGTGCAGCTGCCTTGTAAAACAGTCTGAGAGTTCTCCAAGATGAAACATACAGTTACTCTATGACCCAGCAATTTCCACTCCTAGATTCCAAAGAGAAATGAAAACGTATGCCCCTATGTCCACATAAAAACTTGTATAAGAATGTTCATAGCAACATTATTCATGATACCCAAAAGGTGGAGACCACCTAAATACATATCATTTGAATTGGCTAATTAAAATGTGGTATATGTATACAAGGCAATAATATTCAGCCACTTAAAGAATGATGTACTGGTACATGCTACAACATGAATGAATTTTGAAAATGCTATGCTCAGTGAAAGAAGCCAGTCACAAGCGATCACACATTGTATGATTCTATTTATATAAAATGTCCAGAGTAGGCACATCTGTATAGATGCAGAAAGTAGATTAATGGCTGCCTGGGGCTGAGAAGGGCAGTTGGGAGAAAATGAGGAGTAACTGCTAACAGGTATGGGGTTTCTTTTTGGGTGATGGGAATATTCTAAGCCTAGATTGAGGTAATGGTTGCACAATTCTGTGATTATGCTAAAAAGCATTGAATTCAAATGCATTAATTGTATGGTATATAAAGTATATCTCAATAAAAGCTGTTTAAAAAAATAGGCTCAGGTTCAACTGGAATGAAATTCTGTTTCTCCCATTTGCCCTCTTGCTA
Source organism: Lemur catta (assembly GCF_020740605.2). Classification (NCBI taxonomy): domain Eukaryota; kingdom Metazoa; phylum Chordata; class Mammalia; order Primates; family Lemuridae; genus Lemur; species Lemur catta. The sequence goes on from NC_059155.1 coordinate 38,496,159, forward strand.
ACAAAACTCTTTCCTCCCCTTTGCTAGGAATGGCTCTCATTCTCTTTTCAGATTGATGAAAAAAAAAAATTATCTGAAAACAGAGCAGACATAGCTCCATAGGGTTGCTGGCTCATAATTTTCCAGAGACAGAATATGCATACATAAATTTCCATTGCTGCTAAAAAGTCTTTCCCAGCATCTGCTGATTAACAGAAACAGTTACACTTGTTTATGGCAGAGGTTACAGTATCATTAATAAATATTTAAAAGAAAGAAGATAATCTGCCTTTAAGAGTAAATTTCACTATATTAAAATGTTACTATATTTGCTGTCTGGGGAACATTAGAAGGCTAAAATTGAACTATTTTGTAAGCCCCAAATGTTGTGAGTGTAAAATGGTCCTTTCCAATTTGCTACCAGTGATTGGTTTTTCCATTTAAAAAAATTGATTTTTTAGAAAATTGAATCATATGTTGAAAATGATAGAGGTAATTGAATAAAGGTCTTCTCAGTTAGAGAGCAATAGTGGCTGGTTAATATTAAATAGTTGTGTTGAGGAAAGAATAAGACAGGAAGGGATTCATCTTCAGCATGAATGTAAACCGTAAGTTACTAAACTACAGATTTCTTGTATCCATAATGAAGGAGCAGTTAACACTGAGGTTGTGGGCTTTCCCCCTTCATCTTTATCCCCAGGCATGGATTGCATTGGTTCCAGACTATGAGCAGAGGAACATGAGTCAAAGTGACCTGTCAACAAATCTGACAGCACAAACATTTGAACAACAAACCACAGAAATGATTTGTTGTTTAGAGCACTGCTTCTACTTTGTGCTTTCTTTCTCCCAAAATAAATGTTGCTTTGGGGAAGAGCTACAGGTCCACCACAAGTCTTCACTGGTAGGACACAAACACTTATCTCTTCTGACTGATCTCCCCTATTGATACTCTCTCATCCAGGCTTTAAATACCACCTATGAGGCCGATAACTACCAAATTTGTGTCCCCACCCCAGATTCCTTCCTTGAAAGCCAGACTCCTACATGGAACTGCCTACTCAACATCACCACATAGATATCTAATAGGCATTTCAAAGTTAACAGGTAGGTCCCAAACCAAACTTCTGAGCCTCATGATTTTCCCCCAACAAACCTTCTCCTCCTGCAGGCATCCCCATCTCCTTTGACGAAAATTTCTGCCATCCACTTGCTAAAGCCAAAAATCTTAGCAACATCCTTTACTCTCTTTCTTTCATACCCCATATCCAAACCATTAGCAAAATCCTTCTGGCTCCACCCTCAAAATATACCCAGAATCTATCTGATCACTGCTCACCACCTCCATGACTGCCACTCTGGCTCAAACTGCCATCATCAATCCTAATAGCCTCCTAAATAGTCTCACTGCTTCCATCTTTGTCCCAGCTTAAGCCTATTCTCCACATGACATCCAGAGGGATATTGATAAAATAGAAATCACTTCTTTGCTCATAACCTTTCAGTGGCTCCTCATCTGACTCAGGGAAAACACCTAAGTCCTTACCAAGCCCCAGTGATCCAGACCCTGTTACATCTGTGGCTTCACCGCGCATGTGCACACACCAAGGCAAACACTCACTCTGCTTCAGCCACACTGGTTCCCTTCTTGTTTATTGAACTTTTCAGCACTCTCTCATCTCAGGGTCTTTCCACTAACTGCCCCCCTGCCTAAAGCAGAGGCAGAAACTCCTGATGGCTTACTTCCTCGCCTCCTTCAGGTCTTTGCTCAATGTCAACTTCCAAGAAGTCAGTAAGATTCTTACATTTGCCACACACAGACAGTGAAGAGAAGGTTTGGGTGAGAAATAAATGGGAGGAAGTTCTGTACCACTGGGCTCTTGCCAGGAGCTGTCTCTGGAAGAGACCTGGCAACAATAGGAAGGGACACTGGCCTCATCAGCCATCAGACAGAAGGCATCTCTCCATATGGGATTGGCCTCTGCTTCTGCCCTGGGGCAGGTGAGGTGCCAATTGTTTACTGAGCTTCTGCCCTGGGGCAGGTGAGGAGCAAATTGTTTGCAAAAGATGCTTACTTGAGAACATGCCCCTCAGGGACATGGACATTTGCATTCAATCCTGGGGACAACTTCCAAGAATGAAGTGCTTCCTAGGGCCAAGCACTTACAGGCATGCCTGAGAAATGCAATGGCTAAAATGCATCTGGATTTACTGATAGATTTTGAACACACTTGTTTGTTTTACAAGGAAGTAAAGTATTACAATTTCATATGCTGTAATACCTAAATTGGCAGGAGAACACACGTTTTACTGATTAACTAATTTAACAGCATCGACCCTCCAGAACACAGACAAGAACTAGGGAGAAAGAAAATAAAAAGCTTCTATGCAATCAGAATAGTTATCACAGTGTCCGCGTTCTAAGGTTCATATATATTAGTAGAAGTAGACTCCCCACAGTCCTACTCATAGCCTGTTTACTCATATTTTTCAGACAGTTCTAACAAGCTCGGTTATCTTGTTCCTTAGCTCATAACACGTCAGAAGGACAAAGGAGGAGGGGACGTGGAGGGTTAGGTAATAACAGCTAGTTGGTAGGAACAGTTAACAGCAGCAAGAAATGACAGCTAACAGAGAGGTGATATATGGAAAGATTAGAAAAGCCAGGCATTGCAAATTAAAAGGCAGAACAAATTGTGCCCATTTAACATAGGAACAAACAGCCTTCCACAGTTTAGGAGTCCCTGTATACAGCCATTAAAATAACTATTGCTATTACAAGGACAATCTTGAGTCACAAAGAAGGGATGCAGTTATTTCCAAGTTCAGGAGTCAGGAAGGTAAATAGTCTTTTTGAAAAGCTTTTTGTTCAAAATGGTTAGAGATTTTGAGGGAAAAAAACAAGTCGGGTACTGAAAGTGCTGAACCTCAGTTAGCTAGAAAAATCACTTACATGGAACACTCACAGTACAGTGTGGCTCGATAAATGACCCATCATTATTGGAATACATCTTTACACCATATGAGAATGCACATTGGATAACTAAATTTTGTTGTGATTTACACATCTCCTTGAGCTAAAATCTGATGAAATAAAAATTGCAATGAACAGGTTTTCACAACTGCTTATCTACGTTATCTGAATTCATCTTAGATCAGTATGGTTTCTATTTTTTCTCCTGCAGGGAATGCAAACATTTCTTTTTTTTTTTTCTTTCTTTTATTTTATCATCAGGTAAGGAGGAGATGTGTGAAGAAAAATATAAAGGGCAAGTTTGAAAGGTAATTTTATAATAAATGTGTGGCTACGTCTGTACTAGACTTGCTGAGTTATGAAGACAGCCCATAGATGAGTAGATTTAAGGAAAGAATTTCAGTTTAACAGACTCTATAGATGAGGGTAAGAAATAAGATTACTTCTTCCCAGCTCCAGACCTGTTGATCAGCTCTACCTGAATGTTCCACAGAAACCGCACACCCGAAATTGAACCCCAAACTTGGTCTTCCTCCTCCATTCCCTGTCTTAATGGTGTCCCGTTCCACCCAGTCACCCTAACGAGAAACCTGGAATTAACCTGGTCTCCTCTGTGTCTCTCAAATGCCAGGACTAGTCACACCATGTCAAATCAATTCCACCCTTTCAATTCCTATCAGGCCTCTCCCCTTCCCCAGAACTGACAGTCCATGCCTTCATTCACTCACCAGCTTATTTCAACCGCTTTCTAACTAGTCACTCCACCTCTCCACTGCATACTCCGCACACGGAATCCCTCACACCACTACCCCCACATCACCACCAGAGTGATCTCTGTAAAAGCAAAAAGTCCCACCATGCACAGCCACTCTTGACCACTGTGCATATTGTATACTGTACAACCCTAGCAAGGGCATCATTCACGGTGTAATCTGTGTGAATGGAGCCTGCAAAAGTTTTTCCAGTGCACAACCCATACAACCATATGCAACAGCCTCGCTCTACTCCCCTGCTTACAACACTCCAATGACTCCCCATTGCTCTGGAAATAAGGTAAAACCATTTAATATGCCTCACTTACAGGGTTCTGCCTGATGTAGCCCCTGCCTACCTCTCCAAATTTCTCTCTCCTTTACCTTTCATATGTTACGCTCCAATCATTTAAAAGGCGCCTACAATTCCTGAAACCTACTATTCTTTCCCCTTCTGCTTGTCTTTGCACATCTTATTTCCTTTGCCTGGAATACTATTCTCCCCTTCTATCCCTACCACAGACAATCTCCACCACTCCCACCTCGTCCACCTAGACATTTGTATGCATCCCTCAAAATTCAACTCATGCATAACTCTCTCCATGGAGTCTTTCCCTGACTCCCTAAGTGAAGTCAACCATTCCCTCCTCTCCCTGCCCCGGGGCAGATCCTGCACCCACAGATATGATTAGCTTATTACACTGTAGCATAATTTATGGCCCTGGGCAATCCGTACATGGTCATTACCCAAGTGGTCTTTCAGAAAGTTCTTATCCACAATGAAAAGCTTTGTAAATGTTTTTTTTCTCTTTGAGACAGGGTCTCCCTCTGTCCCCCAGGCTGGAGTGCACGATCACAGCTCATTGCAACCTCAAACTCCTAGGCTCAAGTGATCCTCCTGCCTCAGCTTCCCAAGTAGCTGAGACTACAGGTGCATGCCACAATGCCTGGTTAATCTTTTTATTTTCGGTAGAGACTAGGGTCTCACTATGTTGCTCAGGCTGGTTTCGAACTCATGTGCTCAAGTGATCCTCCCAAAGCACTGGGATTACAGGTGTGAGCCACTGTGTCCAGTCAGTAAACATATTTTTAAATATATGAATAGCTTTAAAGTATATGAATTTTTTTTCACATTTAAAATTATTGTGCATGTGCTCTATCCACATGGGTACAACCCCTTTCAGTGCACTCTCTTGTTCCATATGGAGGTAGAGGCTGCTGCTGAAAATGCTGAAAGGTACAAAAGTACTACAAGTGCATATAAAAACACAGCACAGCAACTGATGTCATTTAGGTGTTGTGATGCCACAGCAATGGGGGCTTCTCAACATGCAGGAGGCTTCAAAGGTATAGTAAGAGGAAACATCACTCAACTCTAGAAACAAGAGAAAGCATTGGCAGTAGAAATGTTGGCTTACATTTCATAGCAGAGCTAACACTCGTGATTAAGCACCCATTTCTCCTACTGAGATTTTTTTTAAATTTTTATTTATTGACTTATTTTTAGCTCTTAGGAAGATGCAGGACATAATGAGAACAAGACCCAAAGTACTTTCCACTGCACTGCACAGAAAGTTTCAGTGAAATTCTTGTGTAGACTCCAAAGACTATTTAAATTGCTCTTAAGATGGGAAGGATTTTGTGCCCCCTCACCACATTCCTCTTAATGATCTATCAGGCAGAGAAAATAATATTGACCACCTCAAAACAAAACAGGCAAGACCAAAGAATTCTGTGTTATGAAGATGCATAGACCACAGCTTTGAATTGTTTCCTCTGGTCTAAATGAAGTGGTTTGCATGGCTCCTTCAGATTCTCGCAGATAACCCTGAATAAAGAGGGATGTTTGGAACATGCGTTGTGGCTCCCTGATTTGTGGGAAATGGCCACCAAGTCGATTTTTTGAACACCAAAACTCCCATTGCAAGGTTTAGCACTTGGTAAGCCAATACGACCATGGGAGCACAGGAAGACATACCATCGATTGCAGCACCTTGCAGGCTTGTCTGAAAAGCACCAGCTGAACTTAAGGTCTCAAAGTTACACTCCGTTGTCCGGCTGCTCCAGCGCCCCGGTCAGAATGGTCCCATAGGACGAATCTCCTCAGAGCCCCAGAGCCCGCTGCACCCTCCCTGCTGCACCAACCCTAAAGCTGGGCGACCTGGGCTTGCTAACCCTGAGTTCATCATCACTGGCAAGTGACCAAGTCCACGTTACACCACTCACACCCTTAACCAAACCGCTGCAGCGGCAGTAAAGGTTTCGTGAGTTGGTTGACTTTGTTTTTGTTTGTCCTTCCAGACAAACAAGAGCTTCTGCCTTAGTAGTGAGGGCCCTGGGAGGCAGAAAGCTCATGGACCAAGATGAAAAGATGCACTTCTCTGGACAAAAAATCCAAATCGGTGGCAGTAGCCGTTTCCCTACAACTGCTCCTCCAAATGCTGTGCCGCCCGCACCAGAATCCGAACGTCTTTTTTACTTGGTTTCCACCAAATGTGGTGGGTTTTTTTTTGGGGGGGGGAACCTCGCTTTTCCAGTTCCAGGGAATACTACAAGGAAAGTTCACCCTCCGGGAGGCTGGGTTCTGGTGTGCGGGATGCGGGCTTGGAACATAAGGTCTATTCCCACTTCTCCCGTGACGCACCGAAGCGAGTAAGAAGTGGACAGGGGACCTGACCCAGCAGCGGCGGACACCCTCACACCGCCTCCCGGACTTTCTCACGGTCCGTCTGCGGCGTCCGAGGCCGCACGAGAGCTGCACGCCGGCAGCGCGGAGCTGGCCGGACAACGGAGCACGGATGGCGGGGGAGCCCGCGGCGGGGAGCGCCACTGCAGTGGGGAGGCGCGCGCGGTGTGGAGGGGGAGACAAAGTGTGCTCGCCGAGCCGGCCGGGGCGGGAGCCGGCGAGGAGAGGAGCGGGCGAGCTAGGCTGCAGCCTGAGGCCGCCGGGCAGCCAGTGCTAGGAGGGAGCTCACCTGCGACGAAGACCGTTTGCAGGAGGCAGAGGTAGCTCTTCCCGTACTTCTCGGCAACCCTCACGCGCCGCAGAGCCATGGCCATGTCCACCTGCAGAGGGATCGCCTGGGCGAGCGGCACAAAAGTGCAGCCGTCCGGCTTCAGGGGAAGGCCCGGGCTGCGGCGGCACGGCACAGGGCTCCGTGGCGCCGAGGCGGCAGCTTGGGACGAGTGCCTGGCCGCCTTAGTTGGAGAGCCCAGGTGGTGCCGGGACCCTGCCGCCGCCATCCTCCCGCTGGAATGCGGGGCCGGTGCCGCCACCCCAGCCCGCCGCTGCGGAGCTCTGCCCAGCGCACCGCCCCTGTGCGCCCGGGCGCTGCCGGCCGAGTACCGCCCCCGGCCCCGCTCGGCCCCGGCAGGGGCAGGGGCGCCGGCGGCCTGGGAGCGCCGCGCGCGCCGAGTGCGAGAAGTTGGTCGGAGTTTGGGGCTCCAAGGGCGGGCTCCTGGCCGCCGCTGCCGCCAGGGCAACTCCTCCTGGGTGCGCACCCACGCCTAGGCGCTTCCTGGAGCCTGAGAGGAGGCGGGGGCTGTGGAGGAGGGACGCGAGGAGCCAGAGGCGAGAACCCCCGCGGAGTCGCCCATTGTCAGGGAAGGGAAGGCCGGGCTAGGCAGGCACATGTGGTGGGAGGAGGTGGCCCGGCCTCGCACTCCCATGGCAACTCATGCAAGTCTCGGCGGTTCCTTAGCATCCCGGCCGGTACTGGCCGAGTCAAAGATTCAGCGCCACGGAGTTGCACAGTGAGGGCACATGCAAGTGGCCCTGTCAGGGCTGCTGTCCTTGCTTGCGCCAAGAAGGTACGAGCCCTGGATAGTCTGAAAGGGCCTGTGCTGAAGCCGAAATATGCCCCCAACAACAACAACAGCAACGCAAATACACACACACACACACACACACACACTCAGATCTTAGGCCTAGGATATGCCCAGTCCCGCGCCCTCCAGATCCCTGAATCCCAAACGCTGGCGTCCTAGGAAGCCCCCTGTATAGACACCTGGGCTGCCATCTCTCATGGGCTTGGGAGTCTTGACACGCTTTAGAGCAGGCACAAAACAAAAAGGCAGGAGGAGGCAACTCCGTAGAGAAGACAAGTGGAAAAGGAAAGAAACTAGAGCTCTTTTCCTTGCTCTGAGCCCAAAGCCCCTGGGACTGGGCCAAGGGAAGCTAGCAAAAGAGCCAGCAGGACCTGCAGGAGCCCTGCCCATGAAGCTGTGGCCAGCTGAGGAGAGGTTGGGGTGTCAGCATAAAAACTGCGCTAACTCTGAAACCCAGCCAATGCCAGAGGGATTTGCCCGATTTTGCTCAAATACTAGAAGTCTTTGTGGGAATTGCAAGGGTCACTCTTTTCTATAATAATCCTTTTCAAAATTTTCTGGCAGGAGAGAGGACTGATGTTACATAGGCTAATCATTCCAAGGAGATCTTTTAAGCACTCTATGGGGAACAACTGATTTATACTTGAGGAAAATGGGTGCAGGCAAGTACAAAAGAGAATGAGTGGGGGGAGGGACACACGCTCATCTCTTTCCCTAGGCCTAGCCAATTTAAGCTGTCTGAATGTAAGTCAACAGGCGGAATGTTTGCCCGCCCTTCTCTTGAATACGTGCAAAGGGAAGAGAAGCAACCACTTATAATTTCCCTACTCCTGGGATAGGATGACATTAAGAATTCCACTAATGCTACAGTTGTTGTAAAATAAGTTAAAACTAAATAAGACACAAATGAGTGGCAGTCTATAAAAGTACTAGATGACAACATAGGAGGATATTTTTATAATCTTGGAGTAGGAAAGGCTTTCCTTAGCATAATAAAAAATATGAGATTGATCTACATATGGAAAGATGCCCTGCTATATTGTTAAGTGAAAAAAAAAGAAAGAAGCAAAACAATATTTATATTTCATATCTCTTTTTAAAAACTATACATGTGCATATGCATAGAAATGATTGGCCAGCCTGAGCAACAGTGAGACCCCGTCTCTACTAAAAATAGAAAGAAATTATCTGGCCAACTAAAATTATATATAGAAAAAATTAGCCGGGCATGGTGGCGCATGCCTGTAGTCCCAGCTACTCGGGAGGCTGAGGCAGAAGGATTGCTTGAGCCCAGGAGTTTGAGGTTGCTGTGAGCCAGGGTGACGCCACGGCACTCTAGCCCCCAGCAGCAGAGCGAGACTCTGTCCGCTCTGTCTCAAAAAAAAAGAAAGAAAGAAAGAAAGAAAAGAAAAGAAAAAACAAAATTAAAAAAAAAAGAAAATGATTGGGAAGGATACAAACTGCTAACAGTGATTTCTGGAGAATGAAATTGGAAAGCACTTGATTATAGGAGAACCTCATGTTTTTTGCTTAATAAGTAATCATGTTAATTTCTTACAGTGAGCAATTGTTATTTTTATAACTCATTTGTAAAGAAGAAAATAAATAGAAAAATAACTTTAGGCTTAGAAGGCTATTAGAAAATTAATAATATAAAAGAATTTTTTCTACATGTGAAAACAATATTAAAATCAAAAAGGAAATTTTTAAATTTCTGTATAATTAAATAGCATAAACAAAAGTCAAATCACAAATGGGAAGTTATTTACAAAGAAATATGGTGATTAAAAGAATAATATTCTTCAAGGGATCCAGAATAGCCAAAATAAACAATCTCAAAAAAGAACAAAGTCAGAGGATTCACATTTCCTGATTTCACACTTTACTACAAAGTTGCAAAAATCAAATCAGTGTGATATTGACATAAGGATAGACTTATAGATCAATGGAATAGAATTGAGAGTCCAGAAGCAAACCCTTACATCTAAGGTAAATTATTTTTTTACCATGATGCCAAGACAATTCAGTGGAAAAAGAATAGTCTTTACAACAAATAGTTCTACAACAACTGGATATCCATATGCAGAAGAATGAAGTTGGACTCGTACATCACATCATATACAAGATTTAACTCACATAATATATGATCCATGAAATAGAACATATATGAAATATCCAGAATAGGCGAATATACAGACACAAAAAGCAGAGAAGTGGTTGCCGGGGAATAGAAAGGATGGAGGGACTGGGGGTCACAGCTAAGGGCAGTAGCGTTCCTTTCTATGGCAATGAAATGTTCTAAAATTGATTGTGCTGATGGACACTCAACTCTAAACAAACTAAAAGCCATTGAATTGTAGAGCTTAAATGGGTGAAATGTATGGTGTTTTAATTTTATCTAAATAAAGCTGTTAAAGATAACATCCTTAATATGTAAAGAGTATTTATAAATTAAAAAAATGAAGCAGGAATGATCAAAAGAACAGATAACTATCAAGAGAAAAATGCAAAAATATAATATATTAATATATGTAAATGTTTACCTTCAATAATCAAAAATATCCTAAGATACCATGTTTCACTCATCAAACTGGCAAAGAATTTTTTAATACTCAACATTGGTGAGTGTGGTAAGCCAAGCACTTTCATGCACTGCAGGAGCATAAGTTGGTACAATCTTTCTGGAAAGCAATTTGGCAATTAGTGTTGAGAACCTTAAAATATATATACACTTTGACCTGAGGAATCTCTCCTACAAAAATAAACAGAGATTTTGGCCAAAAATTATATACAAAGATGTTCTCTATAGCATTATTAATTATAATCCCAAATTGGAAGCAACCTACATGTCAAACAATAGCAGAACAAATAAATTATGACACATTCATAAAATGGATTGTTAAGCAGTTATTATAAATAACATTCTCTTGTAGTATGAAACTATTTTGTAACTTGATTCCATCAATGTTAGTATTCGGCTTAGGATATCATACTATAGTTTTGCAAGATATCACCATGGGGGAAATTGGGTAAAGGATATATAGAATCTCTTTGTATTATTTCTTACAGTTGCTTATAAATCTAGAATTATATTAAAATAAAAAGTCTAATTTTTTAAAATGACATTCTTGAAGGATTTTTAAGAACACTAGAAAACAGTCATGACCTTTTTACATTGATTGAATTCTCTGCAGGCAAGATGAAGGTGCAATATAATCTCAGTTATATGCCGTCTATAAGCACGGAAAGAATGCTGGAATAAACATTGAGTGGATAGATGATAAATAGACAAATAGACATATAGACAGGCAAACATGAGAGGGAGAGAGGAGAGAGAATGAGCTTACATGAGCTCCTTCTGTGTCATCCATAGGAGTGTTAATTATGCAGCCATTAAAAAAGACTACCTCCTCTCTGAAGCTTTGCTAGACTGCCGGAGCCAGGCGCCTTCTCTCATGTCCCTTTGTCCTATCTCCTTTGTACTGATTCTCATCATGTGTTGCAATTGCTTGCAGTTCTGTCATCCAGAAAGATTCTGAGGTCCTTGAGGATGGGAAAATTGTCTTATTAAGCACTGTCTTCCCAGGCTTGGCATATAGTAGGCACTTAAAATGTGGGTTAATCAAACGGATGAATAAAGTAATAATGGATGAACAACAGTCTTAATTTTACTGCCAACCCTTATTCAAAAGAACACTAATCTCAGGGTTTCTCAGGTCTGAAAAAGAAAATGCATAGCTATGACTCAGTCTTCCCCAGTTTGCACAGCACATTCAAATCCATCCACATTGAGTTACTCTGTAGTGCAGCCTTTCGGGTCCTTGCCACTGGGTTTATAACGTAACTAACACTTTTGGAAATAAGGCCCCTTGGTATTTCATTAATGCCCTTGGGTAAAGTCTAAGGATAAACTACCTTATACCGAATTCCTCTCTCCAGTCACTGATGTGGTAAATTTTCATGCCATTTGCCTAAATGTGTAAACTCACCTCCCTTAAGTAGAACAGAGGGAATTTGAGAAACAAGGAAAATAGTATGTCATTATCATACATTAGGCACAGGTTTTGAGAAATTAGAATCTCTGAAATGCTGAAAGTGGAAGTAGGCAATGAAATTGAAGGTATCCTTACTACCTTTCATTTTGAGAGATTATGCAGAATTTAGGAAGTCTATTGACATGCAAAAGGATTACCAAACAACAACTTGTTTACGGGATAAGGATAGTGGCAACCTCGCAATTTGTATAGATTAAATATGATTGTATAACGGGCTGTATCGAGTTTCACATTTTACTATGTTCTTTGCCATGCACGTAGGCGGCATCTGTTATTTTTGCCTGCCTAGTTAGCACCTATGTACTTTAATATTTCTACAAAGAACCTCCCCTGTCCCATTCTAAATCCATGTGACGCAAACAAGACTGCCAGCAAATTCCTGCTTCAGGGTGGGAGGGTAAACCAGGCCTAGTACATCAGTGTATTCTGTCCCCTTGGCCATTGTGATAGGTTTGAAGCAATGAGACATAATCCCAGGACTTTCTGAAACCAATGAAAAGTAGAAATTTTCTTTACTGGACTGTAAGTTAATTATAAGGGTGAGGTAAACCTGAGGCTGCAGAGAGAGCCTGCCTGAGAATGAAACCAATATGATGAAAGCAAAGCTGACATATAGAAAGACACAGATTCCTAATGACATCATTTGAACATCTGGATCCAGCCATGCCTGAAGAAATATCCACCCCCTGGATTTTTCAGTTACATAGATCAATAAATTGTCTTTTGTGCTTAAACTAGTTTGTAGTTGGGGTTCTATCATTTTCAGCCAAAAGAATTCTTATGACTAATATATTATAATCTCATTTAACGCTAGATTGGCATCATGGAACCTTTTAGATGTATGTATAAATCCTGAAAAGCCTCCATGTATCTTCGGGGCCTGTCAACTGTGGCAGTCTCCCTTCCTAGCCATGGAAGAACATATTCTTGTTTATTGGCAAAGCTGTCACCATTTAATTGGTATCAGATTCTGACTTGCACAAGTAACATTCTTCACTATTAAAAATCCAAAAGGTGCCGGTTCTTGGGCAAACTTTCCTAAACTATTGTTTAAATCCTGAAAAGCATGTAAAATACAAGGGAGCCACTTTGACACCCTTAGCTAAGTAAGTCCAAAAAGATCAATCAACATATTGATCTGAGTCCAGGCCCTGACACTGACTTAATTTTTACCCCTTCCCAGGAAATTCCTAAGAAACCTTATTCTCATTTGTTTCCATTTCTTAAATCTCCCATTTGTTGCCATATTAAAGGCCAAAACTTTCCTTTCCAAGGAAAACGTTGTTTCAGAGGTAAATGTTTTGATTTCTGTTGTCTGTTAAAGGAAGTGGCTCCTTCAAAACTTGCTCTGTTCTGATGGCCAAATGCTCTTTAAACACTTTAAGAATATTTTCAATGCAGTTTTACTTGTAGCGGAGCAAACAACTGCTTCTGTGAATGTTGGCAGTCCTTTTATGAAATGTTTTGAGTACTTGCTCAAACTATGAGAATATATTGGAAATGTAAATAAATGTTAATTGCTTGAGGCAAAATTAGAGTCAGGAGTAGAAATTTGGAATCATAACTTCCCAACTCTTTCTTTAATTTTTGGCTAGGAATACCTCTTTCCACATTAGACATGATGAGTTTAGGCCTAAACAATGAAATGGGTATAGATTGTTTACCGGTGAAATTCTGCACTGTTCAATCAAATATTTACCAAGGTGGATTGGAACTCAAGACTGGCATCTGCAAAGATGACCAAGTTAAATAGCTAGATGACCAAGGTAAACATCTTGACTTAAGAAAACCAGTTTTCCCAGACTAGTTATATAGGTCACATGAGGATAAAAGAAGTATAGGTAATAGACCCAAGGTAAGTGTTCATAATTGTACATATTACCAGGTTATTTCTCAAAAATATGTATTCTTTGGTACCAATGACCAATAAGAAATATACAAAGAGGACTTAGTATGTAAGACATGTTTAGTTCATATAAGGCCAAATTTAAAGAATTAAGTCTTTTTTTTTAATTTCAGCATATTATGGGGGGTACTGGGCGGAATAAGAATTAAGTCTTTATAAGATTAGCAAATCATCATCTTAATTCAATATAGAGTTGCTATTACTACTCATAATAGCCAAATTAATAATAAGTGTACCATCTTCATTTGCATAACACTTGTAGGGACTTTTTCATCTGTCATCTCATTTGATCATCCCAACAAACCTACGAGGACGGCCCAGTTTATTTATCCTCACTTTCCAGGTGAGGAAACCGAGGTTTTAAGAGGCTGAGAAAGTTTCCTAAGTTCGTGCCGTTAGTCTGTAGCATAACTAGAACTAGACTGTAGGTCTGCTGACTCTAATGCTAGCATTTGTGAAGTGAAAACCACCACACCAATGAATTGTGATTTTGCAGAACTGGAGCTTGAAAATAGTATGCCAGACCGACATTCTATAATTCTCAGGCTTCCTCTGTCTTAAAGGAATCTGAGCGCTTATAAAGTCTAGTCTCTCAATCCATGAAGAGATTCACCTCTTAGCAATTGCAGTCTCAATTTTAAGGATTCTAGTATTCCAGAATA